>NW_027182290.1:27071207-27586207 GCF_029961685.1 Aristolochia californica | reverse complement strand
GAACCAAATAATAAACTTTGTAAAAGAACCCATGAAATAATCCGATATAAAAATTTCTTCTTAGATGCACAAACTGCATCTTTTGTGCTCCCCCTTTCTTGAATATTTTGGTCACACAAACTTATTCACAACATATGAAATAAAATACCTCTTTCTTGTACTTCTTTTACTTCTCCCCCTCAAGCTGGGAGGTAATGGCAGTGATCCCCGCTTGAACCAAATATCATAGATGTAGCAATAAGCCCAAATAACAGAGATGTATAAATAAGCCCTCAAACCAGGGAGAAGTGAGATATTTTCTTGATATATCAACTCAAAAAGTGACTCAAAACAATGGGCATAAATTTGGATTTTTCAATACAACAGAATACCTGCATGACCTTTGATTCTTCCGATGCAAATATTTCTTTAAATATAGATCATATTCACATGAAATTTTCTCATTATGAAAGTAGACTTAAATACCTTTCATCCAAGTATAACTTCTTTTCATAAAATATAATTATTAGAAGATAAATAATCTGATAGATTTTGGTCTCTGTCATCTAGCCGAACTTAGTACTGTTTCTCCTTTTTTCCAGAATGACCATCGACTCTTCCAAGAACAATATCTCCTTAAAAAAATCATACCAAGTATTGGTTAAATATTTAAGAAAATAGACTTAACTATCTTTATTTTTATATATAATTCTCCATATAAAGTCTCTTTCTTGATAGCATAAAATACCTCGAAAGTTGAGGCTTTCTGCTGCCACTTGAACCTCAGTTTCAATCTAACCTTTGCTGTTTCAAATATCTATTTATCTTTGCAGATAACTCAGATACATTTTTCTTGAATAGGTAAAATAATAGACTTACAGATCTTTCTTTTAATATATATCTCCATATAAAGTCTAGTTCTTGATAGCAAAAAATACCTCTAAATCTGAAGATTGCTGCTACTGCTCGAACCTTTTTGCAATCTAACATTTGCTCATTCAAATATTGAAATTTCTTTGTAGATAACTCCGATTGGAACAAATCATTTTTCTTTTGAAATTAGACTAAAATATCTTTCCGTCAATATATAATTTGCAATATGAAAAACTGCGTATAGAGGTAAAAAATACAAAGAAATATATGGGTATAGGGACTGAAAAAAATAACTACAAACCTAGACTTAGGGTTTAGGGTTTAGAGAAAAGGATCACATTACCTCTGTGAGTTGACCAAGTTAACTCACAGAACCTGCTCTGATACCATGATGAATTTATGGAATAGTGAAATGCTTCATTGACATCAATAACTTGTTGTAATCAGAGTACATGAACCTTTATTTATAATAGAGGAAGGTAGCAGAGTCCAATTACAATAAAACTACCCTTGTCCCAATTACACCCAAACACTAACACTTCAAGATAAGTCCTAACATAATTAAATAATTCAATATAGATAAAAGACAAACATAACTCAAACTAAAACTCTTCTTTGATGTGACCATAAGATAAGATACTTTTGTGAGTCCTTGATCTTCCAACTGATGTGATCAGGATACCAGCTCATGGTAATCATTGTGGGTCCTACTTCTTATGGGCTTGGGCCCATCTTGTGGGCCTTCCTTGGTCGTGTGGCCCATCTTATAATAATCTTGGATATTTGGGCCTTCCTTGGTCGTGTGGGCTTGAGCTTATCTTTCAACACATATATAGAATATGGCACGACATTAATCGAAGCTCCTAAATCTATCTTGGCCTTCTCAAATCTGGTCTTAGCTAATATACAAGGGATAGTACACATACCTGGATCTTTTCACTTCACAGGGAATTTTCTTTGAATAACTGTAGAAACATTCTTCCCTATTCTCACCTTCTCACATCCTTTAAGTTTTTATTTCCTCTTCATTGTGCTCAGTTCTTTCCGGAATTTAGCATAACGAGGCACTTGTTTAATAACATCTAAAACTAGAATATTTACCTCACATCTATGGAAAGTCTCATATAAATCTTTATTTCGGTCAACTTTTCTAGAATCTACCAAAGCCAGAGGAAAAGGAGGAACTGGTTTATAATAAAAAATAGGTGGAAACTTACACTTAGGTACGTCATCATCATTGGGAAAGTTCCTGTCTCCAACGATGTTTTTCTCCTTTTCTTGCTTTGATGATGCAGGGGCTGCCTTTACCGGAATCTCAACTTCTTTACCACTTCTCAAAACAATTGCACTTGCATTCTCTCTTGGATTTACTACCGTTTGAGAGGGTAATTTCCCCGAATTTTGTGCCTCTAGCCGACTAATTGTGGTTACCATCTGACCCATCTGATTGTCTAAACTTTGAATACTGACCCTTGCCTATTGTTGAAATTGTTTCGTCTCCTATTAAAATTGCAAAGTATTAGTGGCAAGATACTTAACATACCAGTATTGGAAGTTTGGCCCGGTTGTTGTCTAGGGGGATATGGCTGCTTATATTGCTGGTAACCTGAGTGATTTTAAGTTGTGGGCTAAATAACTCGTGGATTCCCATAGCTATGGTTGGGATGATCCCTCCATCCCATGTTATACATGTTCGAATAGAGATCATACTTCCTTTTCGGTTGTCTAGGAAACCACCCACCGCATTCACTTGCTCAGTGGGCTCCTCTTGAAGAGTTGAACACATATTGGTTGGATGCCCTACTACTAAACAAATCCTACAAGCCTTCGCCATTTGTGTATTACCTACAACCATTTGACAAACAAGAGAAGTTAGATTCGCAATTTGTTCTTCAAGGTGGAAATATTTACCTCATTAATATTCTTAGATGGAAGGTCAAGCCTAGTGAAAAATTGTTGAGAATTGGCCGCCATATTTGCAATCAAGTTTCTTGCGGCCTAGGAAGTTTTATCCAACAAAGCTCCTTCACTAGAAACATTATTCATGCTCCTATCAGTAGGTAGAAGGCCCTCATAGAAATACTGGATAAGAAGCTGCTCACTAATCTGATGATGGGGGAAGCTTGCACATGATTTATTGAAATGTTCCCAGTATTCGTGTAGGAACTCTCTATAATGCTGCCTTACACCACAAATTTCTTTTCGAATGTTGGCCGCCCTTGAAGCTGGGAAATATTTCTCCAAAAAAAATCTCTTCATCTCATCCCATGTGGTAATACTCCAAGAGGGTAGATAATAGAGCCAATCCATAGCCGAATCCTTCAAAGAAAATGGAAAGGCTCGTAATTTAATTTGCTCTTCAGTCACCCCCGTGGGTTTCATACTCGTGCATACCACATGAAACTCCTTGAGATGATTGTGAGGATCTTCACCTGAAAGACCATAAAAAGTGGGCAAGAGATGTATTAGTCCATATTTTAATTCAAATGTAGTAGTAGCATCTAAAGTAGGAAATGTTATGGATAAGGTTTGTTGAATCAAATTAGGGGTTGCAAGCTATTTCAAAGTTCGATTTCCAGCTATGACTTCCTCCTCTAAATCAGATTCACTATAAAATGGGGAATTAAGAGCTAGATCATTCTCTTCATAATTCCTCTGAGTTTCTCTCCTTAACCTGTGCAAAATTCTCTCTATTTTTGGATCGTACTACAAATCACCATGATTAGAAGATCGAGATATAGTCATAAACAATCAAGGGAACTCTAATTAAACATGAAAAACAAATCAAGATTTTTTTTTCAAAAATTTTAGATCGAAATAAGGATCACAAGAAGCACAAAAATCAACTAGAATCACTCACCAATAATGACGGCAAATTTTGGTGTGCTGTCACAAACAACCAAAAATAAAATCTATACTCCTAAAATTATATGTAGTAGTGCGAGTAAGGATCTTTCCCACGAAGAGTGATTAGTCTCATTTTATGCTCTGTGTAGAAGGATTGGGGGGGGGGGGGGGGGGCTCTTGAGTGTAACAAGAAAAAACAACTAAGAAACAATTTAAATTAAAGGATTAAAATCAATTAAAAGAACAAACTTTGGTCTAAGTCAACATCGACCATTGGAATTTCACAACTGATCATCGATGCAAGCATATATCAATTTGCAGTAAATCATCAAATCTAAATTTCTTCACAAGTTAGAGGGATTAAACAATTATGGATTTGATATCTAACCCAGCAGTAGATTGCAACGAGTAATAAACTAGTAGGCCTCCTAGTGATTAAACGGGACAATCATGAAAAAAATTTACAGAAGAAAATATACTAAAAACATAAATTTAATGATGAAAACAATTTATATCTCACAATTTTATTGATTCTGATGGCTTCAGTTTCCTTTGAATAAGTCGGAAAGTTTAGCCAAGCAGGGCCATGAAGAAAATTGAAGGAAAAAGTACAGAAAAGAGGAGGAAGAGTTGGAGAAGGAAAAAGAGGGGACATTGGCCGAACTCTCCTTGTGTCTCCTTCTCTTCTTAGTCCCTTAAGGTTTAGGGTTTTCCTCTTTTTATCTCCCCCCAACACCTCCCCCCTCCAATCCCCTTTTTTCCCTTTCTAGGATGTCACAGTGTACATGCCGTGATTTCAAGCCCGATTTCAACCTGAATTCAGCAAGTATCTATCAAAATTCAAAAAATAAAAGTTGTATAAATTTTTCATGGTGTTCCATATCATCTTGAATCATCACAATCAGAGCTCGGATGAGAGAGTTATTTCTAGATTACTAAACAATGTTGAAACCGTCCAGACTCGCCCAATTAACTTTGTTTTACACTTAACGCCTCCATTTGCATCCTAAATCAAAATATAAGAATAATGAGCATATTTAGGCACAAAATAATTGTAAAAGCCTAAGAATTAAGGGAGAAAAATATGACATTTTGCATTCTCATCAATTACCGATTGATTTGCCCATTTTCATTTTAAATTCGTTGTACTAGGCGACGAGCAAGCTAATCCTTGGGGCTTTAACCCATGTAGTGCCTTCATAGATGACCTCCAACTTGTCCCAAATCTATTTAGTATTTTTGAAAATGGAGACTCTACTGAACTCATTGGGACCCAAGCCACATAGGAGAAGGTTTATGACTTTTGAGTTTGTTCGGAATTGGTCTTTATCTTCCATAGTCAAGTCCCCATAAGCATTGACGATGAGATGATCTTCAACCATTTTTTGTGATTCGAATATTCCATTTTGGTGACATGCCAAATATTCCAATATATTGATTGACGGAAGAATTTCATTTTTACCTTCTAATATTTGTCCCGTTAAACATGGGGGATGGTTGTTTGGTTTAATCTTCGAGAAGAAGCATTCTATCTTAAGATGCCATTGAAATCGGGTGTGAAAATTAAAAGGTTTTGATTTCAAAGAATGGTCTGCTTTGATACCAATTGCTGACCCATGTGGCTTATTAAGAGGGGGCAAACTGAGAATTTATAATTAAAAAATGAGTGCTTGTGAATAAAACTGAAAGCAAGTAAATTAATTAACAAAAAACACACCCTAATAGGAGACAATTTTTTTTTGTTATTGATGTTTCCCTATTGGTAGTCACCACCCAAAAACCCTTCTTGGGAAAATTTCACTAATATCTCTATTAGATGAATTTTTTTATAAAAGAGATTTTGTTTTCTTTTAAGCCACAAGCATGCTCAAATTCACGATTACAAATCTCTCCATGAGATTGATCATCTAGATTCTACCTCTAATAAGCTCTCGTATCTAGATTTCTTGGCTCTAGGTCAACCTTGAGAGAAACAATCAAAATAAAAAATAAAAGGAAAACTTACACCCTTGAAACTTTGGAGAGATTGCATTCTCCTTAGGATTTCCAAGTCTCCGATCTTTGATGCACAAGAGAAAAAGTTTTTGGAGTTTGAATTGCTGGTTTGCATTGAAAATTTTAGAGAGAGAGGGATTGGTTTTGCAAGTTTGTAACTCTTTTCTTTCAAAAGTGGGGTTGTGAAGGAATTTCAAGTAAAAATACTCGTTGAGTACAATAAATTTCCCCACCAAGTTAGCCATTTTTGTCTTTTTTCAAAAATTTGTATAAAGTATTGATCGATTACTGGAAAGTTATGATCGATCGACCATGTATAATGGTTTATATTTTTATGTTACTCATGCTTCTTGATCGATCAGACCATCGATCAATTGAATTCTCAAATTGTCAAAAAGGCTGATTGACCGATCAATACAATTAATTTGATTGATCATGCTTTATGGGGCTGGCTAGGTAGTGTTCAAGATAATCGATCATAGAACAAGATAATAATCAATAATGCTTTAAAGATCTACATGGCAGTTTTCCATTCATGCTTTATGTACTTCTACCAAACTGCATGTTGTATGATCAATCAAGCCCATGTTGATTGATCGATCATGCTTTGTGACACATTGTGAAAGTTTGATTTTAAGCATGATGATGATGTAGCTAAGGGGTTTTGCAACTTTTAAGCTTTATAATGCATCGATTAAACATGATAGTGAAAAATATGCCTAAAGCTCCAAAGTCTCTTGTGTACATCAAAATCAAAAGAGTTTGGTATTGTCTTCTTTACATGGCTAGAGTTCTTGAGATATTTCTATGTAGCCTAGACTCTATTGTTCAAATTTTCATTTCTTCACTTGTGGGTGCTTCTTCAAGATGCCTTGACGTACGGTTGAGCTTGAGGTCTTGCATTGACCTCTGTCCGTTCTTTGTGCAGACCTTGATCTTTGTTTCTTGAAGGAGTTGCATACAAAATGTTTGAATACAAAATAGAATAAACATGGTTAAGCTTTGTTATCATCAAAATATAGATGGAGGACAACCTAGACCAACAGACGGTTGAGAAGCCTTTCCGCTACTATTGTGAGCCATAAGTTATTGTGTAGGCAGGAGGTGTTGATAATCTCATTATGGGTCAAGGCTTTGTGTGCCTAGTGAACTAGTGCTACAAATCCTAATTTTGGAACTATGAAAGATTATCTTGTTAGCTATTAAAAATTCCTTTTTTTGTCTAGGCTAAAACTTAGTTCACCATTTTAAATCTAAGTGAAGGTGTATTATTATAATTTGATTGCTTTAGTCAATATAGTAGCGTAAATCCCAGTGTGGGTAGCATTGTAATTAGCCTAAGAGTTGATCTATTGTAATTGCCTTAGAGTTGTACTGTTGCTTTCAAGCGAGAAGACCCTCTCTGACGATCTTACTATTTTTTTTCGATGACATTTGTTTATTCAAACAAGTATTATAAAATCAGGATTGGATGAACCAATCAAACCATGTTCAGTTGTTGTCCCTTGTCCGAGTAATAGGTCAATAAAAACTGGGGAAAGGAGAAAACCTAGGAGACTTGCTTAGATTTCTTGGTTTAATTGGCCAGCTAAGAGAACTGACTTGGATGAGAGAAAATTTTTATTACACAAGATAATTGAGGGAGGAACCCCTATCTTCATTGTCATCAAAGTCCATTCCACAATCACTAGAGCTTAAGGGGGAGGATTTGGACTAAGTCCACATTCCTCATTCTCCAAAATCTTTCTCCTTTTCCAAATTCGTCACTCTTCTTCTTCTCGTCTTAAACCTTTTCTCCACAACTCTCCATCTTCTTCTCATCCCTTAATCCTCTTCTACTTTGATTATACACCAAAGAATCTTAAGTTTTAATATGGTATCAAAGCGGGCAAAGATCTGAGATGGAAAAAGAGAAGAAGATTGAGAATAAAAGGACGAATAAAAGAAAAGGAAAAAAGATAAGTTTCTCATTTTTCTTCAAGTCTTCTTTTCCAATTCCTATTTTTTCATTGGATGTTTTACTTTCTTATAGTATTTTTCATAGAGAAAATTATATACCATTGGAAAGATCTTTGAGTATATTTTTCAACTTAAAAAGAATCGTTGAAATCCTTTTTTTTCTAGAAAGAGAAATCGACATTTGAAGCGCCAAAGTTCAAGTAGTAGAAAAGTTTCGTGCAACTGCAGAAAACTTTAACTTTTATGCCATGAAGAACGAGACTTTATATGGATAATTACATATCAAAAGAAATATTTTTAAGTCTATTTTCTTACCTATTCAACTAATTCTCTATCTGAGTTTTTTAGATGGAGATATCGATCTTGGAAGAGTCAATGGTCATGCTTGCCAAATAAGAAAAAAATACTCAGTTCGGCTAAATTACATAGTCCAAAATCTATCAGATTATGTATATCAAAAGAAGCATATATTTTTAAGATAAGTTATTCTTGGATTAAAGGTATTTAAGTCTAATTTCATAAGGAGTAAATTTCATGTCAGTCTGATCTATATTTAAGGAGATATTCACATTGGAAGATCAAAGGTCATGTTGGTATCCTATTGCGTGCAAAGATCCGTATTTTTTTGCTTCACTTTTTGAGTTGTTGTTATTGATCAACCCTATCAGGAAAGTATCTCATGATCTATCCTTAGAAAATTTTTGTTTGTTAACTAACAGTATCTAGAAAAAATCTTTAGAAGATCATCTCATTTTTAGAAACTTTCCTTTGACTTATATGTCAAATAAAAAAAGTGTTCCTATTCAAAATGATGACATTCTCAAAAAATTAGTTACTTGATTTAATGTTGTAAATTACAGAAGCATCTATGTAAGGAGATTCTGATCTAGGATCAGATTCAAAATGTGTGTTTCTTATCTGGTTATGAGAAATCCTTGCAACATATTAACAACATGTTGGAGCAACATTCGATGTATTTATCCCTTTACGAAGTGAGCAGTCTCACTCAGCCTATCATTTAATAAAATCCATTGAAGATATAACTAATCTAGCCTCAAGCTTTGCCTTTGGTTTTTGTATCTTGCCTTTTATAATCTGTTTCATTATATAATTACATCTCTAAGCATGGACTATATTTAGAAATAGGACACTTATGTCATTGGCTGCTAATAGCTGGTTTAATATGGCTAACTCTCAACTTGGTGTCTGAATTAATTACTGATGCAGTAAGTGTGGAAGCAACATCCCATCGTGTTCCATTTCAAATAAACATGAATAGGAGTCAAACACCCTTTTATGATTATCCACTCTGATGTATGGGGTCCAACAAATATAGCCTCTCTTAGTGATAAATGGTGGTTTGTTTCCTTAATTGAAGATCATACCTGTATGACTTGGATTGGCTTAATTAATTAAAAAAGATAAGTTAGTTCATTGTTCAAACAATTTCACATAATGGTAGCCACTCAAAACCATTCTACAATACAAATTCTCCGCAGTGACAATGGTGGAGAATTTTTTAATCAAGGTTTAAAAGAATATCTAGATGATCATGGTATTACTCATCAAACTACTTGTCCATACACCCCCTCAATAAAATGGGGTTGCAGAGCAAAAGTACCGCTACCTCTTGAGGTTATTCGTGCTTCCATGTTTGAAATTCTTATGTCGGCTAATTACTAGGGTGAAGCCATCACAATTGCATCTTATCTTATCAACCGAATACCCTTGAGTGCGTTACAATTTCAGACTCCCTTGAGTGTTCTTCATGAAACCATAAATTCACCTGCTGTGCTGAATCTGCCACCTAGAGTTTTTGGGTGTGTAGCCTTTGTTCATCTCCATAAGCCATTGAGAAATAAATTGGAACCCCATCTCGCAAGTGTGTCTTTGTTGGTTATGCTCAACATTAGAAAGGTTATCGTTGTTATCATCCTCCCTCTCGTAAATTGTATGTCACTCTTGATGTGGTATTTCACGAAGATAACATGTATTATTCTACTCCCGAATCTTCAATTCAGGGGGAGAACAGGATTGAATTGCAGACCCTTAATCATCATTTGGACACCTTGGACACTACAAGTGGTAAGTATTCAGATTAAAACAGTGACCATCAAAATGATACAAATGAGCATGATTCACAAGATGGAGACAGTCGAGCAAATGAGCATGATTCATAGGATGGAGACAGTCGAGCAAATGAGAATGATTTGCAGGATGGAGACAGTCAAGACCAGATAGAAGTGATACAACCAGAGTCTCAACCAACATCTTCCCCCCTTCATAATGTATCAGGGGATCAATTGCTTTCTGAGTCTGAGTACATGTTTGAGCCTGAGGTGAGTTCCGAAATTCAATTAAGAGTGCTACCTCATTGAACCACAAGAGGAAAGCCTAGAGATAATTATGAACCTCTTCTCACCTCTAAATCTTAATATCCCATGCATAATTACGTGTCTTATCACAGATTATCAAAGGCAAATGAAATATTTGTGAATCAATTATCTACTATATCTATTCCTAATAGTGTGGAGTAAGCCTTGAAAGATCCTAAGTGGAAAGAAGCTATGAATGAAGAAATGAGGTCCCTCTAAAAGAATTCAACATGGAAAGTGGTTGACCTACCTGTAGGAAAGACACCAATTGGATGCAGGTGGGTATTTACCATTAAATATAAAGCCAATGACACCATTGAAAGGTTCAAATCAAGACTTGTCACTAAAGGATATTCTCAAACCTATGGGATTGATTACATGGAAACATTCGCGCCAATGGGTAAAATCAATATTGTTCGAATTCTACTATCTCTAGTTGTGAATCTTGACTGGCCCTTATACCAGTTTGATGTTAAAAATACATTTTTGCACGGAGATCTCCTAGAAGAAGTATATATGGAATTACCTCCTGGATGTATTATGCAAACCAAAGGATGCAAACAAGTACATAAACTGAGGAAGTCCCTATATGGTTTGAATCAGTCCCCAAGGGTGTGGTTTGGAAGGTTCACCAATTTTATGAAATCTATTGGATACAAGCAAAACAACTCATATCACACTCTCTTCCTGAAATCTAACAAGGAAGCAATCACAATTCATATTGTGTATGTTGATGATATGATAGTAACAAAGAAAAGAAGCATTGCAAAGTCATCTTGCCAAAGAGTTTGAAATGAAAGATCTTGGTTACTTAAAATATTTTCTAGGTATTGAAGTGTCAAGATCGAAGAAAGGAATTTTTCTATCTCAAAAAAAAATATGCTTTGGACTTGTTGAAGGAAACTGGTATGACAACATGTAGTCCAATTAGTACTCTCATGGAAGAAAATCTAAAACTGGGAACACATTCAGATCAAGTCCCTACTAACAAGGAACATTATCAGAGAGTAGTCGAGAGGTTAATGTATCTTGCACATACCATACTAGATTTAGCTTATGTACTAAGTGTGATTAGCCAAATTATGCACTATCCAAGTGAAGAACATATGAATGTCGTCAAACATTTCTTGCGCAACTTGAAATCATCTCCAGGGAAATGAATTTTATTTAAAAAAGGAGGTGAATTAAAAATTTAAGGTTATATTGATGTTGTTTAGGCTGGGTCAATAGAGAATCGACGATATACATCTAGTTACTTTACATTTGTAGGTTGAAATTTTGGAGAAGAAACAAGAGGTGGTGGCTAGATCATCAGCTGAAGCCGAATACATGAGAATGGCCAAGGCAATATGTGAATTATTATGGATCAAAAATCTCATACAAGAACTACACATTGAGCAGGCAAGTCCAATGAAATTATATTGTGATAGTAAGGCATCATGTGATATTGCCCACAACCCAGTCCAATATGATAGAACTAAACATGTTGAAGTTGATAGGTATTTTATCAAGAAAAAGCTGGAAGCAAGAATCATTGAAGACCCTCATGTTCAGTCTCAAGATCACCTTGCCGATATGCTGACCAAGGCAGTGTGTCTTACCAAGCTTTTAACAACTGTCTCAACAAGTTGGGCATGAGTGATATCTATGCACCAACTTGAGGGGATGTGTTGAGAGTTCTTCCCTTACGACGAAATATACTCTTGTTTTCTCAGTACATATTCTATAATCTCTGTAATTATGTGATTTTGTAATCCCGTTAATCACTCCTAAGCTCTCCATGTATAATTTGTAAAACGATTATTTAAGCTGACAATGTGAATGAGAAAAGATAACAAAAATTGAATTCTTATTTTTGAGTCTACTAATGTCATCCACCAACTTTGTCATGGATGCTTTTAAAATGTTGAACTGCAAGATAAATATAATGAAATATTACTTTAATTCATAACCTCCATGGAAAAAATATGTTCATAATAAAACGTAAAACATTTTTCCATAGACATTATTACCACCTCCATGGACCAGCCAATGTTTCCTTCCATACATGAAATCTGTTTGTGATAGTCCTCCTACATGACTGCAGTGCCACCACAAGGAGAGGCCATTGGCCCCAAATTGCCATCCTCCAACCCCTAAACCAGTTGGTGAATCACTTGTATCTCTATGTGTTTAGCCTTGCTCCAATACAATGAGTTGTTCAACCTCTCTAAACAAGGTCAATTCTTCCTCTAATGCAGGAGGCAGATCTCCCTCTACTGCATGGGATAAACAAATGTAACTTGAGGTTTTCTCAAGTGTTAGTTGCGAGGAAATTGTACCCTATATTTTAATAATTAAAAGAAATTATTTTATATTGTATATGTAAAACTACAAGAAAGAGAAATATATTGATGTCACTTATTGACACAAACTCAATAATAATGAAAGTTTCATCTCTGTTGCCCTTATGTTTAACACCAGAGCCTCCCCATCTTACAACATGGGGATAAGTATCCTCTTTTTGTAACTTTTCCATCACAAGTTGCATGGTGCTAGTTACATTTTGAAGCACATGCTCATAAAACAAAACTTATTAAATGATAGCCTAAAATATTAATGCAAAGTAACATCAATAAATTTAACTATGTATTTATAAATTAGTCAAAGGACTTATATTGAGCACCAATGTGCATCCTGACATGCATCCTTTCTTATTTTTAGTATGTATTCACGAAGATGGTGTATTATGAATTGATGCACTATAGCACCCCAGCCATAGTTATCCAATTTTGATAAAACATCCACATATTTGTACAATGGCATGGGAGGCTTGGAGTCTGCTTGATCAAATACGATGTGGTTCAAGGTGAGGACAACTAAAAATTTTACAATATTTTTAGAAGAACCATCCCCACCCTACAAAACTACCTCTCTCAACTTATTCACAATTGATAGGCGGTTCAATTTTTCTACACCATCAAAAAAATCTTTTAGAAATTGAGACACATCATCATTTCTTTGTCATTCAATTGGAGTACATGCAACTTCAGTCCTAGCATCATGGTGACTTCTTGGTCTAAGAATTTTATATCCTATTTGGTGACCTTGAAGGAAGTTGGTTCACAGTCAAACCTTTTAATCAACTCACCCAATAGGGCCTCGTGGAATGATCACCAATTTTAAGGAGACAACCAAATGGCGTTTTTTGGAATGCTTGCAATACATCCTCACTTAAATATAGGGATGTGACAATCTTGTAAAATTTGGTAGGAATACATCTTACAATTGTTGTCATTTCTTAATCCTTTGGTTTGTATGCAATAAATATAAACCAAATCAATTTAAATTAAATGTTATAGCCCTACGCATAATCATGTAATAAGCATACAAATTTGACTTGAGCTTGAATGTAGATACAAATATCTACATATAACACGACCACAACCACCCTTTCAAAAAGATGGAGTTCATTTCATATGCACAGTATTCTCAGTGACTACTTAAAAAACCGTATAGTTCTCAACGATGAATTTTTAATTAGTTAGTTTTTATGCATGACCAAAAGATAACCGACAAAGGAATAAAAAATGTTATTTATCCTTGTAGGAATACAAAGGAATATAGAGAAACATAAAGCATTTCCATGAAACCAACATTAATCTAAAATGACACTCGTCAAGAACATTGTAGTATTACGTAACTTTTCAAGACACAAATGTAGGAAGAGATAAATAAAAACTAAGATCAGGGCATCAAATGACACAGTTGTATGTCCAAAACATCTTCATGTAATGAAAATTCCAAAAACTCCAAGAAATAGATTCACCACTTAATTACTATTTTTTAGGAGAAAGCACACTAAATCATTGCATTTCAATGAAAAGCACCGATTTGTTCCAAAAAGTAGTGATTCTCAAATCACTACTCGTAAATAAAATACATTGATTTTCTGTCAAAATCAAAGATTCTCCATGAAACGTTTTTAGGAAAAATATTGATTGTTGAATTTCTAGAGAAGAGAAAAACTTCACTTTATGTAATTTGAGTACATGAGCCTCTATTTATAATTGTAGAAACAAGTAGAATCTAATTATAATTAAACCATTCTTGTTCCAATTACATCCAAAGTTTAACACTAAAAAATAAATCCTAGAATAATTGAACAAGTTAACATAAATAGAAAACTAACATATCTACCTTTAACTAAGACTCTTCTATGAGATCTCCTCGTGTGAGACTCTTTTAAGACTCCACCATATTAATTATGGTTTTGTGAGACTTCTTCTTGTGAGAGTCAAGTAAGACCCATCCTTAGATGCTCTTCAACACTCCCCCTCAGGTTGGAGTTTATAATTTCAGCTTGCAATGAAAAGGATTTTGCCATTCTTTTAAGCCACAAACATGCTCAAATACACAATTAAAAATCTCTCCTTGAGATTGATCAGCTAGATTCTAGCTCTAATAAGCTCTCGTATCTAGATTTCTTGGCTCTAGATCAACCTTGAGAGAAGCAATGAAAATACAAAAATAAAAGGAAAACTTACACCCTTGAAACTTTGGAGAGATTGCATTCTCCTTCGAATTTCCAAGTCTCCAATCTTTGATGCACAAGCAAAAAAAGTTTTTGGAGTTTGAATTGCTAGTTTGAATTGAAAATTTTAAAGTCATAGGGTTTTTTTGTAGGTTTGTAACTCATTTCTCTCAAAAATGTGTTTGTCAAGGAATTTCAAGTAAAAAAACTCATTGAGTTCAATAATTTGCCAATAAATGATCTCATTACTGTTCACAAGATAGGAAGGGTATTTATAAATTTCCCTACCAAAATTAATCATTTTTGTCTCTTTTCAAATTTTGTATAAATTATTGATTAATCACTGGAAAGTATTGATCAATCAACCATGTATAATGGTTTATAGTTTTGTGTTTCTCATGCTTGTTGATCGATCAGGTCATCAATCAATTGAATTCTCAACTTGTCAAAAGGGCGATTGACTGATCAATCCAGTTAAGTTTATTGATCATGTTTTATGTGGCTAGCGAGGTAGTGTTCTAGATGATCGATCGTAGAACAAGGTAATAATCAATAATGCTTTAAAACTCAATATGGCAGTTATCCATTCATGCTTTATATACTTCTACCAAACTGCATTTTGAATGATCAATCAAGCCCATGTTGATTGATAGATCATGCTTCATGCCATATTATGAAAGTTTTATTTTAAGCATGATGATGATATAGCTAAGGGGTTTTGCAACTTTAAAGCTTTATAATGCTTCAGTTAAACATGATCGTGAGAATTATGCCTAAAGCTCCAAAGTCTTTTGTGTACATCAAAATTAGAGTTCAATATTGTCTTCTTTACATGGCTAGAGTTCTTGAGATATTTCTATGTAGGCTAGAGTCTAGTGTTCAAATGATCATTTCTTCACTTGTGGGTGTTTCTTCGAGATGACTTGATGTTTGGTTGAGCTCGAGGTCTTGCATTGAGCTCTGTCCGTTGTTTGTGTAGACAATCTTTGGTTCTTGAAAGAGTTGAATACAAAATGTTTGAATACAAAATAGTATAAACATGGTTAAGCTTTGTTATCATCAAAATATAGATGGAGGTGAACTTAGACCAACAGAAGGCTGAAAAGCCTTTCTGCTACTATTGTGAGCCATAAGTTATTGTGTAGGCAAGAGGTGTTGATAATCTCATTATGGGTCAAGGCTTTGTGTGCCTAGTGAACTAGTGCTACAAATCCTAATTGTGGAACTATGAAAGATTATCTAGTTAGCTATTAAAAATCCTTTTTGTGTCTAGGCTAAAAATTTGTAAGCTATTTCAAATCTAAGTGAAGGTTTATTATTGTAAGTGGCTAAAAATTAGTTAGCTATTTTAAATCTAAGTGAAGGTGTATTATTGTAAGTTGATTGTTGTACTCAATATAGTAGTGTAAATCCCAGTGTGGATAACATTATAATTAGCCTTACAGTTGATCTATTATAATTGTCATAGGGAAACCCAAACTTAGTAGACCCTTAAGGTGTTAAAATATCTTGGGGTGGATTTGTAATCCAAAAACATATTATAAACCACCTAAAAATCTTGTGTATACTTTGTAGTTAATTGCTTCCGCATGCACTTTGATTATATGTGTTGGAACATTGATTGTGAAATTATTTGCACATACTATTTTAATTGATCAATAATACACGTAAGATTTAACTATAAAGAATTTTTTGTAGCTTTTAACAAGTCGTAGAAATATAGTAATCATATTTTAAAAATTGTATCCATCATACTTTAACAATCCACCAAATACGGTAATCGTATTTTAACAATTTACATATAAAATTTTATTTTTGTGCTAAAAATTTTTAGCAGCTTTTTAGATACATGTGGCCAAATCTAATTTATTAGATTAAGCTAAAATTAAGCTAATAATAAAAATAACTATTAATCTAACTATTAATAAAAATAATTATGAATCAAACTCTAATTTTTTGAGAAAATATTTATAAAAAAGAACATTGCAGAATCCCACTACCAGAAGATTCACTCACAATCAATCCCTTCAAGTCAGACAACCACTAATGAGTTCATAATTATAACACAATAGATAACTATGTCCATACCACTTACATATAAAACATATTATCTACACATGGGATACTCCATTTTTATCCTAAAAAAGAAAACTTGACTATTGTTGCTCAAACAATTGCAACCTAGACGATTTAATAAAGTAAGAAAAAAAAACAAGAAAATATGTAAGATGGGACATAATAAATTGGCAGAGGGGCATTGCTGAGTTGGTAGAAAGAATCATGAGTAAACTCATTATATCCTTTCTAAGATGTAGTTAGCAAATTTAGGCCAGCAACTGGAGGTGAGAATAACAAATTTCGGCCAGCAACTGGAACAAATTCCAAGTATTAACCTCCAACTAGAGACTCTCAGGTATGGTTTCGGATCTCTTGGCTGAAAGAAACACAACACTAGATCGAAGGGGGTAGGACAACTTGCACAACATAAGGGGGGAGTAGTTTGTAGGGCGCATTGGTGTCCATGCACAGCAAGGTGGAGGCACAATACCCAGGTATACAAAATTGAATTTTACCAGTTTTCCTGGGTCAGACGACCCCTTAATTTGGTTGCATAGATGTGATTTTTTTTTTTTTAAATCAAGAGACATCTGAATTTGATAAGGAGGGACTGGCCGTTTTCCACATGATTGATGAAGCGTAGCTATAGTTTCATCAAGTAGAATTGAAGAGATTGGTGCTAGATTGGGAGGAATTTAAAGAGTTAGGTACTATAAGATTCAGCCCTCCAGCACACAACAACCTATTGGGAGATTTGGTCTTGTTGAGACAAACCGCATCCATGGAACTTTATCAGTAACAATTCCAAGAAAAATTGGCTCGAGCAAGCCGGATGGTTAGATTCAACCAGTAGGTAAATTTATTTACAACTTGCCTTAATGAGTCTCTGAGGTTAGAGGTGGAACTCCACTCACCTACTGATTTGGCTCGAGTAATGAATTTATCTCGAGCACTGGAAGCAAGACAAAAAGTTCAAAGTCAGAGAACTGGTTGGCATGGGGGGAGAAACAATTTACCTGGTTGGCAAGGGGGGAGGAACTATTCGCCTCAGTTGTCCTTGCCAATAGTGCAGCCACCCAAAAATACTCTGGTTAATACTGTGGTAGTAGATACATGGACCAGCAACTCACCACCCCCATATATATGAAAATTAAATGGTTTAGAAATGGCTGACTGTAGGGCAAAAAACCTATGTTATAACTGTGATGAAGCTTATAAGGCAGGCCACCAATGTAAAAGGTTGTTCTGGTTGGAGTTAGATGCATTGGGAGAAGAAGAACAGAATGAGGGTCCTTAAGAGGAGACGAACCAGAAATTTCTTTAAATGCAATTACTGGACAGAAGTCAGCCAAAACTATGCAAATGCGGGCAAGGGTTCTAGAACAAGAACTTGTGGGGTTAGTGGACTCTGGAAGTACCCACAATTTTGTAAACATAACAGCTGCTAAACATCTTCAACTTGGGATCCAACCTCACCCAATTGCCACGGTTTCAGTTGCCAATGGTGAGAAAGTCCCTAGTTACAGAGTCAGCAAGGCGATAAAGTTTTCTATTGGTAACACTCATTTTACCACTGATTTTTTTTGTCATACCATTAGCTGGATTTGATATGGTACTTGGAATCAAATGGTTGCAAACCTTGGGCCCAATTTTGTGGGATTTTTCTGCCTTAAACAATGAGTTTTGTGTCAGAAGGAAGCCAAATAATGCTAAAGGCCTGTCAAGCTGAAGAGGCACTTCATATCCACCTACTACACAAATAGGAACCATCAGACAACACTTTAGAAAAGTTACTGGAAGAGTTCACCGACTTGTTTCAGGAGCCTTCGGGGTTGCCTCCATTGAGGCACTGTGATCATAGAATTTGTTTAAAACCCGGATCAGATGTGGTGGTTGTTAGACCATATAGGTATCCACACCTCCAGAAAGATGAAATAGAATGGCATTGTCAAGCCATGCTAGAACAGGGCCTTATTCGCAGCATCCATTCCCCATTCTCTTCACCAGTCCTAAGAAACAGGGCCTTAAGAAACATGATGGCACATGAAGATTTTGTGTGGAGTACAGGGAGTTAAATGCAAAAATAGTCAAAGACAAGTTTCCCATACCAGTTTTGGATGAACTATTGGACGAATTGCATGGTTCTCAAATTTTTACCAAGTTAGATTTACAATCGGGTTATCACCAAGTCAGAATGCATCCTTCCGATATTGAGAAAACAACATTTTGTACTCACCATGGACATTTCGAACTCGTGGTGATGCCATTCGGGTTATCCAATGCACCATCCATGTTTCAAGCTTTGATGAATGAGGTATTCTGTCACTATCTCCAAAAGTTTGTGTTAGTCTTCTTTGATGATATTTTGATTTACAACACATCAAGGGAAAAATAATTGGAAGACTTACGACTTGTTTTCCAACTTCTTCGAGCACATCATCTCTTCTTGAAACGTTCTAAATGTTCATTTGGGGAACCCCAAGTTGCATATCTTGGCCACATAATCAGAAAGTGTAACAGTAGACCTAGAAAAAATTACAGCAATCACCAATTGGCCCCAACCGCACAACATTACAGCCTTAAGAGGATTTTATGGGTTAGCGGAATATTATTGGAAGTTCATAAAAAATTACGGAACGCTGGCCATTCCCTTGACCAGTCTTCTCAAACGCAATGCCTTCAATTGGAGCGATGCAGCTACGGACTCCTTCAATGCTCTCAAATAGACTTTAGCTTCCACCACTGTCCTGCAATTGCCTGACTTTGAGGCCTTATTTGTGGTAGAGTGTGACGCTTCCGGGGGAGCTATTGGGGCGGTTCTATAGCAAACTCAACATCCCATTGCATATTTTAGCCACCAATTAGCGGCACATCACCAGAAGTTACCCACTTTTGAACAAGAACTAATTGGTTTAGCCAAGGCTGTTCAACATTGGTGGCCCTGCTTGTGGGGATGCAACTTCCTCATCCGCACTGATCATTAGAGCCTCAAATTTTTACTGGGGTAACACATCTCTACTTCTCCATAGCAGCATTGGATCAGCATATTAATGGGATTTGACTTTATGGTGAAACATAAGCCGGGAAAATTGAATAAGATGGTTGATGCCTTATCCCGACGTCTGGATGAACAACACCAATTACATGCGATTAGTCAGCCAAAGTCTCTCCCGTTAGACCCCATTAAAGAGGACCATCAGACTACTCCACCACTCCAGGAGTTGTCTCATAAGATTACGGTAGGGACAATGGACTCCAATTGGGCTATCCGGGACAACATTATACTGTATGACAATCGCATCTATTTATAGCATTCTTCTCCCTTGATTGCAGTAATTTTATCCACTTATCATGATAGCACTCATGAGGGCATTTAAAAGACGTTGCATTGGATTAGGGCCGATTTTTCCTCGCAGGGTATGAAGTCTGAAATTTCTGATTACGTGGCCTCGTGTCATGTAGACCAACGCAACAAGGCCTAACATTTATCACTAGCTGGCATCCTTCAACCACTTGCCCTGCCCACAAAGGTTTGGGTTGATCTTTCTATGGACTTCATTGATGGCCACCTCAAAATTTCTGGCAAATCCGTCCTATTTGTGGTGGTTAAAATATTTTCAAAGTACTCTCACATTATTCCATTGGCTCATCCATATACGGCTTCCAGAGTAGCTCAAGTGTTTTTAGAAAATATTGTTCGTTTGCAAGACATTCCGAAGTTCATCATGAGTGATCGTGATGTAATATTTACCAGCCACTTCTGGAGAGAGTTTTTTCGATTATGCGGTACCAAACTCAACTTTTCATCTTCTTATCATCCGCAATCCGATGGACAGACTGAGGTTGTTAACCGCACGGTGGAAAAGTCCTTTTGTGGGCAACTGCCCTAAATGATGGATAGAATCGCTTCCATGGGTAGAATATTGCTACAATACGTCTTGTCATACAACTTTGCAAGCTACCCCTTTCAAGGTCCTCTATGGCAGGGATCCTCCACGGTTGCTTTCATATATGGCCGGCTCCACCAGAGTTGAACCTCTTGACCAGGCACTGCTGGATTGTGATCAGGTACTCCAAGACACTACCCAATGTCTCAAGAAAGCGCAGGCTCGGATGAAGGAATATTATGACAAGGGGCACAAATATGTTACTTATAACCCCGGTGATTATGTGTGGCTTCACCTCCAACCCTACCGTCAACATTCCATTGCTAGCCCCCACCACAAGCTATCACCCAAAATTTTTGGGCCCTTCTCGATTCTCCAATGCATTGGCCAGGTGGCTTACTAGCTTCAGCTTTCACCAGACTCTCAACTTCACAATGTCTTTCATGTGTCACTCCTCAAACCCTTCAAGGATACAACACCACCTCCACCTCCGTTCTTACCTCCAGTGAAAGAGGGTCGTGTTATCCTCTCTCCAGTCACAGTTTTGCAAGCTCGATAACTTCATAACAAGTGGGAGGTTCTCATCCAGTGGGCTGACATGGATGAAGCGTCTGCAACATGGGAAGATGTGGAGACATTCCGCCAAGCCTACCCTGCCTTCGAGCTTGAGGACAAACTCTTTCTCTAGGGGGGGAGTGATGTTATGAACTCAATAGCAGGTTAAGTCATTCAAAGGCACCGTGGCTGAGTCATTTAGTATTCATTTACTTTTCTTTCAATTTACTTTTACTTCATTTTTATTTCAGTTGAAGATCTAATATGCCGCAAGGGCATTATTGTAATCTTTTATCTTGAACTCATGTTGGCGCCAACCCTACTTAGGAGGGAAAGTGGAATGGGAAAAGACAAGTCTGATTTTAGCCTAAACAAGGATTTGGAGTTCTCCTCAACAAACTCTAAGATTTGGAGTTCTCCTCAATGAACTCTAAGGTCCAGGTTCCCTCACAAATCTAATTTCTTCTCTTTTCCATATATTGAAGCCAAGGGTAGTCACAACAGTGCAGTACTCATCCACTAAACTTTGGAATATCCTTCCCAGCGTCGTGTTACAAGATCCATGACCCGGGACCGTAACATAACCATAGCTGAAACTCTTCTATGAACCACGCGATCATGTGATAAGATGCCAACTCGGGGTTATCATGGTGGGTCCCACTTGATCTTCCAACTCATGTGATAAAGATGTCAGCTCGTGGTTATCATGGTGGGTCCCACTTGATTGCCAAATCTTCCAACTCATGTCAGCTCGTGTGGTGACTCATCACGCCACCTCACATGATCATGGTGGGTCCCTCCAACTCGTGTAACCATGGTGGGTCCCACTTTGTAAATGTCCTTTTAATCCCCAACTAGAAGAGGAGAAGAAGAAGAAGTACAAGAAAGAGGTATTTTATTCTACATGTCGTGGTAATTTTTATGTGACCAAAGAATTCAAGAAAGGGGGAGAATAAAAGATGAAGAATTTTGCATCTATGAAGAATTTTTTCAACAAAAGAAGATTGAAAACAAAGAATTTTTTTCTTGCAAGTTGAAGTTATAAACTCCACCTTGAGGGGAAGTATTGAAGTGCATGTATGGAAGAGTCTTACATGACTATCACAACAAGAAGTCTCACAAAGCTAAAATTATTATGGAAGAGTCTTATAGGAATATCACAAGAGGAAGTCTCGTAGATGAGTCTTAGTTAATGATTTTTTAGTTATGTTAGTCTTCTATTTATGTTTAGTTGTTCAATTGTTCTACATCTTATCTTTAGTGTTTAACTTTGGCTGTAACTGGTACAAGGGTATTTTAATTGTAATTGGATTCTACTTGTTTCATCTATTATAAATAGAGGCTCATTGTACTCAAATTACATCAAGTTAGTGAAATTTTTTTCTTTTCCAAAAATTCAACAAAAATACAATTTCACTATACATAATTAAATACCGGAGTCAAATTGAAACTTATTCCAAGTAATAGGTAGTACTTGTACAATGTGACATATACACCACAATCATACCTATAGGACCTAGTAGTAGTTAGAAACAGTGTAAACATATAAAATAGCTTTCTATTGTCGTACTAGAGTAAATATTTACCCTTCTTTCCATACACTTTTGTGTGTTGAACTATAAAGGCCATTGGATAACATCTACTAACCCATGTTGATCTCTAAGATGATCCAGAAATATAAGTGACCTTTCCAAAACAAATACAAATTAGATGTGCATTGTGCAGCCTTGATAAATGAATAAAGTAGAAAAATTAACTTACCATTGGCTCAACATCTTGAAGGTGACCCTTCTTCGACAATGTGAAAACACGGTTCTTAATGAAGATGACAAGCAATAACCAATAATAGTTTGCAAGAATAGGCCTAATTACTCTTTGTGCCTTTGTACTCCTCCACACTGAAGTTATTGAGGCACGATAACAATGTTTTGTTTCCTTCTATATTTGGTTCCTCATTAAGTAAATAAAACTTCAACTATCAAAATATGATTTCATTACACCCACAAATTACATCACTAATGAAGCACAAAAGGCTAATTTCATTTACATGAATAACCAACAAGTCTGGATTAAAGTACACATTTTCATCATTCCACTTTTGAAGCAATGCACCCCAAAATATGATGTCCTATATGAGACGTGTGAACACCTAACCCTTTTACTTAGATTGTCA
This sequence comes from Aristolochia californica, assembly GCF_029961685.1. Classification (NCBI taxonomy): domain Eukaryota; kingdom Viridiplantae; phylum Streptophyta; class Magnoliopsida; order Piperales; family Aristolochiaceae; genus Aristolochia; species Aristolochia californica. The sequence goes on along the minus strand of NW_027182290.1, from coordinate 27,562,993 downwards.
ACCAAGACCTTATAAAAGTTCAGAATTATCCAATGATTATGCTTGCCTCATTACTCAACTCTTTCTGATGGCTCACAATTCCATCGATGCTCTCAATGCTAATACATGCGTCATCAACCAATTTCCATGTTACCCTCATCAGCAATTTCAAGGCAGCATTGGTAGCTACAACAAACATTTAAAGAGGGGTGGAGATTTTATTTTATTTCTAAACCAAGGTAGGCTTTGACTTTCTCTTAAGATGCTAATTCTCGTAGGTCCTCTTCAATAATTTTTATGCCATGGTCTATAAATGCAACATGCCTATAACACTTTTGACCTCATGTATCACTACAATTTCCCTTGCCCCGTGTCCTTCTCCCTTCTTGTCATCTACTTCTTTCCCTCTATGTTCCTCCACTCAGCTTCCTTTCCAACTCTTTTCTTCCCCTTTGTCTTTTTCCCTTCTTCCTTCTTCCTCACTTCTTTTCCGGCCCCTTTCTTCCCATCTACCTTCATTCCCTCTCCTTTACTCCCCTCTCCTTCATTTTCCTATCTTTTCTTCCCATGTCCTTCCTTTTTTTCTCCTTCTTCCCTTAGTACCCTTACCCTTCCTCATGTAAACAACGTATGGTGACTGCATGTTCAGGCTAGGCTTTGTTACACAAGTGTAGGGAAGTGGTTGAAGACCCATACAAAATGGTTTCATTTCTATTGCAATGCTGCCTAGCCAATGAATAATGGCCTCTTCATCCCCTACCACTTCCCATACCTTGAGAAGCATTTCAAATGATCAACTTACTCTTGTAACTGCATGATCACTTCATCTTTTTGAGGCACCTAAATCATCTAAGATGTAACAATCAATTCATTTTAATAAGACCTATGAGTGCTCAATAGAAGCACATGCTCATAAAACAAAACTTATTAAATGATAGCTTAAAATATTAATGCAAAGTAACATCAATAAATTTAACTATGTATTTATAAATTGGTCAAAGGACTTACATTGAGCACCAATGTGCATCCTGATATGCATCTTTTTTTATTTTATACTATGTATTCACAAAGATGGTGTATTGTGAATTGATGCACTATAGCACCCCAGCCATAGGTATCCAACTTTGATAAACCATCCACATATTTGTACAATGGCATGGGAGTCTTGCAGTTTGCTTGATCAAATACGATGTGATCCAAGGTGAGGGCAACTAAAAATTTTACAATGTTTTTAGAAGAATCATCCCCACCCTACGAAACTACCTCTCCCAACTTATTCACAATTGATAGGCGGTACAATTTTTCTACACCATCAATAAAATCTTTTAGAAATTGAGACATATCATCATTTCTTTGTCATTCAATTGGAATACATGCAACTTTAGCCCTAGCATCATGGTGACTTCTTGGTCTAAGAATTTTATATTATGTTTGGTGACCATGAAGGAAGTTGGCTCGCAGTGAAACCTTTTAATCAACTCACCAAATAAAGCCTCTTAAGTGGAATGATCACCAATTTTGAGGAGACAACCAAATGGCATTTTCTGGAATGCTTGCATTACAACCTCACTTAATTTTAGGGATGTGACTATCTTGTAAAATTTTGTAGGAATACATCTTACAATTGTTGTCATTTCTTAATCCTTTTGGTTTGTATGCAATAAACATAAACCAGATCAATTTAAATTAAATGTTATAGCCCTGCGCATAATCATGTAATAAGCATACAAATTTGACTTGAGCTTGAATGTAGATACAAATATCTACATATAATGTGACCGCAACCACCCTTGTAAAAAGATGGAGTTCATTTCAGATGCACAGTATTCTCAGTGACCAATTAAAAATCCGTACGGTTCTCAATGATGAATATGTAATTAGTTAGTTTCTATGCATGACCAAAAGATAACTAACAAAGTAATAGCAAATGTTATTTATCCTTGTAGGAAAAGGTCGATTGACCGATCAATCCAGTTAATTTGATTGATCATACTTTATGGAGCTGGCTAGGTAGTGTTCTAGATGATCGATCATAGAACAGGGTAATAATCAATAATGCTTTAAAGCTCAAAATGGCAGTTATCCGTTCATGCTTTATGTACTTTTACCAAACTGCATTTTGTATGATCAATCAAGCCCATGTTGATCGATCGATCATGCTTTTTGCTAGATTACAAAAGTTTGATTTTAAGCATGATGATGATGTAGCTAAGGGGTTTGGCAAGTTTAAAGCAAGCTTCATAATGCATAGGTTAAACATGATTGTGAGAAAAATGCCTAAAGCTTCGAAGTCTCTTCGAAGTCTTTTGTATTGTCTTCTTTACATGACTAAAGTTTTTGAGATATTTCTATGTAGCCTAAACTCTAGTCTTCAAATGTTCATTTATTCACTTGTGGGTGCTTCTTCAAGATGACTTGACATACGGTTGAGCTCAAGGTCTTGCATTGAGCTCTGTCTGTTCTTTGTGTAGACCTTAATCTTTGTTTCTTGAAGGAGTTGCATATAAAATGCTTGAATACAAAATAGTATAAACATGGTTAAACTTTGTTATCATCAAAATATAGATGGAGGTGAACTTAGACCAACAGAAGGCTAAGAAACCTTTCTCCTACTATTGTAAGCCACAAGTTATTGTGCAGGCAAGAGGTATTGGTAATCTCATTATGGGTCGAGGCTTTGTGTGCCTAGTGAACTAGTGCTGCAAATCCTAATTGTGGAACTATGAAAGATTATCTAGTTAGCTATTCAAAATTCCTTTTTGTGTCTAGGCTAAAACTTAGTTAGCTATTTTAAATCTATGTGAAGGTGTATTATTGTAGTCAATATAGTAGCATAAATCCGAGTGTGGGTAGCATTGTAATTAGCCTTAGAGTTGATCTATTGTAAATACTATAGGGCAACCCAAACTTAGTAGACTCATAAGGTGTTAAAATATTTTGGGGGTGGATTAGAATCCATAAAAAGATTATAAACCACCTAAAAATCTTGTGTATACTTTGTATTTAATTGCTTCCGCATGCACGTAAGATTTAACTATAATGAATGTTTTGTAGCTTTTAACAAGTCGTAGAAATATGGTAATCATATTTTAACAATTGTATCCATCATATTTTAAAAATCCACCAAATACAGTAATCGTATTTTAACAATTGACATATAAAATTGTATTTTTGTCTTAAAATTTTTTAGTAGCTTTTTAGATACGTGTGGCCAAATCTAATTTATTAGATTAAGCTAAAATTAAGCTACTAATAAAAATAAATATTAATCAAACTATTAATAAAATAACTATGAATCAAACTCTAATTTTTCGAGAAAATATTTATAAAAAAGAACATTGCAACATGCCATAACCTGAAGATTCACTCACAATCAATCCCTTCAAGTCAGACAATGACAAACGAGTTCATAATTATAACACAATAGATAACTATGTCCACACCACTTACATAAAAAACATATTATCTCCACATGAGATACTCCATTTTTATCCTAAAAAAGAAAACCTGCCTATTGTTGCTCAAACAATTGCAACCCAGACGATTTACTAGTAAGAGGGGACATAATAAATTGGCAGAGTGGCCTTGCTGAGTTTGTAGAAAGAATCATGAGTAAACTCATTATATCCTTTCTGAGATGTAGTTAGCAAGTACATTAATTGGTCTTGAGTTATCTACCTTTTTCAAATCTAGAGTTCTGACCTTGATGCGGACCAAGTAATCAGCAGCAATCCAAGCAAAACTAAGCCTGACAGGTACATTGTCTCCATCTGGTACTTTGGAATCAATGGATCTCTTTATCCATTCAGGGTGATAGGTCACTTGGTACCATGCGGAAGCCTTCCGTTCGAAAATGGCGTTCCTCTCATCCTCAGTGAGCTCGTCATATCCAGGTCCAATTGCCTCAAAATAGTGCCTGGACTCTTTACGAAGCGCAGTATAAGCACGTTTTAACCTTTCCTTGAGATCCCCTTGCTTTCTGCTGCTGTATTTGGGCATGGACCAAACGTGACCAGTCACAACCTCCTCCTCATAATTTACCTTGTACTGTCCCAAAAGAGCATTTAGTGCCCCATCATAAGAGCATTTCTTGTCCCATGCATCCCAAAGAAAATCTTCAGAACCTTGCACCTGAAGATCTGTATCATAAGATATGTCCGAAGGAGAATTATGTTCCATCAATGGGGTATCTTCATTGTATACATCTTTAGTTTTGCGATAGAGCCTTCCCAAGACTTTGTCGGACCTGTAGCTTTGGAACTCATGCTTTTCCATGAAGTCAGGATACACCTTGGGTTTCAGATGTTGAGGCATATTGATGACCTTGCCAGTTTTGGGAAAGTCTACTGCACAAGCTGCCAGCTCTGCCAATTTGAGGCATTTCTCATCTAAGGCTCCAGAGTCACTTAGGTCAGCATGCACAACGTGGGCATTGGATATGACACCTATGCTGTCAGTTACCATGTACTGGAGAAAAAAGTTTACCATGTCCTGTTAAGCAGATAGCAAGTGTGTCAGAAGGGAGCCAAATTCTTCCATCAAATTCAACATAAAGGATACACCCACGCCTAGTTTCAAAGACGACAAGAAACTTATAATCAATTTAGCACCCTTAACTATTCATGCAGTTTCTATGTCTGAAAAGTGCAAGACTACATAGAGAAAAGAAATTTGAAACAGCACAAAAGAAGCAACTCATTGCTCTTTTACCTGATGTGTCATCTGAGGCTTCACACGGCGTCGCAATTCTTTGACTTCCCCACTGGAATAGTCCATTGGTGGCCAGCTCTTCTTGCCTGGAGGAATAAGGTTTTCATCCCATGTTACAAAGTAAAGGTCCCCATCTAGGTCACTTCCAGATGCTTCATCTGTATGAGGCCGATCACCTTTCTGAGGGAAGACCAAACAGTCAACTAGATGATGCAACCCAGGAGCGTCAACAGCTTCCAGAATCCGAATATCTCCTGGGTGAAGACAAGGATTCTTTGCTATTACCAGAGTCCCAATGATCACTTTCGCATTATTTTTCAAACCTGAAAATCTTGAACCATGCTTATTGAAAGACTTCTCTAGTAAAGGGTTGGATACTTGGACAAAGCACTGTCCGTGTTCAAGTACCCCAAGTTCATCCAAGCAACCTAGCAACCATCTCCCCAATGGTACAAAGATCCTAGCCTTGTGTAAAAGGTCCCCTACCTGGGCAGACCACAGACAAGAGAGCATACCTCTGAGATAAGGCTCAGTTTGAGGCCTGAAACCAGCACTTAACATCATGGCTGCATTATTGCCATGCTGAGCACATGAAGTAGTTAGAACCTCGTATGCTACATCAGCATTCTCAAGAATCTTGTTCAGCTTAAAAAGCATCCTATCCTGCATTTTCTCAAAAACATCGTCAGGGACACCCAAGGCTGAAAGTAATGTGACAATTTGACGGTTTAAGAACCCAGGCTGGAAGTAAGACCATGAGACCACTTCAAGCATTCTGTGGTTAGAACGGAATTTGTCCATGCTTGGTCTCAAGGAGAGATGGTATCCATCATTATTTCCTGGCCAACATGCAATAACACCCTTATAGCCTGCATATCTGATCTGATAAGCAGAGGGTGGATCAGGGATTAATTGCAATTTTTCTGCAACTACAACAGCGAGATCCATTGAGATTTTTCCTACGCCATCTGAAAACACAAAGCCATTTCTCTTAATATCAGGGATTGAGTTCACCCTCTCAGATGGAACATTCACAGTGGCAATTGTAGATGAGAAGCAAAGGCCCATCCTTGCAGCATTTTTTGCTACGTTCTTATCGGTGAACTTTCCCATCCACCTCCAAATGGAAGACACTTTTGTCTTATCGTCATCTGCAAAAAACCAAGCAGACTGATCCCGTAGTTGATTTGACGAAAAAGCCAGGAAGAAGTACTTCCGCCCACATAAAGGAAACCCTTCACTCAAAATGCTCTTCACCCTTCTAAATATTGTTGTTTTCTGTAGGAAGAAATTCGAAGTGATGTCCCTAACAATTGGAGCAACAAAAAAGTTAAGAGAATTATTATTCATTTTCTGCATGGCTTCATCTGTAAATGTGACCCTTAAAAATCTATCTGCCACATCTTTGTACCTCCGCAGAACCCTATTTGAAAGCTCTACCACTGAAGGAAGACAATATGCTTTTGTGGGTGTTATAATCAACCTCCTTACCTCAACACTTCCATCAGGAATCTGAGAAGTCTTGATAAGCTTAGGGTTCTTTATCAGCCACTCTTGTATACTTGTCAAACTTTTACAAGCATCAAATATAGGACGTTTATAAGAGCAGATTTGCCTTAATGCCACCACATTCAGCTCTGGTGTGTGATTTCTTAATAGCCCAAAAAAGGCTTCAGAGAGCTGATGCCGATTGATGATGCCACTGTGCACCAAACAATTAACCAAGAACAAAACATCAAAGCTTATTCCTTCCTTGCAAGGGACATGGTAGAAAACATTTGACATAGGGCAACCATACTCAGCCTCATCCCGAGCAACAAGCTGAAGATTAGGCCAATCTTCAGCAATTTTCCGCTGTCTTAGGTAAGCCATAGCATTCTTCAATTTACCATCAAAGCGGGGTGAAAAGGAGATCTTGTAAGTGTTGCACCTCCCAATTGCTCCACTAGAGGTGAAATCTGTTGTCCTGATCCAGGGATCTTCATCATCCAACAGATTAAATGGAACTGTATCGTATATATCATCATCTGATGTACGATAATAAACAAAAGGAGACGACATGAACTCTAGAAGCAGTGCAAATTGACTTCCCACAGAGTAATGCTTCATTCGGAGAATGTCCCTCACCATGAACTCCAACTTGAAATTGCATTTAATCACGGCCTGCTCATGTCTAGACTTGAAAGAAAAGGCAGTCTCCCTTGTAAGCAAGATCTTACAAGTATCATCAAATGGGTCAATAAGGAAGTCTATTCCCAGATCAGTCCCCTTCCAAGCAGCCCAAAACTCATTGGCTTGAAACATACTTCCAATTTCAAAGGTTACATTGGAGAATTTGTATGGATCGGCAATCCTCCGTTTAACACCGAAGGAACCCTCCATCCCCAAACGGACTTTAAGTGGGCGGCCGTTGAGCATAAGGGCAGAGCGGCCTGCATCAATATAGGCCTTGTTTGCAGTCTCAGGAGATACAAAATGAACAAATGCATGGGGTTCAACCTTCTGATAGTCATTCATCGGTTTGACTTTAGATGTGTCAGCTTCAAAGTTTGGAAAAGATTCTGGCGGGGTCCATGATTTCTTCAATCTACATCTCCAAATCATACCAACCTCTTTTTCTAAGAAGTCACATAGATCTTTTGCAGATATGCTTCGGTCAAATCCACCAAAACTGGCTTGAGTAACAACTGGTGCTTTTGCCTCGCTTGAATTCTCCTCCGACCCCATTCTTTTATAACAAACGAAGAAAATTTCTCTTTAAATATTTGAACTTGAATTCTGTCAAATCCACCAAATATTTGGCTTAAGAGGCAGACTTTAGAACAAAATTAGGAAAGAAAAGTTTATCTAAAACTGAAAAAAGTATGCAAGATAGAGTGAACCAGAATTTTCGTAAAAACAAAACCAGTTATACCAGATGAAATAGAAAAGTAACACATGAAATCAGATATAATATTCATTCGCTTCGGTTTAATAAAATCAATAATTAGATCTTCGAATCTTTAACAACTCTGATAACATAACGTATGTTCTCATAGCCCAAGTTATTTAAATTTTAAACAAGATCAATGATACCATCTAAACGATCTTCTCAGTAACCCAAGTTTTGGTTCGTTTCTTCAAGAAACTATAAATCAATAAGGAGGACGGCACGGAAAGTAAAAATGTAAAGTATGAGCAGATAAAAAGATGCCATACTGTCGATGAAGAAAACGCAAAATAGAATCCATTAAGTAATCCATAAAAAACGGGGAAGCGAACAAAATTTTTTTTTGAAGAAATATCAATAATAATAGGGAAACATATCAGTAACAGAATATAAAAGTAAGAAAAAGATGAAATGCTACGTTAAGCTCAAAATTGCAACATTTTATTAACTTCTTACAATTCGATTTGAGGATGAAACCAAAATAGAGAACACTAATCTCCTGCGTTCCTTAAAATAGAGGACCCTAATCACCTGCGTCAGGAACGTACAGGAAAATCCCTCAAGCCAACTGGCGCAGTCTGCACTTATGAATTAATATGAGCAACGCAGACAGACAGCCAAGCAGCTCGATCGTGAAAATTTAGGATCAAAACTTGTCTGAGGGAGAAAAGTTCCCTCTCTACTAGAAGAACCTTCCTTACGTGGAAAAGGCAGATCAAAATGCAGAAAACACCAAGTTGCAGAGGCTCTTCAAAGGCATACTGTCATACTGATGCTGCCTTGCTTAGTGTGGAAGGTATGTTCCTTGTGCTTTTTTTCTGTACGTGAAGGCGTGCTTTTTGTTTTTCATCTTTTTCTTAGGGTGCAAGTATGATACTGTGGGAACAGTCGTGCTTTTTGTTTTTCATCTTTTTCTTCGGGTGCAAGTATGATACTGTGGGAACAGTTGTGCGGGAACTCCCTCTCCGACGATCTTACTTTTTATTTTTTTTCAATGACATTTGTTTATTCAAACAAGTATTATAAAATCAGGATTGGACGAACCAGTTGAACCGTGTTCAGTTGCAGTCCCTTGTCCAAGTTATAGGTCAATAAAACCTGGGGAAAGGAGAAAACCCAGGGGACTCAGTTAGATTTGTTGGTTTAATCGGCCAGCTAAGAGAACTGACGTGGTGGATGAGAGAAAATTTCTATTACACAAGATAATTGGGGGAGGAACCCCTATCTTCATTATCATCAAAGTCCACTCCACAATCACTAGAGCTTAATGGGGAGGGTTTGGACTAACTCCACATTCCTAATTCTCCAACCTTTTTCTCCTTCTCCAAATTCGTCACTCTTCTTCTTCTTATCCTGAACCTTTTCTCCACAACTCTCCTTCTTCTTCTCACCCCTTAATCATCTTCTACTTCGATTATACATCATAGAATCTTAAATTTTAACATGGAATTAGAGTGGGCTAAGATCTGAGATGGAAAAAGAGAAGAAGATTGAGAAGAAAGGGAGGAAGAAAAGAAAAGGAAAAAAGAGAAGTTTCTCATTTTTCTTTAAGTCTTCTTTCCCAATTCCTATTTTCCATTGGATGTTTTACTCTCTTACAATATTTTTCACGGAGAAAATTATATACCATCGGAATGATCTTTGAGTATATTTTTCAACTAAAAAATAATCGTTGAAATCATTTTTTTTCTAGAAAGAGAAATCGACATTTGAAGTGGCAAAGTTCAAATAGCAGAAACGTTTCGTGCAACAGTAGAAAGCTTTAACTTTTGAGCCATTTTATGCCATGAAGAACGAAATTTTATATCAAAAAAAATATTTGTAAGTCTATTTTCTTACCTATTCAACTAAATCTCTATCTGAGTTTTTTAGATGCAGATATCGATCTTGGAAGAGTCAATGGTCATGCTAGCCAAATAAGAAAAAAATACTCAGTTCGGCCAAATTGCAGAGTCCAAAATCTATCAGATTATGTATATCAAAAGAAACATATTTTTTTATGATAAGTTATTCTTGGATGAACGGTATTTAAGTCTAATTTCATAAGGAGTAAATTTCATGTCAGTCTGATCTATATTTAAGGAGATATTCACATTGGATGATCAAAGGTCATGTTGGTATCCTATTGCATGCAAAGATCCGAATTTTTTTGCTTCACTTTTTAAGTTGTTGTTATTGATCAACCCTATTTGGAAAGTATCTCATGATCTATCCTTGGAAATTTTTTGTTCGTTAACTTACAATATCTAGAAAAAAAACTTTAGAAGATCATCTTATTTTTAGAAACTTTTCTTTGACTTATTTGTCAAATAAAAAAAGTGTTCCTATTCTGAATTATGACAACTTCTCAAAAAAGTAGTTACTCGATTTAATGTTAAAAATTACAGACGCATCTATATAAGGAGATTTTGATCTAGGATCATATTCAAAACGTGTGTTTCTTCTCTGGTTATGAGAAATCCTTGCAACATATTAACAACATGTTGGAGCAGCACTCGGTGTATTTATCCCTTTATGAAGTGAGCAGTCTCCATCAGCCTATCACTCAGTAAAAACCATTAAAGCTAAAACTGATCTAGCCTCAAGCTTTGCCTTTGATTTTTGTATCTTGCCTTTTAGAATCGGTTTCATTCTGCAATTACATCTCTAAACATGGACTATATTTAGAAATAGGATACTCATGTCATTGGCTGCTAATTAGCTAGTTTAATATGGCTAGCTCTCGATTTGGTGACTGAATTAATCACTGATGTAGTAAGTGTGGAAGCAACATCCATTATTGTTTTATTCACTCTTTTCTATTATTCAAAAGACGTTGAAGCTGCTCTCGGAACCAGCAACACTCAGTTCAATTATTCTTTTTGAGAAGATTAACAACACTTGGTTCAACTTATTACTCAATTCCATCTTAATATTTGGTGCACATTTTTTTATTAAAAGATGGACAAAGTTATTTCATGTGTCTTTATTACTCTTAAGGACGTTCATTATTTACCAGTTATATGTTGCTATATAAAATCATTTTTGGTACGCGTTATTTAAGCATTGGCCTATTTCCGGTACTACTATTATGTCTCTTTTATTGAGACATTATTACTAAAGAACTCCTCGATTTCTTGCCTTGAGTTCATTATTTGTTGACTTTTGTCGACATTGGTACATTGGTTCATATGATGGACATTTGCATTACTTAGGAAAATAAAACACATGGTGACCCCCACTTCTTCACCTTATCTTCCTATTGATTCCTCATTACCCTTTTATTATTTGTCAGCCTTGGGAAAATGAAGCACATGGTGACCCCTACTTCTGCACCTTATCTTCCTATTGATTCCTCATATCCTTTTATTATTTTACAACCTTTCTCCTACCATCCTTTATTTGACTCTCACTTACCCCTTTAGTCAACCTTTTAGGAGCATTTCTTTGGTTGGTCCCTTTTATAAATATATATATATATATATATATATATATATATATATATAGATATGGGTGTTTGAGACTTTTTGTTAGTACCTTTGGGTTTTTTATCATCATCTTGTGAATGACAGACATTACCCACTTTAGTGATTATTATCACTATATTTATACGAAATCATTTGAGGTTGGTTTTGACTTATCACCCATTTCTACCCTTTGATATTTTATGCTCGGTGTCGTACTTATCCGTGGCACACAGTGATGGAGGATCTTATTACTAAATCTATGTTATTTGTTTCAAGTTGGGATAACTGCCGTTACCTCCCAGCTTGAGGGGGAGTGTTGAAAGATAATATGTAATTAGGTGTCATTGATGTAATTAGTTTATGTTTTTTGTCTCTTTTTAACTCTTGCTAGGGTGAAGGGTACAATTGTAATATTGGTACTTTTATCATTTATAAATAGAGCTCAAGGTGGAGGGTTTGGACTAAATCCACAAATCTAATTCTCCAACCTCTTTCTCCTTCTCCAAATTTGTCACTCTTCTTCTTCTCCTCCTAGACTTTCTCTCCACAACTCTCCTTCTTCTTCTTCTCCTCCTAAAATTTCTCTCCACAACTCTACTTTGATTATACATCATGGAATCATTTTACCCTAATACCCATGTATCATTTGTTAAATAAGATAGGTATGCATCATTTTTATTCTGTATCCAATACCTATTAACCTGATTAGAAGTACAGTTTAGTGAGTCAGAAAATGCTCAAATCCCATGAATCTTGATAAAGTTAAAGATAGGAATGAGGATACATCAAAATCAAGCAATTGATTAGATCGAGATTTCCTGCTTTTTTTTTAAAAAAAATTCATCCCTAATTTATGGGACTATCCTCAAGGGATCCAAGCAAGTATTTGAAGGACGAAGAAACTATCAAATAAATTGAGAGCTCAAGATGATGTAAGAGATTAAGATGATACACTATGTGAGGTATTTCTTATTGCTTCTTTTATTTTAAAATTTTTCTATTTTTATTTTGTTAAAATTTTATGTTTTTTAATGTTAATGGATGAATTCAATCATACGAATTCTAGAAGTTGTAGATGTGGTTCTTAATATTTTTATATTTTTATATTTTACCATTAGTTTGTTTACCTATTTCTCCTATTTATGCATGGGAAAGTGAGTAATTGGAACAAGGAAAAATTAAAATTAAATATGTTCATCCATTAATTAGAACAAAGAAGGTTTTATATGACTCTCATAGAAAGAAGCTCCATAGAGTAATAATTAATATGGCAAAATCTTATAGGAGTTTCAGGGGAGAAAGTCATATAGAAGTGTTTCAATTAAAGGAGTTTTAGCTATGTGAGTCTTTTGTTCTTGTTCAATTGCTTAATTACTCTAGGACTTTGTTGAAAAAGTATAAGTGGTATCTTATATAATTAAGAGAGTGAGTGACATAAATTGTAATTAATTGAAAGTTTAAGTTCCTTTTTTTCTTCTCATATGTATTATAGATTCTAAGCCTCACTTGTATCAATAAGAAAGTGAAAGAAGTCTCATAAACGAGCTCACTCAACCCTAATTCAGCTCCTCTCTAAAATTGTTACCTTTCTATCTCTCTCTTTTGCTTCTTTTCTTCTTCTTCTTCCTTCTTCTTCTTCTCCTTGGAACCTAAGTTCCTTATAGATAAAACCCTAAAATCTATCATGGTATCAGAGCAGGGTTCTAGGGTTTAAATCAAGCTGCTCAAGTTATGGAAAAGTGGTTAATGAAGCCTCCAAATCAATCACAAGGGGTTCGACCCTTGAGGAAAACAAAGTGCTGAAACTAAATTCCAGCATGGTCTCTCTAATCAGCTAAGTATTTTACCTTGTTTCTTTAGTTCTAGGTGATCATGTTCGTGCCTATAAATTTTATTAGTTAGTCTTTAAGTCAAGTCTATCACTCAAAAATCAAAAATTTTCCTGGGTTACAGAGGCTAAAACCATAGTTGTGCCATTTGAAATTGCTTAGAAGGTTTATTTTATTAGGATTTGAAGATTTCTTAGAAAGTAATCTATTGATTTTATGGTGTTTAATATTACTTGCTAAACCAGTAATTGTCTCAAGTTATTCTAGACAAATTAGTATTGATTCATGGCTGTTTAAAATTTTGGTTTACAGTCAAAAAGAAAAAAATGTTTCATGTAGACGGTCATGCACTTATGCCTCATATGCTGGCTTCATTCACTCTCTATCGTTGTTATTGCATGATTTGCATCCAATAAGTTTAACTGATTGTTGATTTGTTGAAAAGCTAGTCCTCTCTTTTCAAATGCTGAGTCTAAAGGTGTTATATTTTATAAGATTTTTTGTTTCATTGAGTTCATCATGGTAGAAATTTCAAGTAACTCCTCTTCTTCCTCATCATATGCTGATTTCAGCAAAGATAATCCTTTGAGAATCACTACAATTCTCTCAAAGGTTTGAGTAATGTATCATATATTTTTTTATTACTAGAGACCTTGTTGGACACATAAATCAACCACCTTTGCATGTGGATGAGCCCTCTTACCATAAGTAGTTGAGGGAAGAGACATTAGTTATCAATTGGCTAGTAAATAGCATGGAAGAGTGGTGAATAATGTGGTTCAATTGGAAATTGCTAAAGAAATCTGAGACATATGTCTTGAATTATATTCTACTCTTGAAAACCTTCAAAAGATTTATGACATAATTTAGGAGATATGATCTACAAAGCATAAAGACAAACTTCATGAATCTTGTTGAAATTTGTGTAACTTACATGGCAAACCACAATTTTGTAAAGGTAATCGAGCATCAACACCTACCACAACCACCACTAGTGAGTGCTCTCAGATTCTCCCAAAGATAAAATGACACTCTCAAAGGAAGATTGTGACTTGTTTAAGAAATTTAAAACATGATGGTTGTCCCTCATGATACTTCAACTGCTACGGTAGCTACCACTAGTATGTACTCTTTTTCTCTCTCACATTCCAATTCTTCACCTTGGATCATTGATTCCAGAGCTTCTAAACACCTCATGGGTAAAGTTTAAATTTTATCTTCTATGTCACCATGCACTGTGGACTAATTTGTATTAATTGCATATGGGCAGAGCACCGGTACATCTACTATATCTCCTTCTTTCTCACTCTCTAATATTTTTTTTGTCTCTCAATATCCTTTAAGTCTCATGTCTATTAGCCTATAACCAAAAGACTAAATTATTTGTCACTTTTTTTCTTTGTCTTTGTGTTTTTCATGACATCAAAGAGAAATGGGTGATTGGTGGAAACCATGACAAAGGGATCTTTACTATATGGATCCAAAAATTTTGACAGTTGTAGAAACCACCACCAAAGAGGCATGACAATCGAACAATTGGCTAGGCTATCCATCCTTAGCAAACTTGAAGTCTTCAATTCCTTCTCTTAATTCTCTTTCTTTGTTGTCATGTGAATTTTTTTACCTTAGGAAACATCACAAATCTGTTTTTAAGCCCAGGAAAAACAATAGTGTTTCTGGTCCTTTTGCTTTAGTTCACTCAATTGTTTGGGGGAATGTAATGTGCTAAATATTTTGAGTCTATATATTTTGTTATTTTTTTGAATGATCATACGAGGGTTTATATTTGATGATAGATAGGGCTAAAGTGCTTACTATATTCACTTGTTTTTGTTCTATGGTGGAAGTTCTGTTTAAAACAAGGGTACATATATTTTGGTCTAATACACAAAAGATTATTTTTCTTTGCAATTTCAAATTTTATGTCAATAAAAGGGCATTATTAATCAATCATCATGTGTTTACAAATCACATAAGAATGGTGTGTCTGAGAGGACAAATAGACATCTTTTAGAAGTTTGTCGAACAATCATGCTTTCCATGAATGTTCCTCAATTTTATTAGCCATATGCACTCTTTAGCATATGTTTCTTAATTAAGCATATGCCCTCTAGTGTCTTACAAGGTCAAACACCCTTCTCCAAATTATTTCACGACTCTTCTCCTTATCCTCTATCACCTCGGGTCTTTAGTTGCATCTCTTTTGTTCATAATGTAGGTCTCCATCAAAGTAAATTCAATCTCAAGGTCACTAGGTGTATCTTCCTAGGGTATTCTAAAAATTAAAAAGGTTGTGTGTGTTTCATCAATTCTAAGAAAAACTTTTATTTCAGACAATGTGACCTTCTTTAAGGATCAACCCTATTTTTTAGCTAGCTCCCCTTGTTTTATATCTTTTGCATGAACGCTCGAGGCAATTATTCCAATGGATCACTACCTTCTGCCTGATCAACAACCACCGGAGGACTTTCTCTCTCCTCCCATTGACCATTCACCTATGGAGTCTTCAGACGATCTTGAGATATATTCTCCTCCTTCCCTAGTAGTATATGGACCATCTTATGACAACAAACATATTTCTCTTCATAAAGAATACCATCACACTTCCATTAGTCCACCATCCACATCTCAATCCCTTTCACATTATTAAAGAGCACGTATGGAAGAGTCTTACGTGGCTCTCACAATAAGAAGTCTTACAAAGCCAAAATTAATATGGTAGAGTCTTACAGGAGTCTCAAAAGAGGTCACACAAAAGATTCTTAGTTAAAATTTTTTTAGTTATGTTAGTTTTCTATTCATATTCATTTGTTCATGTTAGCAATTAGACGCCCTAATTCTAAACTAACGAGTGCAATAAGAATAAATACGAAAGAAAGAAAAATGCAAGCACGAAAAAGCACATGATTTATACAAGTTCACCTCAAGGTGAAACTACGACCTGTCTTCCACTGCTGCAATTTTTCACTATTAAGATGAAATAGTTTACAAGAGAAATTGCACACACTCACAAGTGTTTTTCTCTAACCTCTCACAACTGCAATTGATGATCCTCCTCGATGATCTTACTTTGGGTTGTAAAAACCCTAACAACGGTGCCCCCCAAATATAAAGAGAAAATTAGGGCAACTAGATTACAAGTGTGAAATCCCAAAACTACCCTTAATGAAACAACAATCAATATATCGTGGATCTGGCGTAGTGACTTAGTGTAAGGCATTAATTAGGTTCCACAACTTAACAATTCAATTGTTCTATGATTTATCTTTTAGTGTTTGACTTTGGGTGTAAATGGGACAAAAGTAGTTTAATTCTAATTGGATTCTACTTGTTTCCTCTATGATAAATAGAGGCTCAAGTACTCAAGTTACATCAAGTTAGTGAAGTTTTTCTCTTTTTTATAAATTTTTCATGGTATCAGAGTGGGTTATGTGAGTTGACTCGATCAACCCACAGAGATAATGTGATCCTCTTTTTTATCTATCATCTCAAGTAGTTTAGGTTTGTATTCTATCTTGTTTCGTTCTTTCCTGTGCCAATATCCTTTGGTTTATTGGAATTTCCGCCTCTATAATAAAATTTTTGTATTAAAATTATATATTTTAAAACATATCTTTGAGTCCACATTCCAAGGCAAAAAAGAATTTTAGCAATCAGAGTTTTCTACAAAGAAAAATTGATATTTGAACCAACAAAGGTCTAACTGCAAGAGAGGTTCGAGCATAATAGAAAGCTTCACTTTTTGAGCAATATTAAGCCATCAAGAATAAGACTGTATGTGGTGATTTATATTTCAAAATAAGTATTTGTAAGTATTTTATCTCATCAAACCAATTCTCAATCTGAGTTTTCTACATGGAGATGTCAATTTCGCAAGTGTCAATGGTCATGCTAGCCAAAGAAAAAAGGGTACTCAATTTGGCTAGATTACAAAGTCCGAAATCTATTAGATTATTTCTTGTTGGAAGACACCTCAAAGTGGAATCAATGTAATAAAATTCCCCATGTCAAGGAGGTAAGGAGGTAATTTAAAGGTCATATCAAACGGATGGCACATGGGTGTAATTATCTTAGAAGATGTATATCTACTTATGTCTTTTACATTTCAAAGCTTGTAGCCTAAGGACATTGTAGTCATTGGAAACTTCCTTTCACAACTATAACTAGAGTCTCAAGGCATGGGGTAGATCATTAAGTTTCCCCTCTCCTCTCTCAAATTCGTGCTTAAAACTGTCTCCTATCCCAAGCTCTCTCTCTCGCCATCTCTCTAGCCAAGTTCTCTCTTCTTTCTCTTTTCTCATTTCTTTTCTTGCTTTTCTTCCTCTCCTCTTTCATTACCTTGGCATAGGAACTTGTCATGGGATCCTGAATTTAACATGGTATCAGACCAATGGATTTAGGATCCCCACATCAAGATGAAAAATTGAAAGGTTCTGTTGATCAAAGTTCATGTAGAGTTCTTCTTGTTGATGAAGTAGTTTTCTCTTGAAGCTGCGTCAAGATAAGTGTTTTCTTATGAGATGATTTCTAATATTTCTCTATCTATATAGGATGGTTTATGGATGGATTTCTAGTCTAATCTGAATGATAATCATGTGACATGATTATATTCTTGGTTTTAAAAATTGGCTCAACCGTGGTGATTATGCTAGGTTTTATTCCCCATGCAAAGCTGATTG
Organism: Aristolochia californica; assembly: GCF_029961685.1. Classification (NCBI taxonomy): domain Eukaryota; kingdom Viridiplantae; phylum Streptophyta; class Magnoliopsida; order Piperales; family Aristolochiaceae; genus Aristolochia; species Aristolochia californica. The sequence continues at coordinate 27,545,421 of NW_027182290.1, read as the reverse complement.
TGTTATTTCTCTCTTGCATATTATGCTGATGTTTGTAGCTGAAATATTTTTATGAATCAAGGTTCACTATATATTTTATTGGCGTCTAAGTTCATTATGAGTTAAGCTTGTTGTTCTACCATTTTTTTGAGTTATTATATTTGTTAAGTTTTTGCTCCTCTTGACTCTTCCCAAACAACTAAGAAAAAGATTGCTGAGAGGGTACTGAGAAGGATTTTTTTATAAGGTTGCTGGTCTTTGCAATGATTTTTTGTTACGGTCCCGGATCTGACACGTGGATTCTTTGGGAGGATCTGGGATCTGCCATGGGTTACGGGTCTTCTAGGCATTACCGTAGGGGTAGTAGGAAGACATGGGGAAGATTAAAATTAAAGATCAAGCCTAAGGGAAGCTTGATAACCCTAGAGCTCGTTGAGGAGAACTCTAAGCCTCTCTACACTAAAATTAACATAATTCTTAATACTTCAATGCTTTTTTTTCTCATTACTCTTACCCCTTAAATAGGGTTCATCCTGTTAGGGTTTAATAAAATATTACAAAAATATCCCTATGAATAAAATATTCTAAGAATATCCCTATTAATAAATAATTCCAAAAATATCCCTATGAATAAAATATTCTAAGAATATCCCTATTAATAAATAATTCCAAAAATACCCCTGTGACCTAAAACTGAAATAAAATAAAGTAAATTAAAAAAAACACTAAAATAATAATGTTATTGCATGCATAACATTACACCCCCTTGGAAGACGAGCTTGTCCTCAAGCTCGGAAGTAGTGTCTGTATGCCGACGTCTTCACCGGTGTTGAAGTAGCATCCGCGAAAGCTATGACGCCCCCTCTATTTGCCCACTTCCTCTTTTTTTTTTGGGCCGGTCCGAGTTAACCTGGGTTGACTCAGTTTAGGAACCCGATCCGGCGTGCGACTCAGCGGACCGAGACGATTAAATTTTCCTAAGTTAGTAAAATTTAATCGGGAGTCGTCTTCTTCCTTTGGCAGCTCCCGAACTCTGCGGCCGGTGGTTTCGTTCCTCACGGCACCGACAAAGTCTGGCGACGGGCATCTCCGTCCTCTCTCCCAGCACCGACGGAATCGCCTGATTTTTCGGTGGCGAATCACAGTCCGTCGGGGCTTCGCCGCCTGGATAGTTTCTGAGACAGAGGGGTCTCGGAAACTTGTGAATCGTCGTTGCTCAGCCCTCCAGAACTGAGATCCCTTGCGGAAAAGTTGCTTACAGCGCCGACGAACTATCCTGCTTTGCCGGTGGCGACGAGAAGCCCGCTGAGGCGTCACCGCTTGGAATTTTTTTGAGACAGAGGGCTCTCGGGTAGTTTGCCGATGGACCCGAGGGACACAACTGAGCGCCTGCTACTCCGGCAGCGAATCGCACCACTTGGAGGCGAATCGTAGCCCTTGGAGGCATTTTGGGAGTTTTGCGCTTGCTCGGAGATTTTGAGTGCCGTCGGAATTTCCAGTGCAACCATTTTTGGAATTTCGAAATCCCCAAATTCCGATGTCATCGCCGCTGGAGTTCCTGGCCCTTGGCCTTTCTGCTCGTCCGAGGCAGCAACTGCCTCTTCTACGCATATGCCGTAATCAGAGATTTCAGGTCGTATGACCTTTTCTATGGGAGCACGTGGCTCCCTTGCCGAACGTTCAATTGAAGCATCTAACCGTGCTCGTATTGCCTCCAATTCCTTACCCATAGCAATCCATCTTTCTTGGGATATAGAATAACCCATTGTGTTCCCGCTCTGATACCAGTTGTTACGGTCCCGGATCTGACACATGGATTCTTTGGGAGGATATGGGATCTGCCACGGGTTACGGGTCTTCCAGGCATTATCGTAGGGGTAGTAGGAAGACATGGGGAAGATGAAAACGAAAGATTAAGCAAGGGAAGCTTGATAACCCTAGAGCTCGTTGAGGAGAACTCTAAGCCTCTCTACGCTAAAATTAACCTAATTCTTAATACTTCAATGCTTTTTTTCTCATTACCCTTACCCCTTAAATAGGGTTCATCCTGTTAAGGTTTAATAAAATATTACAAAAATATCCCTATGAATAAAATATTCTAAGAATATCCCTATTAATAAATAATTCCAAAAATACCCCTGTGACCTAAAAATGAAATAAAGTAAATTTAGAAAACACTAAAATAATAATGTTATTGCGTGTATAATATTTTTTTTGTTATTTCGTTGCCTGTATTATCCTCTCTAGAATCTTACCCAAAATATTTGAGGGGAAAAGAGGAGAAAAAAGGCCAAAGAAGGCATGAGTTTATCATCCAAAGCTAGCACATAATTAGAGAAGGGAATTTTTCTTCGTAAAGCCTTCTCAAAATTGTTTGTTTTAAGAAATGAAAGTTTTAAGTAGTAGAGCCTAATTAACGCCTTACGTTGAGTCGGTACACGGATTTCACTCTTGTATTGCGGTTGACCTAATTTTTCCTTTATATTTGAAGGTGTCACTATTAGGGTTTTATCATTATCATAGAGAAGGATTTTGTGTTGCGGCTGGAGAGAGGTTAGAGAAAAAACACCTGTAAGTTTGTTCGATTTCTCTTATAAACTATTTCATTATCATAGTGGATTACTACAGTGGTGAAAGTTAGGACTTAGTCTCACCTTGAGGCGAACCTGTATAAATATTATTTTTTCGTGCTTTTTCTTCTTTCGTAATTATTATTATTACTCTCGTTAGTTTGGAATTAGGGTGTCTAATTCCTAACAGAAAGTGTCACTATTTTGGTTGATTTAGACCTCTCCTTTATTAATAGATTGAAGGGTATTTTCTTCTCCATGTAACCAAGTTTACTCCAACCATTGCATAGTATCCTAAAGTATATTTTTTATCATCCGAGGATCCTACCTGGTCTACTTCAGACAACCCTTCTATGTTGAAGTGACCATGGTTCTTATAGAGAAGCCCTCTTCTTGGAGCACCTTTCAAGTATCACAATATTTGTTTTAGTACATGCCAATGAGTAAGTTGTGGTTTGTACATGTATTGACTTACACACTTACTGCATATGTGACACCTGGCCTTGTTACATAGATAAATAAGTTTCCCCACAAGTCTTTGATATTTCTCGATATTCATATATTCACCATTGCTTGTAGATAATTTTTTTTTGGAATCCATAGGAGTTTCTGCTAGTCTACACCTGATCATTATTGTCTCCTCCAGTAGATCAAGGACAAACTTCCTCTAAGATAGTATAATCCTAGGCTTGAACTATAGTACCTCAATACCAATAGTATTTAAGTAGTCCAAGATTTTTTTTGTCTTGAACTTTACACGTATCTTTTCTTTGGTTTTTTGAATGCCCTTGGAATCACTAACGATTAAGACAACATCGTCAACATAGACGACCTGAAGTATTTTCCCTTTAAGGGTATTTTTAAGAAACACAAAGTGATCTACATAACTTTGGTGTAATCCAGCCAGTATCAATGCTTGGCTAATTTTATCGAACCATGTACGAGGAGACTGTTTTAGACCATAGAGGGATTTCTTCAATCGACATACCGACTCTCCCTCAAACACAACATCCAGGTGTTTGTTGCATATAAATTTCTTCTTTGATATCCCATTAAGGAAAACATTCTTCACATCAAGCTTGTTGGAAGATGGGCTCAAGCCCACAAGCTCAAGACAAGAAGCCCACTTTTATGGTCTAGGGTCAAGTACTTGGCTTTCCGCTACTTACCAAGCCGGTCTTTTGGGTAGTATTGGCTAGGTGCTTAACATTTGGTAGCAGAGCGAGTTCCCACATCACGAGATCGAATCCTGTCGTGAGCAAACTATGGAGGGGTGACCTAGAGCCAAACTTGGTAGCTGTGTGCGTGTGGGCCAGTCACTAGAGTGGGCCGCTGTGGACGTCGGCTCGTGAAGGTGGGATGTGATGTTATGGTCCTGGGTCAAGTACTTAAGTACTTGGTTTTGCGCTACTCACCAGGCCAATGTGATGTTATGGTCCTGGGTCAAGTACTTGGCTTTGCGCTACTCACCAGGCCGGTTTTTTGGGTAGTATTGGCTACGTGCTTAACAGCAACACGGAACACAACCAAGCAAGGAGAGGTGTGTACAGAGGAGAGACCTGGAGGGGCAGTTTTTGAGTAGTATGAAGAATCTTCGAAAAAGGTTACATCCCTAGACACAAGTAACCTTTGGAAAGATGGTTTGTAGGAAACATAACCCTTCTGCATGTGAGAGTATCATAAGAAGATACATGTTGAATTTAGGACCCCTTTTCCATAATCACGAGCAAAAGAAAGAAGAAAGAACAAGAGATAAAAGGGGAGAAAAGCTCTCAGGTAGAGCAGAAAAATTAAAAGGGAAAGGATGAGCTACGCCAAGCAAGGAGAGGGAGAGAGAGAGAACAAACTCAGGATTGAATGTGTTGTTTGTTTCATTCCGAATTACAACCTCTCTATTTATAGGAGAGGAGGTAGAGTCCTCATACAAGTTGTCATTCAATCCTAATTACATTCTAACTCTAACTTTTCAATATAAGTAAGTCTCAATATAAGTAAGTCTATTCAAACTAGAACTCCTAGAAGACTAATTGGAGTAGAACTAGGAGCTCTTTAGTATCCACGTGAATATAAGGGATAAGCCAGCTAGTGACCTTATCCTAGTGGGCCCCTCATGATTCTCCTGTGCACCTTGATAATTGTGCCAGCTCGTGAGATCTTGTGGGCCCCACTTGATCTTCAAGTCTTCTAAATCAACTCATCTTGTGCTTCTTGATTCCTTTACTTGAGCTTGCTTTGGGAGAGGACTCTTCTTGGTGTCTCAAGTCCTCTAGGATTCTTCTTGATGACCTACGTCATCATGGTGGGTCCCACCAACTCGAGCACCATGGTGGGCCCCACATTGTAACACTCCCCCTCAAGCTGGGGGTGAGAAGACGTCATAAACACCCAACTTGTTGTATATGGTAGACATGATCTTGTGAGTGACTGTTTTGGTGAGGATGTCTGCAACTTGATTTTGTGAGAAGATGTGCTTCAGGGATAAGAGACCAGCTTGGAATTTTTCTCGTATAAGCAATCAACTTCAATGTGTTTTGTCCTCTCATGGAAGATTGGATTTGATGCAATATGTATTACTGCTTGGTTGTCACAATATAGATTCATTGGATCTTCTTTATAAAATCCCAATTCAGTGAGAAGGGACCTTATCCATAAAAGTTCACTTACGGTGTGTGCCATGGCTCTGTATTTTGCTTCTGCACTGGACCGTGCTACCACATTCTATTTTTTGCTTTTCCATGTAACTAGATTTCCTCAAACCATCGTGCAAAACCCAAAAGTAGATTTTCTATCATCTGGGGATCTAGCCCAATCTGCATCTGCGAATCCCTCAATTGAAGTCTACATGTTTTTTATAGAGGAGCCCCCTTCCAGGAGCCCGTTTCAGATAACGTAGTATCCTCTCAAGTGCTTGCCAATGACTAAGTTGTGGCTTGTGCATATACTAACTTACCACACTTACTGCATATGAAATATCTGGCCTCGTTACACATAGGTAAATAAGACGCCCTACTAACCTTTGATATTTTCCAATATCCACGTCTTCTCCAGTGCCTCCACATAACTTTGTATTTGCATCCATAGGAGTGTCTACCGGTTTGCATCTCAACATACCTATTTCTTCTAGTAGATCAAGGGCATATTTTATTTGGGGATAGAATAATCCCATTTCTAGATTGTAAGAACTCAATCCCCAAAAAGTATTTCAGTAATCCAAGATCCTTTGTCTTGAATTCAGCACATATTTTTTCTTTTATTTTTTGAATGCCTCAGAGTCATTTCCAGTTAAAATGATATCATCAACATAAATAGATAGAATCACCTTACCTCTTGTTGTGTTGTCAATAAATACTGAGTGGTCTGTAGAGCATCTGTAAAAACCTGCCCGTATGATGGCTTGACTAAAATTTTCAAACCATGCACGTGGGGATTGCTTTAGCCCATATAGAGATTTTTTAAGGCGACATACAGACTCCCCCTCAACCACATATCCAGGTGGTTGTTGCATATAAATTTCTTCTTTTATATCGCAATTGAGAAAGGCATTTTTGACATCCAGTTGATATATTGGCCATGATGAATTAGCTGCCAAGGATAATAATATACGTACCGAGGTCATTTTTTCCACTGGAGAGAATGTCTCATCATAATCAATGCCATAGCACTGAGTGTATCCTTTAGCAACCAGTCAAGCTTTCAGTCGTGCAATAGTCCCATCTGGATTATGTTTAATTGTATAAACCCACTTGCAACCAACAGATTTTTTGTCTGTAGGTAGAGGAACCAGTGACCATGTATGATTCTCATTGAGTGCCTTTATTTCTTCATCCATTGCTGCCATCCACCCTGGATGTTGTAGAGCCTCCTGATATGACTGTGGAACAGATATGGAGGAAATAGAAGAAAGAAACTAACAACATAAAGGTGAGAGGCGATGATGAGACACAAAATTGGAGATAGGATGAGAAGTAGAAGGATGAGTGCATGAACGAGGTTCTTTTCTGATAGGAATAGGGCGAGTATCAAATTGAGGACCAAAAACAACTGGTGAGGAAGGATTTACCTCTGGTGGATCCGACAACTCGGAAGGTGTGGTATCAGCCATTGTCTCTGGGGGCTGATCAACCTCTGTATCACGAGGCACAACCTGTCTAGGAGAATTTGGTACTGATGACATACCAGGTGGAGCGTTGTCAGAATAATATGATGAATATTCAAAGAATGTGACATCCCTGGACACACATAAACGTTACAAAGAGGGACTACAATAAACATAACCCTTTTGTGTCCGAGAGTATCCCAAAAAGATACACTTTATAGATTTAGGGTAAAGTTTGTTGTGTTTAGGTAAAGTATTATGAACAAAACATTGATAACTAAAGACTTTCAATGATAATGCAAACAGATCATCATGTGGTAAAAGTTTAGAGTAGGGGGATTTATTCCCAAGAACAGTACATGGTAGACGATTTATAAGAAACACGTTGTAAGGACAACATGGGGCCAATAAAAATAAGAAACTTTCATGGCATATAATAGACCTCGAGCTACCTCAAGAATATGAAGATTTTTCCGTTCGGCTACACCATTTTGTTGGGGAGTGTAGGCACATGATGTCTGATGGATAATGTCATTCTCTTAAAAAAAGGAGTCAAGATCTTTTGAAATATACTCTTTGGCATTATCAGACCGGAGGATTTTTATCTTTTGACCAAATTGTGCGAGTACCATCGCATAAAAAGATTTAAAAATAGATGGTTTCTTAGAACTCTTCTTAAAAATAAACAACCAAGTTGTGCGAGTGAAATCATCAATAAAAGTGATAAAATATTTGGCTTGAGAAATATTAGAGACACTCAAAGGCCTCCAAACATCAGTATGAATCAATGAAAAATGAATGTTACTTTTGACTTCTGGACGAGGAGAGTACGTACTCCTTTGATGTTTACTTAACTGACTTACCTCACAACTGAATTTTGACTTATCTTAAGAGATGGAAACATATGATGAAGAGATTGTATGGAAGGATGTCCCAACCAATTGTGCCATAATCATGTCTCATTCTCAGTAGTAGACACTATATTGACCTTTGGTACGTCCAAGTAGTATAACCCCCCTTGTTCATGGTCTCCACCAATCACCTGCTTCGTTTTAAGATCCTGAAAAACACATGAAGTAGGTGTGAAGGTAACCGAGCAATTAAAATATTTTGTAAGCTGACTCACAGAGAGCAAGTTTAAAGGAAAGGAAGGAACAAAAGAATATCATTGAGCGGAAGCGATGGGGTGATAGAAGTGGAACCTTTCCTTGGACTTTGGTTTGAGAACCGTCAACTATGGTAACAAACTTGTGTGAAAGGCTCGGAGATAAAGAATCTAATAAAGTTTTGTTACCTGTAAGATGCTCGGAGGCTCCTGAATCAATTATCTAGGATGAAGAGGAGGCAGATAGCATACCTGAAGCAATAGTGGCAGCAGTAGTGGCAGAGGGGATAGGAGAAGACCCTAGCATGATCTTTATTTTCTGAAATAATTCATACTCTTCATCAGTAATAATTTTCTGTGCAGCTGGGGGATGGTCTGCTTGTGCATCACTAATGAGGGCTTGATTAGCTCTTGTTGATTTTGACTTGTCATTAGCCTTATAGCATATTTCTTTATAGTGGTCATATCTACCATTGTAAGTGCATGCCCTATAACGGCACTAGTCTATAGTGTGGCCCCAAAATTTACAATGAATGCATTTAATATCATCTGTTCTACCAGCACTATAGGGTCTATGCAGTGTATCAGGGCTTGAATATAGTTTAGTACATGTCTGCCAAATATGTTTAGCAGTGTCAAGATGAATAACATTACTAGAGACATGTGCTTCCATGCTATTTATCAGCCAACCGATTACCAAAGTGTTGGAAGATAAGATCAAACCCAAACGACCAAGGAAGGCCCACATATGTAAGATTATTATAATATGGGCCACATGACCAAGGAAGGCCCACAAGATGGGCTCAAGCCCATAAGAAGTAGGATCCACAATGATTACCAAGAGCTAGCATCCTTATCACATCAGTTGGAAGATCAAGAAGGACTCACAAAAGTATCTTTATCTTAGGGTCATGACCAAGAAGAGTTTTAGTTTAAGTTATATTTGTCTTTTGTCAATATTGAGTTACTAATTATGTTAGGATTTACTACCTTCCTCTATTATAAATAGAGGTTCATGTACTCTGATTACAAAAAGTTATTGATGTCAATGAAGTATTTTACTTTTCCATTAATTCAACATGGAATCAGAGTAGGTTCTGTGAGTTGACTTGGTCAACTCACGGAGGTAATGTGATCATGTTCTCTAAACCCTAAACCCTAGTTCTAGGTTCGTAGTTATTTTTTTCAGTCCCTACACCTGTAGTTTTTGTTGCAATTTTCACCTTTATATGTAGTTTTTCATATTACAATTTATATATTTTCGGAAATATATTTGAGTTTACTTCCAAAAGACGAATGATTTGTTCCGATCGGAGTTATCTACATAGAGATATTGATATTTGAATGGGTGAAGGTCATATTACAAAAAGGTTCGATCAACAACAACAATCTTTAGATTCCGAGGTATTTTTTGCTATCAAAAACTAGACTTTATATGGATAAATATATATAAAATAAAATATCTATAAGTTTATTCTTTTACCTATTCAACCAATTTTTTATCTGAGTTATCTACAAAGAAAAAATGATATTTGAAGCAGCAAATGTCAGATTATAGAAGAGTTCGAGCTACAGCAGAAAGCCTCAAATTCCGAGGTATTTTATGCTATCAAGAAAGAGACTTTATATGGAGAATTATATATCAGCAGAAAACTATGTAAGTCTATTTTCTTACCTATTCAACCAATCCTCGGTATGATTTTTTATAAGGAGATATTGATCTTGGAAGAGTCAATGGTCGTTCTGGAAAAATAGGAGAAACAGAACTTAGTTCGGCCAGATGACAGAGACCGAAACCTATCAGATTATTTATCTTCTGATAATTATATTTTATGAAAATATGTTATACTTGGATGAAATTTATTTAAGTCTACTTTGTTAAGATCCTCACAAGCCATGGATCTTGTCACCCTCTTCTCTTCTCTTCCTTCCATTACCTTGCTTGACGTTGAGATGTAATGATGGAATGATGGAGATTGAGTTTCAGAAAGGAGAATTTCGAAAAAGAATTGGGGAAAAATGGGAGAAAGCTTGAAGGAGCTCTTGACCTGTTTATCTAATTTACTCTGCTCAATTCATATCTCTCATTACCCTAGTCGTCCCCTTAAATAGGGTTGAGGACATCCAAAACACTAAAGACTCCTTGGGTCAATGGTTCAAACCAATAAATGCTAAACCAACCCAAACCAAAGAAAAAACCAAACCAAAAACAATTACATGGAAATTGAAAAACACATTCATTAATTCCTACGCCTGTTGGTAACTCGTGATGCTATAGAGTCCATAACATCAGTCCCCTCCTGGAGAAAGAGCTTGTCCTCAAGCTCGAAGGAAGGATATAAGAGTCAAAATGCTGATAACGGCTCCCATGTGGTGTCACTGGGGTCGACATCTGCCCACTAGACGAGAATTTCCCAATCACCTTGAATGTGGCGTGCTTTTACCACCTGAATTGGAATAGAAAGGACTCTGCCCTCATGTAGTGGCGGCAGTAGAGTGTGCAGTAGGGGCGAGTCACCCTGGAAGGGCTTCAATTGGGAGACATGAAATACATTATGGATCTTTGATTCCGGTGGTAACTGTAAGCGGTATGCCACGGGCCCAATTTTGTCCAACACTTGAAATGGACCATAATATTTTGGAGATAGCTTATGGCGCTTGGATGCAGTTAGAGACAGCTGGCGGTAGTGTTGAAGCTTTAACCACACATAGTCTCCAGGAAAATAAGATACTTCCCCGTACTTCTTATCATAATAGCATTTCATAGTGTGTCTACCTCAGTGAGCATAGCGTCACTTTCAGCTAACGCTTGGTCCAAAGTGACGACTTTGGATGCCCCGGGTTCATATGGTAACAGACGAGGTGGATCTCTGCCATAAACTACCCTGAAAGGTGTAGTTCCCAGTGCTGTGTGGTAAGATGTGTTATAGCAGAATTCTACCCATGAAAGCCATTTCACCCACCGTCTAAGTGCATCCCCACAAAACAACGAAGATACATTTCAATCATGCGATTGACGACCTCTATTTGTCCGTCCGTTTGTGGATGATATGCAGACAAAAATGCCAATTGGGTGCCCTGTATTTTGAATAATTCCTTCCAAAAGATACTGGTAAAAATGGCATCCCTGTCACTGATAATGGATGAGGGAATTCCGTGTAATCGGATGTTGTCCATAAATAATTGAGCGACCTGAGCAGCAGTATATGGATGTGCCAAAGCAATGAAGTGACCATATTTTGAAAACCGATCAACGACGACTAATATCACAGATTTACCTGATGAAACGGGAAGGCCAGCAATGAAGTCCATGGAAATGTCGGACCAGATTTGAGATGGTAGTTGCAGAGGTTGCAGTAGGCCGGCTAGACTTAAAGATTCGGCCTTGTTTCGTTGACAAATCTGACAAGCAACTACATAATCAGCAATTGTGCTCTTCATGCCCTTCCAGTAAAAGTCCCGACTGATTCAAAAATATGTTTTCTGTCGACCCTCATGTGTGCTATCATGGATAGAAGACAGGATGGTGTGAAGAAGTGGGGATGTCTGATGCATAAAGATCCTATTTTTGTAGAGTATGAGACGATCCTGAATCGTCCAATGAGGAGCTGTTGTCCCCTATTGAATATCCTGATATAATGACATGAGATCCGGATATTGATGTACTTCCTCACGAATAGAATCTAATACCAGTGAACGTGGGTGACTGATAGCATAAACTTGTGTGGCTGAATTATCCCGACGTGATAAAGCATCAGCCCCCAAATTCGAACTACCTGGCTTATAATGAACCGTAAAATCGAAGCCCATGAGTTTAGTTAACCAATGCAGCTGTGGGGATGTGGTGAGGCGCTGTTCAAGAAGATACTTGAAGCTGCAATGATCTGTACGAATGAGAAATGGTTGTCCCCAGAGATAAGGTCGCCAATGTTGGACAACCTTGGCTAACCCAATCAATTCCCTCTCATATGCAGCTAGCTTATGGTGGTGTTGTCCCAACTAACGGCTGAAATAAGCAATGGGGTGTCCCAATTGTTGTAACACTGCCCCTATACCTCCCCCGGATGCATCACATTCCACCACAAAGTCTCCCTCAAAATCTGGTAATTGTAGGACTGGCGCTAAGGCTAAGGCCTCCTTTAACAGGTGAAAGGCATGTTCTGCTGAAGAAGACCAGTGGAAGGCATGTTTTTTGAGAAGGTTGTTGAGTGGTGCTGCTATCTGGCTATAAGATTGGATAAATTTTCTGTAATATCCCGCTAGACCCAAAAATCCCCTTAATGCTGTGATGGAGGTGGGAATCGGCCAATCTGTTACTGCTTGTATCTTGCTCTGGTCAACTTTCACGCCCACAGCTGATATGATGTGGCACAAATATGCCACCTCAGATGTACCCATAGAACATTTTGATTTATTCAAAACCAAATGATGAGAGCGTAGAATGGTAAATACCTGATGGAGGTGGTGGAGATGTTCTTCCCAATTTTTGCTGTAGACCAGAATGTCATAAAAAAAGACTAACACATAGTTGCGCAGAAGTGATGAAAAACCTCATTCATGAGGGCTTGAAAGGTGGAGAGTGCATTGCAGAGATCGAAGGGCATGACGAGGAACTCGAAATGACCGTGATGTGTGCGGAACGTAGTCTTCTCCACATCCGCCGGGTGAACTCTTATTTGATGATAGCCCGATTTCAAATCTAATTTGGTAAAAATTGTAGCACCATGTAACTCATCTAGCAACTCGTCCACGACTGGAATGAATAATTTGTCTTTAATTTTCTGCAAGTTGAGTTGCCTATAGTCGACACAAAACCTCCATGATTTATCCTTTTTATGTACTAGTAACACTGGTGAGGAAAAAGGAGATCGACTGGGCTGGATCACGCCTTGAGTGAGCATATGCATGCACTGTCGTTCTATTTCATCTTTCTGTATATGCGGGTAACGATAAGGCCGCACCACTACTGGATCAGTTCCCAACTTTAAACGAATGCAGTGATCGCAGTGACGCACTGATGGTAGACCCGTAGGGTCATTAAATAAATCCGCAAATGCTGTAAGTAAAGGAGCTAACTGACCATCACCATTGTGCTGAAGCTGTAAAGTGTGAAGTGCGTTAGGGACCTGTGCCACAATACCTTGTAATGTAATTTGACCCTGTGGTGTTGTAAATGTCATAGTCTGAGCCTGAAAGTCCCATAATATAGGTCCTAATAACTGAAGCCATTTGACCCCGAGCACCAAATCAAAACCAGCCAAGGGAATGACTAGTAAATCTGCCTGAAAGGAATGTCCCTCAATGGTGAAGGGGTGTTTGCACATAACCCCACACTTGCAATTTTAGCCCCATTGGCCACTGAAACCGCGAGTCCCCTTTGCTGTTGAATTTCCAATCCCAATTGTTGCGCGGCTGGTTCACTGATAAAATTATGTGTGCTGCCCGAATCAACTAAAGCAAGTAGCATGAGATGATGTAACCTGGCCTTTACCTGCATGGCATGGAGGGAGAGCTCTAGTTCTTGTTGTACCTCTTCAACAAATTCATTTTCAGGAAGCTCTTCTGAATCTTCTTCCAACAATTCAATACTGAATAAGCGTTTACAGGTATGTCCTAGAAGGAATTGTTCGTCACAATTAAAACATAGGCCTTTGGCCTTTCTAGCTTCCATTTCCTGTTTAGTCAAAAATTTGCGTGGCATAGACTGATTTGCTCGGTTAGGGGCAGAGGACCCAAAACGTGGACCAAATGTAGTACCATGTATTCTGTTGTTCCAAAATGGTTTTTGGTGTAAAGACTCTTTTAGAACTCTCTGTTTGTGTTCCACAACTCTGGCATAATTCATTGCTGAATCCAAATCTGTCGGACCAAGTAATTCCACTTCCAAACTAACCACCTCTGTCAATCCAGCATTAAAAATCTGAACATGTAGGTGAGGAGAAACAAATTCACTGGCTCTGGCCAACCTTTCTTGGAATGTTTTTTGGTAAACTTCTAAGGTGCCTGTCTGTTTATAGTTGATCAATTCCCCCAATGGGTTGCTGCTAGCTGGAGGTCCAAACCTCAACTGGCAAGCATGTTTAAAGTGCAGCCAATCCTGAGTGGAATGGACATTTCGGTTGTGATGGAACCACATGAGCGCTGCATCGAGCAGGTGGTAGGTGGCCAAAGTAACCTTGTCCATTTCCACCGTTTGTTGATGATAGAAGAATTGTTCACATTTTGTGAACCACAGTAAAGGATCTTTAGAGCCATCATATGTAGGAAAGTTAAGTTTAAATTACCTTGGAACCGTGGATGGTCCTTGTGCGTGAGTAGCCATGGGAACCAGTGGTTGGTGCAGGGGTGGATTTGGTGGTGGCGTGAATTGTAGGTGATGTACTGGTTGTGGTTGAAAATTGGTGGCTGGTGGTGGCATTGGTGCTTGAAGTGCAGCAAGCTGTCGGATGACTGTTTGGAGAGATGATTCCAGCGTATGCAATGTATAATTGATGTGAGAAATTTCAGTACCTTGAAGAGTGGATCGTTGTTGAAGTTCTGAAAGTACTTGACGTATGTCCTCTGGAGAAGAGGAATCACCGAGCGTGGACCTATCTGATACCACGTTGTTAAGATCCTCATGAGCCATGGATCTTGTCACCCTCCTCTCTTCTCTTCGTTTCATTACCTTGCTTGATGTTGAGATGTAATGATGGAATGATGGAGATTGAGTTTCGGAAAGGAGAATTTCAGAAAAGAATTGGGGAAAAACAGGAGAGAACTTGAAGGATCTCTTGACCTGTTTATCTAATTTACTCTACTCAATTCATATCTCTCATTACCCTAGCCGTCCCCTTAAATAGGGTTGAGGACGTCCAAAACACTAAAGACCCCTTGGGTCAATGGTTCAAACCAATAAATGCTAAACCAACCCAAACTAAAGACAAAACCAAACCAAAAACAATTACATGGAAATTGAAAAACACATTCATTAATTCCTACGCCTGTTGGTAACTCGTGATGCTATAGAGTCCATAACATACTTTTAGAAGGAAAAAATTTCATGTCAATTTGATCTATATTGAAAGATATATTCGAATTGGAAGAATCAAAGGTCATGCTGGTATTCTGTTGTATTGAAAAATCCGAATTTATGCCAATTGTTTTGCGTAACTTTTTGAGTTGATCAGGAAAATATCTCACTTCTCCCTGGTTTGAGGGCTTATTTATAAATCTCTGTTATTTGGGTTTATTACTACATCTATGATATTTGGTTCAAGCTGGGATCATTGCCATTACCTCCCAGCTTGAGGGGGAGAAGTAGAAGAAGAACAAGAAAGAGCTATTTTATTCTTTATGTTGTGGATAAGTTTAGACCAAAATATTCAAGAAAGGGGAGCACAAAAGATGAAGCTTGTGCATCAAAGAAGAAAGTTTATATCGGATTATTTCATGGGTTCTGTTACAAAGATTATTATTTGGTTCGTGTTATAGTGTTGGAAGATGGTCGTGTTATATTCAGTTGCAACGATTATGTCTCTTTGGGGACATTATTATTGAATAAGAGGTGACCTTATCTCATTATTTATTTTACCCCATCAAAAAGATCAAAATTGTTTGTGGTTGGGAGTCCACGACAGAAGAACTTCCTCCCCGTAAAAAAAGATGAAAATTATTTGTGGTTGAGAGTCCACGATAGAGGAACTTCATCCCCGTAAAAAAGATGAAAATTATTTGTGGTTGGAAGTCCATGAGATGAAAATTATTTGTGGTTGGAAGTCCATGACGGAGAAGCAAATTTTTTTTTTTTTTACATATCCGAATCTCCTCAAAATTTCGGTTCTCCCAGCTGTAGTTTGATGTTTCCTGTCTGGACCTCCTCATCCCCTATGCTTTATTGGCAACGAACCTTGCATAAGAGATAGCAATTGGCTCCCTGAAAGTCAATATCGTCATGGACCAATGTGTCTTTGATTTGTATGGGAAAGTGGATAGGACAACTGGCATTGCTTTACCGAATCTGCTGGTGAAAGCAATCTCAAACCATAGCACAATTTTATAACACTCCCCTGAACCAACAATCTCCAGCTCCAACTCAAAGCTAGAGGTGAAGTCGACATTACTAGACTCCATTGTCACCGGATCAACGGTCTTGAGAACTGATGTTCCTGTTACAATATCACTACTGTTGACTACATCAACAATAGGAAGCTGGGCAGCATCTTCCAGAACTTCCTTCCCAATGATAGACATGTCAAATCCATAGACTTTTTCCCAGAATGGAACGCTAGTTTCACCTCTTCCAACTCCAGCAACAAACATAGTTGCCATATCAGGGAGAATCGCCCCTACTTGACCAGCAAATAAACTCAGTATTCCAGTACCACAATCTCGCTGATCATCTCTCTGTGACTTCCAAAAGAATTGTACACCCCAAAATAATTCTCGTTTACATTCTTGATTTCTCTGGCAGCAACATTTTCAAAAGAAACCTCGAGACTTTTATCCTTCCTTTCCCGTGCAGGAAATCTTCCAAGCTCACCCCACAACATGCCATTTCCAGCAATAACATTTTGGGCCTTGTAAGCAGCAATTGGAAATTCATGAACATCTTCACGTACCTTCTTAAAGGGTCCATGAGCATAATCATGTTCATATAAAAAAGCATCAAGAACATTCTCATCCGCCAAACAAATTCCAACAAAATCCTTGACGTTGTCCATCTCCCTCAGGAGTTCCTCTCTGTCAGCTGTTGGGGTACATTCATCTTGGTCATCTTCGTCCTCACCAAAACTATGCAAAAAAGCATCCTCCGACATGAATGGTTTCAGATCTAATGTCTTCCCTTCAGGGACAGAGGCATAAGCAGTGCCAACAGTGATAGTATGGAAGGACACTTCTGTTGGATTGCCTCCAAATTCTTCAAAGTCAAATACTGGGTATGTGAAGAAAATTACCTCATAGTCGAGCTTGTCCTCAAGCTCGGAAGTGCTTTGAGAGAGGAGTATCTGCGCTGCAATAGCAGCAACAATATGAGAGCAGCATAATCGTGGGCTCAAGTGCTCCACTAATGGTACATGCAGTAAGAACCGACATTATTTTTGTTGTTGTCCCTGTCATGCCAGAAATAGGTACATCCGGCAGAGAAGTAGCTGTTGTGCCCATAACAATAGATACTTGTGTGTCATACGTCACTGTGCGACTACTTTCTGTATAAGCAGCACTGGTTGAAGCAGTGGCACTGCTGGCAACATTGGTTTCTGCAGTGCCACAACAGGAACACAAAACAAAAATTGGGGAAAGGACCCAAGGGCTGCAAACCCAGCAGCTTCCTCCTCTCTGGGTCGGTGACCCTCTCAAGGAATGGAAATTTTTCCAACTGTTCCATGCTAGTCCCCGTAATGTCAAAGATGTCCTTCTGTCCTGGTGTCATTCTCTTGTGAGTTGCATCCTCGAAGATGCCTAGTTTTATGGACTGGCCAAAATCTTTCCAGAACTTAGTATAGGATCGTCTCTTCAACAACACTTCATCACTGAGTGCAGCTATATTATCTCCAGTGGAAAACTCATCAGGATCATCATCGGCCATACGACGGATCATGTCCCGTGCCTTCCTGATGAGTTGCTTCTTTATTGTCTTCAAACTGCTGTGTTGTTGAAGCATTTCTCAAGACACATTGAGTGGCAAGGGATCAGAGTCAACAAGACCCTTCAAAAAGCTTAAATATTTTGGAAGAAGCTCATCAAATTCATCTGAGAGGAAGACTCGCACATACAACTTCAATTTGGCTTTGTTGGTATTGATGTAACTCTCATACAAATCAGGTGAAGCCTGAGGAGGAACAAACAGGACAGCTTTGAACACCAACAGTGAAGTGACTCCAAGCCATTGGCATTTCATCACCAAAATCCATTGCAGGAGAATGGTAAAATTTGTAGTACTCTTCATCAGTAACCTCTTTGGGATTGCGCAGCCATATGGCCTTCACATCATTCATGACTTCCCAGTCAGAAGTTGTTTCCTTCCCTTTTTCTGTCTGTGGCTTTTCTCACCATCTTCCTCTTTTACTTCTTCCTCCTTTGATGAATATGCAGTTGCTTCATCTTCATTTGATTCATCATCATCTGCTGGAACTTCTGACTCAACCACCTGGCTTGCCCCGAGATAGATGGGGAAGTTGATGAATGTAGAGTACTTTTCACCAATTCCTTCAATTTGTCATCTTCCAAATATTCACCAGCTTCATCCCTGAGATGAAACCTGATCGTGGTACCACGACCAAATGGTTCATTCCATGTGTCCTCTGAGATTGCAAAGGCTCCATCAGCGGTAGACTCCCATACATACTGTTTGTCATTGTTTTGTTTGCTGAGAACTTCAACATAATCACCAACCAAATATACCGAGTAGGAACCAACTTCAAACTGCCCATTGAGATTCAGATGACCTCCTATTTGCATTTTCTCAACGAAAGCTGCCTTCTCAAAATTAACGTGCTTATCATGCTGGAGCATCCCATTAAGCACAGACATATACGGGATATGCACACTGGTCTTGTCAATTGAAAAATTAAACAGTCTCAGCGTGTCAATTGAGCAACGAATCCACGCACAGTGAGTGTGCTCATCAACAACAAAACATAATCCTCCAAAAAAAATTTCCAGCAGTCCCCATAAATTTTAAATTTATTTCTATGAATGCTGGCATCCCCAGAAAAATTACATGTCGAAATTCATACACCCAAGCCCGAATACCTTCAATTGGGTACTGTTTCTCTGCGTCACGGAACAGAGAACTGTTGTCCCTAATTTTCAAGCAACGGTGCTGCTGCTCAGCCCCTGGTAGCTCCTTAACCCTCATGGAAAAAAAATTATACATATCAATTGAGGCCATGTTCGAAGCTTACCCAAAAGACGCTGATGGTGGTTCCCCGCTGGACTGCCGAGGGCGAGGTTGAGCGGAAATTTGTCCGATGGAGCCGACGGAGTCTCCCCCTTCTTCGGTGACAAACAACAGCCCTTGGAGACTTCACCGCAAGGAGATTTTCCAAGACAGAGTGCTCTCGAAAACATATCCCGATCAGAAGAAGTGACGGAAATATTACTTTCTCCTATTCGGCAAGGTGTTTTTCTTGCCATGAGCCTTGTTGGTGTGATTTCGGATTTGATGTCTCACCCAATTTGTCCAACGCCAACGAGGTGTTAGCAGAAAATCCCTCAGATTTTGGATTTCCTGGGTCCCTGCCGTCAGATTTTGGAAGTTTGGAGTCCGATTTCTGATTTGTGTCCCCAATTTGGATTTCGCCGCTGCTGGAGAGACAGAGGGAGCTCTGATTTCTTGCGTCTCCTGCCCTTTCAAGACAGCATCTCGAGTAACTTCAGCAATGACTTTCTCTCTCGCAGCAAACTCATCTCCCCTCCTCTTTGTGTCGGTGTTGGTTGTGTTCCTTCCACTCGTTAGTCTTGTTATGTTGTCCATCCTCCCATTCAACCTCTCTATATCGAGATTAAATTTAAAGAACCTCTCAAATATCTCATCAAATTTTCTGTCATTCTTTGCCTGACATCTGAGGATCAACTCCAGTAATTCACTTTTAATAATTTCCATCGGAAAATATTAAAGCGTTTCTGCTCTGATACCAGTTGTTATGGTCCCAAATCTGACACAAGGATTCATTGTTATGGTTCCGGTTTGGCCCTGGGGAATTGTAGAAAGACATGGTGGAATTGTAGGGAGACAAGGAGAGGAAGACGAAGATCAAGCCAAAGGGAAGCTTGAAAACCCTAGAGCTCGTTGAGGAGAACTCCCAGCCTGTTTACCCTAAAATTAACCTAAAATCAATGCTTGTCTTTCTCATTACTCTTACCCCTAAAATAGGGTGAACCCTGTTAGGGTTTAATATAAAATATTAAAAAATACCCCTGTAAATAAAATATTCCAAAAATACCCTTGTAGCCTAAACTGAAATAAATAAAGTAAATAAAATAAAAATAATAAAATAATAATGTTATTGTGTTCATAACAATTGGCAAGTACTTGAAAGAATACTACGACATCTGAAAGGAGCTCCTGGAAAGGGGCTTCTTTATAAAAATCATAGTCACTTCAACATCGAAAGATTCTCAGATGTAGACTGGGTCGGATCCCCGGATGACAGAAAATATACTTCGGGATTTTGTACGATGGTTGGAGGGAATTTGGTTACATGGAAAAGCTAAAATCAAAATATAGTAGCACGATCGAGTGCAAAAACAAAATACAGAGCCATGGGGCACACTGTTAGTGAACTCATATGGATAAGATCTCTTCTCACTGAATTGGGATTCTAAAAAGAAGCTCCAATAGATCTATACTATGACAATCAAATAGTAATACACATTACATCGAATCTAGTCTTCCATTAAAGGACAATGCATATTGAAGTGGATTGCCATTTTATACGAGAAAAGTTCAAGCTGGTTTCTTATCTCTAAAGCATATATCATAAAAAAATCAAGTTGCAGACATTCTCACCAAGCCAGTCACTCACAAGATTATGTCTACCATATGCAGCAAGCTAGGCATTTATGATGTCTTCTCACCCCCAGCTTGAGGGGGAGTGTTACAATGTGGGACCCACCATGGCGCTCGAGCTAGTGGGACCCACCATGAGGACGTGGGACACAAAGAAGAGTCCTCACCCAAGCAAGCACGAGTCAAGGAATTAAGAAGCACAAGCTGAATTGAGTTAGAAGACTTGAAGATCAAGTGGGACCCACAAATATCTCAGGAGTTGCCAACCTTATCAAGATGAGTTAGAAGATCATGAGGGATCCACATGGAAAAGGCTACGATCTGGCCTTCTCCCTTATATTCACATGAATGAAGCAAGAGTCCTAGTTCAAATCATATTAGGCTTCTAGTAGATTGATTTGAATAGACTTATCTTAGAGAGTTAGAGTTGGAATATAATTAGGATTGAAAGGCTATGTTATGGACTCCATAGCATCTAGAGTAGCTGGTAGACATAGAGTGTAACTTATGTAATTTTTAGATTTCTCAATTAAGTCGTATTGATATAATTTCTTTCAAAACTATGGGCCTTCTCGTTGGCCTTTGTGGGTGTGCATCCCTAATCTTTTATAAGGACGTCATTGAATGAAGAAAGACAAGTATTGAGCAATTAGAGTAAACGAGATCAGGTTTTATCTCTGACAAGGCCCAAGGTGGAGCTTCCTTCGAAAGCTCATTCGTATCAGAAATTGGTCACTCGAAGAACATTAAATCCTTCTCCACGAAGTCGTTCAATCTGGAATCACGGGGAGATCGTCGGGTGACACGATCCATGGCGAGGGAACTCAACAACGTGGTATTAGATAGGACTGCCATTAGTGATTCCTCGTCTCCAGCTGATTTGCGCACCTCCATTGACGAGATTCGGCTTGAATCACAGGCCCTTCGGACTGACCACGCTGCTATGGAGACAGAGATGCAAGAAATTAAGGTGGCTCTTCTCTAGCTTATCCAACTCTAGGGGCCACGAGAGGCTCCCCTACTAGGAAGTTCCAACCACCCTACTGAGCACCCCATTATGCCACCCCCACCAGTGCCTCCTCTGCGCCCCGCCCATCCACCTCTAGTGGGACCTCACGGTACCAGCCCTTCCAACGTCCCCAAGTACACCAAATTAAATTTTCCAACGTATGATGGGTCTACTGACCCGTTAATCTGGTTACACTGGTGTGACCATTTTTTTTTTTTTGGCACCAAAGAACCCAGCCCTATGAGAGGGTTTCTTTAGCTGCCTTCCACATGCTCGACGAAGCGCAATTGTGGTATACCCAATTTAATTTTGAGCATCAGGTGTATGATTGGGAAATTTTAAAGATTACTGTATGTTGAGGTTTGGTCCACCAGCACGCAGCAATCCTCTCAGGGATTTGGTTAATCTCAAACAAACAGGGTCAATCGAGACGTATCAGAAACAGTTTCAAGAATGCCTTGCCTGCGCCAGTTCCTTTGTGCGTTCAAGCCAATATGTCCATTTGTTTACTGCTGGTTTGGTGGAGGCTCTATGCCTCGAAGTGGAATTGAATGACCCCCCATCCTTAGCCCATGCTATGAATTTGGCACGTACACTGGATGTCAAGCAACGGATTATGAAAGAATCCTTGGGGCGTCGACCACCCTAGTAGAGCCGAGTGCCATCAGGTGCCCCCCCAAACCACAACTCCTCTCTGCGCCAAGGGCCACCCTCTTTACATCCATCCGAGACTACCAGGTCCACACCTCCCCCACAGTATATTAAACGTCTTTCTAAATCAGAAATGGATCAGCGAAGGGCACAGGGGCAGTGTTTCAATTGTGATGAAAAATACTCCCAAGGCCACTTATGCAAAAGGCTTTTTTGGTTAGAGGTAGAGGATCCCGACGACAACATCCCACTAGAGGAAAAGATCGACACATAAGTGGAAGAACCAGCCATTTAACTCCATGCCATGATGGATTTACACAGCACCAATACTATGCAGGTCTATGCGGGCATTCAAAATCTCATGTTACTCGCATTGGTTGACTTGGGTAGCACCCACAATTTCCTCAGCCAACCAGCAGAACACCAGTTGGGCTTGCCACTTTATCACAATTCTCGTAGTTCCGTCTTTGTAACTAGTGGGGAAAAATTACTAGCATGGGGTTATGTTCAGCTGTCACATTCATTATTGAAAGCCACACCTTTACGGTAGATTTTTTTTATCATTCCACTTGCTGGGTTTGATTTGGTACTGGGGATTAAATGGCTGCAGCAGTTGGGTCCGATTTTATGGGATTTCAAGTCCCTTACTATGAGTTTCACACAAGATCATCAACAACTCACCCTATATGGTACTCATGCCCCATTACAATGTACTCTCCAAAATCTCCAAGTTCGGCACTCTGATGATAGTCAACTCACATCGCTGTTGGCTGAATTCGATGACTTATTTCAGCAACCTGCTGCCCTTCCACCTATACGGGCTTGTGAGCACTGTATTTGGTTAAAGTTGGGCACTGAGCCAGTAGTGGTGCGCCCCTACCGCTACCCACACTTGTAAAAAGATGAGATAGAGCACCAATCTCAGCCCAGTCACTCACCATTCTCCTCGCCAGTGTTGTTGGTAAAAATATGACAATTCTTGGCGCTTTTGTGTGGACTACAGGGAGCTCAACACTCATACTAAAAGGATAAATTTCCCATACCGGTGGTGGATGAACTATTGGACGAGCTACATGGAGTAGAATTATTTACGAAGCTGGACTTGAAATCAGGCTACCATCAAATTCAGGTCCACCTAGACGATGTGGAGAAAACTGCTTTTCGTACACACCACAGTCATTTTGAGTTCTTGGTGATGCCCTTTGATCTTTCCAACTCCCTGTCCACCTTCCAGACACTCATGAACGAGGTATTTCGTCCATTCTTATGAAAATATGTTCTCATATTCTTTGATGATATCTTAATCTATAGTAAGGATTGGGACGCCCACATTCAGCACTTGCGTCAAGTATTCAACCTCTTGCGCTCACACCATTTATTCCTCAATAAATCCAAATATAAGATGTGTACCTCAGAGGTCGCTTATTTGGGTCATGTCATCTCCGCCTCCAAGGTTCAAGTGGATATGAGCAAAATACAGATAGTGATTGACTGGCCTACTCCGCATTCGTTCACGGCTTTAAGAGGGTTTCTAGGCCTTTTCGGCTATTAAGAAATTTTATTCGTGACTATGGCCAGATAGCAGCGCTGCTTACAAACTTACTCAAGCAAAATGCCTTCACATGGACGAAGATTGTAGATTCATCATTTCAGCAGCTAAAATAGTCCTTAGCCTCTACACTGGTTCTACAACTACCAAATTTTGAAGACCAATTTATTATTGAATGTGATGCTTCCGGTGGGAGCATTGGTACAATATTACAGCATCATGCCCACCCCATTGCCTACTTCAGCCGCCACCTGGCCCCGCACCACCATAAATTAGCTGCATATGAAAGGGAACTCATTGGCTTAGCCAAAACCATTCAGCATTGGCAGCCCTATCTTTGGGGTCAACACTTTCTGATCCGGACAAACCATTGCAGTTTGAAATACTTGATGGAGTAACGTATAACTACTTCCCCCCAGCAACATTGGCAGAGTAAACTGATGGGGTTTGATTTCAAGGTGGAGTACAAACCAGACCACCTTAACAGGTGGCGCAGATGCACTATCACGCAGGAATTTGTTGGACCTTCAACTGCATGCTATCAGTTACCCGCGGGTTCTTTTTCTCGTCTCCATAAGAGGTGAAATTCAGAAACATCCCTAGCTCATAGACGTGTACCAGAAGATTGAGTAACGCACTCTAGACAGCCATTGGGAAATTCAGGACCGCCTCATTTTGTATAAGAAACGCATTTTTTTCCATCACACCTCCGCTCTATTCAACAACATTTTCTCTTCATTGCATGATAGTACTCATGAGGGCCAGCAGAAAACTTATTTTTCGTATTAGAAGGGACTTCTATTGGAGGGGCATGAAGCGTACAATCGCTGACTATGTCTTGGCGTGCCAAGTTTGTCAATGGAACAAAGCAGAATCCCTACACCTGGCTGGCCTACTGCAACCTCTTCAACTATCTTCCCAGGTATGGGCAGATATATCCAGGGATTTTATAGAGGGTCTTCCCAGTTTTTCTGGCAAATCTATTATTCTAGTAGTGGTGGATCGGTTCTCCAAATATGGGCACTTCCTACCCTTGGTGCATCCATCTACAGCGACACATGTCGCCCAATTTTTCATGGATCAGATTGTACGTCTGCATGGCCTACCTGAATCCACACAAGTGACAGAGATCTTGTATTCACAAGTACCTTCTAGACAGAACTCTTCAAATTACAGGGTACCAAATTGGCCTTCTCCTTAGCCTATCACCCTCAATCCGATGGCCAAACCAAAGTGGTGAACCGCACTCTTGAGATATATTTGAGGTGTTTGATCAGGGATACCCCCAAATGTTGGGTACACTGGTTAGTATGGGCAGAGTACTGTTAACACCTCTTACCATACAACACTTGGCACCACAGCATTCAGGGTGGTCTATGGGTGTGAACCCCCTCGTACCTATCTTATGAACCTGGTTTGTCTCGTGTGCCGGTGACCAACTAGGCTTTGGGGGAACAAGATACTATGCTTGCACAGGTCAAGGCTCACTTGCAGAAAGCTCAAGACACTATGAAGCATTACTATGACAAGCGTCACAAGGAGCTTTCTTTTGCTCCGGGCGATTATGTTTGGCTGAAACTTTAGCCTTACTGTCAGCTATCACTTACAGCAGCACCACAACACAAAATTTCTCCCAAATATTATAGCCCTTTCCAGGTATTGGCTTGTATTGGCAGCGTGGCATATCGTCTACAACTCCCACCAAACGCTAGGATACATGACGTCTTCCATGTCTCGCTCTTGAAGCCATTTCAGAGATACTCACCCATGCTGCACACGCCCTTGCCTCCAGTGCTTGAAGGTCGTGCTCTTCCTTCCCTAGCTCACATCTTGTAGGCTTGCCGCGTTCAGGAGTCATGGGAGCTTTTAGTTCAGTGGGCTGCCGCCGATATGCTTGAAGCCTCCTGGGAACCACTCGAGGAATTCCAGGCCCTTTACCTCACATTTGAGATTGAGGACAAGCTCTTTCTCCAAGGGGGGGGGGGGGGGGGGGGGGGGGGGGGGGGGGGGGAGGGGGGGGGTATGTTATGGACTCCATAGCATCTAGAGTAACTGGTAGACGTAGAGGGTAATTTTCAGATTTCTCAATTAAGTGGTATTGATGTAATATCTTTCAAAAATATGGCCTTGTCGTTGGCCTTTGTGAGGGTGCGTCCCTAATCTTTTCTAGGGACATCGTTGAATGAAGAAAGACAAGTATTGAGCAATTAGAGTAAAGGAGATCGGGTTCTCTCTCTGACGAGGTCCAAGGTGGAGCTTCCTTCGAAAGCTCATTCGTGTAAAAAATTGGTCGCTCGAAGAACACTAAATCCTTCTCCATGAAGCCGTTCAATCTAGAATCACGGGGAGATCGTTGAATGACACAATCCATGGCGAGGAAACTCAACAGGCTAATTGTATAAGGACTCTACCTCCTCCTTTACTATAAAAAGAGGTGTTGTAATTTGGAATAAATCAAGCTACACGTCTCAATCTCGAGTTAGTCTCTCTCTCTTTCCCTTTGCTTGGTGTAATCTCTCTTTGCTCTTTTATTTTTTATTCTCTCTACCTGAAAGCTCTTCTTCCCTTTTCTTCTTTTTCTTTCTTCTTTCTCTTGTTCGAAATTATGGAAAAGGGATCCTAAATTCAACAAGGATGTCAAACAGGTCAGTGTCAAAAATTCATAAGGTGAGACATGTATCAAAACTGATGTGTGATATGATCTCAGTAGAGCAGCTTGATGATGAAGGTCATAATGTGACTTGTAATGGTGCTGCCTGGAAAGTCACAACGGGAGCCATGGTTGTTGCTCAAGGAGTTAAAACTGGAACTATGTACATCACTTCCAGTTGCAAAGACACAATTGCAATTGTTGATGTTGTTACTGATTCTGATTTGTAGTATTATAGGCTCGGTCACATGAGTGAGAAGGGAATGGAAGTGCTTCAGTCCAAAGGGAAGCTACCAGCGTTGAAAACTGTAAATAATAGTTTGTGTGAAAGCTATATTTTTGGCAAGCAGAAAGGGTTAGCTTTCTAAGGCAGGAAAGGAGCAAAAGACAACAAAGTTGGAGTTGGTTCGCATAGATGTGAGGGGGCCTTCAATTGTTACTTCCCTTGGTGGTTTGGACTACTATGTGACATTTATTGAATTGCAAGCAGAAAGTATGGGTTTATTTCCTAAAAAATAAATCTGATGTCATTGATACCTTCAAGAGATGGAGACCAATGGTTGAGAATGAGACTGATTTGAAGGTGAAGTGTCTGCAGTCAGACAATGGGAGAGAATAAATAGATAACAATATCAAGTGATATTATGCTGATAATGGAATCAAGATGAAGAAGTCCGTAACTGGAAAACTTTAAATAGAGGTCATTGGCTTGAGGTAGAGCATCAAACTCTCTCCTCTTCTCACAATTTGTGGAATTCTCTCTCTCTCTTAGCATAAAGGCTTTCTTTCTCTCTTTTCCCTTTCCTCTTCTCTACCAGAGTTCTCTCTTTGCTCCCATCCTTTCTTCTCTTCTCTTTTCTTTCTCTTCTCCCTCTCTTATTTTCTCGAGGTTCTAAGAATGGGGTCATAAATTCAAAAATATCCCATGATTTGGAAAGTTCCTTAAGGAGCTTGTCATTTCTCCTATATTGGGAAATTTCTTTCCCTAGAATGTTCAGGTAATTTAAAATGGGGGCGAACTTAGAGTTCATGCCAGCGATTGATTTGCTCACTTTCATTTTAAGTTCATTGTACTATGCGACGACCAAGCTAATCCTAAGGTCTGTAACCCAAGTAGTGCCTTCATCGGTCACCTCCAACTTGTCCCAAATTTCTTGCATAGTTTTGCAAATGGAGACTCTACTGAACTCATTGGGACCCAAGCCACATAAGAGAAGGTTTATGACCTTTGAGTTTGTTCGGAGTTGGTCTTTATCTTCCCTAGTCAAGTGCCCATACGCATTGGAGTTGAGATGACCATCAACCATGTTTTGTGATTCGAATGTTCCATTTTGGTGACATGCCAAATATTCCAATACATTGACTGAAGGAAGTATTTCATTTTTAACTTCTAATATCGATAATTTATCCCGTTATACAATGGGGCATGTTTGGTAGCTTATCCTTCGAGAAGAAGCATTCTATTTTAAGATGCCATTTGAAATCGGTTGTTAAAATTAAAAGTTTTGATTCCAAAGAATGGTATGCACTAATACCAATTGTTGAACCATGTGACTTATTAAGAGGGGATAAATTGAGAATTTATAATTAAAAATTGAGTGCTTGTGAATAAAACTAAAAACAAGTAAATTACTCAAAAAAACACACATGATAATAGGAGACAAAATTGTTGTTACTAACGTTTCCCTATAGATAGCCACCACCTAAAAACCCTTTCTTGGGAAAATTTCACTAATATCTCTATTACTTGAAATTTTACATAAAAGAGATTTTGTCTCTCTTGAGCCTCAAGCATGATCAAATACACGATAACAAATCTCTCCTTGAGATTGATTAACTAGATTCTAGCTTTAATAAGCTCTCATTTCTATATTTCTTGGCTCTAGATCAACCTTGAGAGAAGCAACACTAGAATATAGCTTGCAAAAACAAAGAAAAATGGACTTAAAGACACCGATATATATAAAAAGGACCAACCAAAGTAATGCTCAAAAAAGGTTGGCCATAGGGGTAAAAGAGAGTCAAATAAAGGAAGGTAGGAGAAAGGTTGCCAAATAATAAAGGATAATGGGGAATCAATAGGAAGATAAGGTGTAGAAGTCAGAGATGCCATGTGCTTTATTTTCCTAAGTAATTCAAAATTTTTATCAGATGAACCAGTGCCGACTACATTCATAAAAAAATGAACCTATGGCAAGAAATCGAGGAGTTCTTCTTAAATAATAATGTCTCAATTAAAGAGACAATAATTGTAGAAATGGGCCAATGCCTAAATAACACGTACCAAATATGCAGTTATATAGCAGCGGATAACCTGTAAATGCTTATATGTCCCTAAGAATAATAAGGACATGAAATAATCTGCAGTGAGTCCATCCTTGGATAAGGAAGTTGTGCACCAAGTAATAAGCTGAGAATAATCCAAGGTAATAATCAAGCTAAAGTCAAACCGTAGTAGATAGCAGATTTTGATAGTGAGTAGGTGAGCCAAGCCAAGTTGAAAAAATGAGTTATGCCGAGTCAAGGTGAGTCGGGTACTGAGTCAATCCGAGCAGAGTGGAAGTCTCAAACTGAGTCAAGCAACCGAGTTGAAATGACTGAGTCAGGCTAACTCGCGAGTCCGAGTTGATTCAGTTTGAGTTGACTCGATCCGAGTTAACCTGAGCGGAACAGTATCAATATGATTCTCAGGTCGTTGGTTCAGATCCAACAGAGTGGCATGGAATAAAAAAAATTACTAGTTCGGGAGGCAATCTTCCCAATGGAAAAACTAGCAACAACATCAACGTTGAAGGTAAGATTTTGGAATACACAAAGGTAGGGAGGCAACTTTCAGTGACGTCCAAAAATGGCAATGCAGAGGATGACTTCTACTACAACTCTTCTCTATTTTTTCATCGCAAAGGTAGGGAGCCATATTTTCGGATTGACAGCAGTAACGACAACTTTCAGCAGAAAATATATCACACCAGCGAAGGAGACGAACTAGAGGAATGTTGTTGGATGGAAGATGAGCTAGCGAAGAAAATACCCAGAAGATTATGAAGTGCTCTAGCGCTTATTGATGACAAAACTTCCGAAGGTATGAGCCGAAGATGGGAAACTTTCGAGCAATCAACATTAGTAGATACCATAATTGAATAAGCAGCGGCACTGGAACCCAGTCACGAGCTATAAATAGAAAGAGATATCAAGAATCACACATAATTGTTTGAGGGAAAGATAAAATTAATTGAAATGATAAAGCAGTGACGATCCAGAGATCACATAGATATCTTCTTAAGGAAAGCAATAGAAGCAAGATAACCCAAATTCAGAATGAATTCGAGAGCTTCCAAATGTAGATTAATACAACACACCTCCGAGTTTGTGGTAGACAATAGTTGGATAAAATGAAGCAAAGAAATACGACTTTGATTTCTATAGACAACAGAGATTGTGATCGGGAACTTCCAAAAATAAATTATGTAGCAAAGAGGAAGTTGTTGTTGGATCTTCATATCATGATTTCTCAATAAAAATCATAAATGAAACTCGTAAACATACCTCCTAACATGACGTCAATTTACGACAACACTGTGTGGCGAGTAAATGGCGTTGTCTCGTCTATCGCAGAGGCTCATTGATGGCAACGTCTAAGCACACCTCTACTAGACCAGATCTCCTCTTATAGCCTCCTCTCCTTCAAAGGAGACCACCAAACTGACATGAAACAGTAATGTTTGTAACTGGGGACCACCATTAATGGAAATCGACAACGAAAGGGTTACTTAAGTGACGGTTTGTGAACATTTAGGTGACAGTTCGTGCACCATCTTACATTCTCCCACTTGACCCATGCACATACTTAATATGTATCATTGATAATTAATACATCTTCAAGAATGTTTTCCATAGATATAATATCCTTATACTCAAACAAAGAAGATTAAATTACATGAATCGTGGCGGTAAGTCCTTTAGTGCAAGTATTACCTTCCACGTATTACAATGCATTTGTCTCCTTTGAATGAGAACCTCGTGTGGCATATTTCTTTATGAATGAACTTTCATAATGCTCATTCAGGATCACATTATATTGTTATTCTCTAAACTTTATATATACAACCAAATAAGAGAAGACGCAAATAAACTTAATGGAGTTTTTCATTGACAAATTGTGATACAAACATAAAGGAAATTTCAATTACATAAATTACATAATAGAACTGAGTCCCATATGTTCAACATGTCCTTTATGAACAACGGGTGGGAGACCTTTTGTCAACGGATCAACGATCATTAATCCAGTGTTGAGGTGTTCCACAACCACCTTGTTTGCTTTGACATGTTCTTGAATAGCTAAAAACTTTATGTCAATATGCTTACTACGACTTCCGCTCTTATTGTTCTTGGCCAAAAACACTGTTGCAGAATTGTCACAATAAATCCTTAATGGCTTAGAAATTGTGTCAACAATTTCAAGCCGTGAAATAAAACTCCTCAACTATATTGCCTGTGATGACGCTTCAAAATATGCTACAAACTTTGCTTCTGTGGTAGAAGTAGCAATCAAAGATTGTTTTACACCTCTCTAAGAAATGGCCCCTCTAGCTAATAAGAAGACATAACTTGATGTCGACTTTCTCAAATTAAGGCAGCCAAAAAAACTTGAGTATGAATATCCAATCACTTCTAGATGATCAGATCGTCTGTACATAAACTTGTACTCCTTAGTCCCTTGAAGGTATCACATGACTTTCATCGTAGCTTTCCAATGGTCCAAACCAGGATTACTTTGATATCTACACAACATTCCCATGGCATATGCTATGTCTGGTCTTCTACAAACTAGAGCATACATTAAACTCCCAACTGCGGAAGCATATGGAATATTTTTCATTTTTTCCCTCTCTAAATTATTTCGTGGACCTTGTTCCAAACTTAATTTGTCACCTTTGACAATAGGTGCAACACCAGATGAGCAATTATTTATACAATATCTCTCTAGAATTTTCTTGAGACAATCTTAATGTCTCTTGGGATCTGTCTCAATCAATCTTTATGCCTATGACATAAGTAGCTTCACCCATATCCTTCATATCAAATTTCATCGAGAGAAATCATTAGACCTCATGAAGTAATCCTAAATCACTTAAAGCAAGTAGAATATCATCTTCATATAAGACTAAGAGCTTTATTTGGCTCCCATTGGCCCTATGGTATATACATTGATCCATGATATTTTCCATCAAACCAAATGAAGAAATAACATCATGAAATTTTAAATACCACTGACGGGAGACTTTTTTCAGTCCATATATAGATTTCTTAAGTCTACAAATCAAGCAATCATTCCTCTCTAAAATGAAACCATCAGGTTGTCTCATGTAAACCCCTTCTTCTAGGTCTCCATTGAGGAAAGTTTTTTTCACATTCATTTGATGTAACTCCATATCAAAATGAGCTACTAATGCCATGATTATCCGAAATGAATCCTTCTTTGAAATAGGAGAGAAGGTATCGTGATAATCAATTCCTTCTTGTTGAGTAAATCCTTTGGCTAAAAGTCTTGTCTTAT
Organism: Aristolochia californica; assembly: GCF_029961685.1. Taxonomy (NCBI): domain Eukaryota; kingdom Viridiplantae; phylum Streptophyta; class Magnoliopsida; order Piperales; family Aristolochiaceae; genus Aristolochia; species Aristolochia californica. The sequence goes on along the minus strand of NW_027182290.1, from coordinate 27,513,759 downwards.
ATCTTTCAATATTGCCTAAAGAGTTTCTTTTGGTTTTAAAAACCCATTTACAGCCAATGACCTTCTCCCCTTTGGGCAATGCAACAAGATCTCAGACTTATTTTTTAGCCATTGATTCTAACTCTTCCTTCATGGCATCATTCCATAATGTGGATTTATGTCCACTCATGGCCTGTGAAAACATAATAGGATCATCTTCAACACAAACATGGTTTCCTAACTAAGTACACTTCATATTTTGAAGAGATTGTAGGTTTCCTAACTCTTGAAGATCTTCTTAATGGTACTTCAACATTTTCAGGTTGAGAATGTTGAGTAACTAGATCCAGAGGAGTATCCTCATGATGAGATGGTTCTTCAACTATTGGTTGTACTTGAATAATTGGATTATGATGATTATCATGAAAAATAACCAATCTACGTGAAGTTGAAGGAGCAGGTGGAGGACTTGTATGCTCCTCAAAAACTAAATTTCGAGGTTGGCTACTCCACTAATCTCATCATTCTCAAAGAACATTGCATTCTTAGATTCGACAATACTTGTTGAATGAGATGGACAATAAAATCTATATCGCTTAGACTTTTCCACGTAGCCAATGAAGTGTCCACTGACTGTTCTAGAGTCTAACTTTGTCTCATGTGGATTGTAAATCCGAACTTCAACTGGACAACCCCAAACATGTACATGCCTTAAACTAGGTTTCCAACCTTTCCATAACTAGAATGGGGTTTTATGAACCTGTTATGAACTCAATAGCAGGCCAAGTCATTCAGTGGCGCCATGGCTGAGTCATTTAATTATTCAGTTAGTTGCTTTTCTTTAAATTTGCTTTTACTTCATTTTTATTTCAATTGAAGTGTGAATATGCCGCAGGGGCATTGTTGTAATCTTTTATCTTGAACTCATGTTGGTGCCAACCCTATTAAGGGTTAAAGGAATGAGAAAAGACAAGTTTGGATTTAGGGATTTTGAGTTCTCCTCAATGAGCTCGAGGGTGTGTGTTCTCCTCAACAAACCTAAGGACGTGTGTTCTCCTCAATGAACCTAGGGTTTCAAGTTCCCCTTCGAGCTTGGTTTTCTCCTCATCCTCCTTCTTCCTTGTGAATCGTTGTATGAGATTTGGGTCCGTAACAGAACCACCTTGGTTGGAACCCTATTGAGTACATAGATTACAGTTTTGAGAGCTTCACTGCACAAAGACAATGAGAGATAGGAGTTACTAAACATACTCCTCACCATGTCCATTAATGTTCGGTTTCTTCTTTCAGTCACACCATTTTGAGACAGTGAGCTAGACATTGTGTATTGTGGCACAACACCTTGTTCCTCAACAAACCTTGCAGAAGGACCAGGAAATTGTCCTCTTTCAGTGTACCTTCCATAATATTCACCACCCCTATCTGAGCTCACGATTTTGATTTGTTTGCCAAATTGTTTCTCTACTTCTGCTTTAGAGACCTTAAAAGCAACTAGTGCTTCACTTCTATCATAAAGCAGATAGAGATACATATATCGTGTATGGTCATCAATAAAGGTAATGAAATACTTCTGGCCATTGAAACATGCATCATAAGGACCTGAAATATCAGTGGGTACGATTTCTAAGACATCAAAAGTCCTCCTAGCACCTTTCTTGTACTTGTTGGGTTGTTTTATTTTAATGCAATCCACTCGTACTAAAATCAGTAAAATCACGAGCCTTAAGGACTCAATCATTAACTAATCTTTTAATTATATCAATGGAGATATGACCTAATCTCTTATGCCACAACATGGAGGATTTCTCATTTATAACACTTCGATTAATGCCAAAATGAATACCATGCACAGTAGTAAGACTACTATCAAATTTAGGGTTTAAAAGAAGTTTGAACAATCCTTCTTCCAAAATGCCATTTCCAACAAGAACATGGTCTTTATACAATTGAAGGAAATTTCCAAGGAAAATAAAACTGAATCCAAAGGGTGAAAGTCTGGAAACTGAGATAAGGTTTCAAGAAAAAATGGAACATAAAATGTCCTTTCAAGGTCTAATAAAAAGGTAGTATTTAGGACAAGTCTGAAAGTTCCAATCGCCTCCACATGTGAACCCATCTTGTTTCTTGAATAGATGGAGCATTCACTTGGCGTTGGTTTTCGTAGATTCAAAAAACCCTGCTTGGTGTTGGCAACATGGGTTGTAGTACCAGAATCAATCCACCAAGTGTTATAAGAAGTATGAGTCTCATTAGATTTAAAACACACTAAGGATATGATATTACCTTTCTTTTCAAGCCAATGCTTGAAATTGGGGCAGGTTTTCTTTATATGTCCTTTCCTCTTGCAGAAGAAACATTTGACACCGCCCTTAGATTCTTTATTAAGAGGCGTTTTTCCTTTCCCTTTTTGAAAAAGGTCTCTTGTCTCGAGTCGTCAAATGCGCACTTTCAATCGTCTCCTAATTAAGCCTCCCTTCCTCTTGTACACAAATCGTCAAAAGTTCATTAATTTACCATTTATCCTTATGTGTGTTATAAGAGATTTTGAAGGGTGCATATGCAGACGAAAGCGAGTTAAGGATGAAGTGGACAAAAAATAAATCAGACTTCTCAATCTCCTTTGATTTCAATCTTACGGCAATATCTTGCTTTTGCATGATGTGCTCACGCACACCCTTGGTGCCAGTAAATTTTATGGAACACATTTGGGTTATCAGGGTGCTAGCTAATGCCTTATCGAAAGTCTCAAACTGTACTTGAATAGCTTGAAGATAGTCCTTGGATTTGGCACATTCAGGAATGGATCCACGAATACTCTTCCCAATATGAGACTTAATAAACATCAAACTTAATCAATTGGATCTATCCCAAAGCTCAAATGATGTATTCTCAATTTGGTTCGGAGGTTCATCCACTCTAAGTGCCAAGTTAAGATCCATGCACCCTAATAACATGAGAAGTTTCTCCTTCCACTCAATATAATTTTCTCCATTTAGAGGAACAATAGAGGAATCAAAGGTTGGGACAGACAAAGTTTGAAGAGCTGCAAAAAGTAGACAACAAGCTTACTTAACATGTAATGAAGCAATTTTTTTTGAATATTTACCCAAGTAAATAATCCAAACAAATAAATAGCGTATCATTATAGTCTTTCTGGCTTAGATTATAACACATATGCGATTTATGTCTCTTTATGATGGGAACTAGAAATTTATTTGTAAAGGAATATTCTAGGCCAGTGGGCAACAAGATTTTTTTTAAAAATATTTTTTCCCATCCTGATTAATCACTTAAATATTATATTTACCCTGTGGGGTTAAATTTTTATATATCCATGATGAATCATAATTTTTATGTCATTAACTTTATGTGACTAAAATTAATGTCTCTAGACATTTGCATAATTAAGAATGTTGTGGAAATTACTCAATTATTCAAACGTATACCTTAAATATGACATAAAAATAAATGACTAAAATGTCCATTAATAATTCCTTATATTTAGGTCAACTTAAAATATGAATAAAAAACTAAAGTATGCATAAAACCTAAATAAAATTTTCACAATTATTGAAATTGCATAAAAATAGATTACTAAAAGTTAAATATATATTTTATGTGTATCCAACGATAACACATACAACCAGTCGGGCTTAATGGTCATTGGCACTAGTTCCAACGCCAAAGTGTCTTCTTTCACACGGGTTCGAATCCCCGCTGCTGCAAAATTGATTTTGAGAATTGAGTCGATTCGGTCTTCTGTCGAGTGACTCGCTTCAGCGAGTTGGAACATGCAAGCCGACTCAACCTGTACGAGTCAACCTGAACCGCCCTATTCGACCCATAAAGTCTGAGTCGCGTCAACCCATCTAAATCGTCTCAACTAGCCCGATCATGTGCAACTAGTCCCACTTGACTCATTATTTAAATGAAACGGAACCTAAGTTTCAAAAGTTTTTTTTTTTATTCTACGAGTTGGAGGTCATCTTCAACCTCCAGCCATGCGTAGACAAAATGTCACCATATCAGAGAGGGGAGCTCTGATACCACATGTTGGAAATTCATATCATGAATTTCTCAATAAAAAAACATGGCGAGAATTTCTGGCAATGTTGTGTGGCAAACAGAGTGAATGGCATTGTCTCGTCTATCTCAGAGGTTCATCGATGGCAACGTCCAGGCATGCCTCTACTAGACCAAACCCCCTTTTATAGCTTCCTCTCCATCAAAGGAGACCACCAAACCGAAAGGAAACTGTAAAGTTTGTAACCAACATCCACCTTTAATGGAAAACCAACAACGGACGGGTCACTTAAGTGATGGTTCGTGAACCATCTAGGTGACGATTCGTGAATCGTCTTACAGTTTCTTTGCTGGTAGAAAGACTTCTGAGATACCAAAAAAATCCAATGAAAAATTCTATCAGAAATAAGCAGAGATAGATGCCAACAAGACTAGGTGTTGTAATCGGGATACAAGGAGGCAATCATACCATAGAAGAAAGATACGAGATCACAGATCATCGAGTTACCAAAGGAGAAGTGACTTGCAGTAGCAACCAGACTTGACCGACTTGATGTAAGAAATGGTGGAGCAATGTGGAGCAAGCCAATTCAGGATATTCTAATGGCTCAATGGATAAGGCTTTGGTTTACAGAATCAAAGATTCCAAGGTTAAACCGAGTTGGACTGACTCAAGAGACCCAGGTCAGAACTTGACTTGGTATTATCAAGCAGCTATTAGGAGCTTTGGACTGTTGCTAGTGCATTGAAATACAACACAGGCCTAGTGGGCTCTAGAGTGTTGCCAGTGCATTGAAATACAGCACAGCCCTGGTGCGCCACTACCCTAGTTTCAAAAGTAGGATGAAGCCAAAATAAAGCAGAGTATGGTTTGAAACTTATCTGGATGGACATGATGGTGGTAGGAAATTCGAGCAGAGACAGAAGGGATATCTTCCAGAAGACAGTCCCGAGTAGATACCATCAGTAGCAAGGAAGCAATGATAGCAAAGAATGATCAAAGATAAGATACCGTCAGTAGCAAGGAAGCAATGATAGCAAAGAATGATCAAAGATAAGATACCATCAGCAACAAGGTAGCAACCACCAAAGGCAGAAAATAAACCAACGTTGTAAACATTTGAGATACCATCAGCAAGTTAATCATCCACCCCACAATAGAAAGTTTGGAATTCTTAAAAAATCATAGCTATGAGTCGATCATCAGTAGAAGTGGAAGAAGATCCAGAAGAAGATACCATCATAGTCTTCATTCTTTGCATGAATCCAAAATCTTCATCGATTATAGTTATCTTACCTTGGTGTGACTCAGGTGTGTCTTCATTTTTATCAGTATGAACTAAGGCCTGGTTGGCAGTGGCCCAATCTGGTTTTCTATGCAACTTCCAACAGGTTTCCACTAAATGATTTTGTCCTCCCAGTTATCAGCTCTTGAGGGACTAGAGCTAGTCCTACCACCTCTTGCTCGACTTCCGCTGTGATTTCTACCACGCCTTTTGGTGGTAGAAGGTGTACCACTATTACCATAGTACATAGCAGATAGCACCCCAGTGTAAGAGGTGAAAGAATGTTCAGGTATCCTAAGTAAGGTGGTTTTGGTATTCGAAGTAAGGTAGTTTCGGTATCTGAAGTAAGGTGGCACTGATGTCATCAAACGATGGAAGTGTCGAGGAGCTGAGTTGTTGGGTCTTGTTGAATTTAGGACCCCATCATTGAAACCTCGAGCAAAATGAGAGAGGAAGAAAAAAGAGCAAAGAAAGAGAGAGAGAGAGAGAGAGAGAGAGAGAGAGAGAGAGAGAGAGAGAGAGAGCTCAGGTAGAGAGGAGAGAAGAGAAAAGAGAGAAAAAAAGACTATAGGCTAGAGAGAGATTCTTCCATGAGTTTAGAAGTGGAGAGCTTGATTGAACCCTTCAATCAAGACCCCTATTTACACTATTTTCATTACATATTTAGGTAAACATCAGAGATAATAATCAAGGAAGATAAAATCGATTACATTAATTTAAGAAGATTGCCAAATCTTCCAAGTCATGTGATAAGGATTCCAGCTCGTGTGATGACTCATCATGCCACCTCACGTGGTGACTCATCATGCCAGCTCATGTGGTCATGGTGGAGATATGTTTGAGAGATAATATGTTGGCTTGGAATTTCTCTCATATGAAATGACAATCTACCTCAATGTGTTTTGTTCTCTCATGGAAGACCAAATTTGAGGTGATATGTATTGCTGCCTGATTATCGCAATGTAGATCCATAGGGGCTTCATTATAGAATCCCAGTTTAGTGAGAAGAGATCAGATCCATAGAGCTCACTAATTGTGTGTGCCATGGCCCTATATTCTACTTCTGCACTGAACATTGCAACTATATTTTCCTTCTTGCTTCTCCATGTAACCAAATTCCCTCCAACCATTGTATAATATCCCGAAGTAGATTTTCTGTCATTCGGCCCAGTCTGCATATGAGAACCCTTCTATGTTGAAGTGACCATGCTTCTTCTAGAGAAACCCTTTTCTAGGAGCTCCTTTCAAATATCGCAATATTCTTTCTAGTGCTTGCCAGTGAGTATTGTGGTTTGTTCATGAATTGACTCCCCACACTTACTGCATATGATATATCCGGCCTTGTAACACAGAGATAAATGAGTTTTCCCCATAGTCTTTGATATTTTCCGATATCGACATCTTCTCTAGTGCATGTAGATAATTTTTCATTAGAGTCTATAAGGGTTTCTACTGGTCTACACCCTATCATTCATGTCTCCTCCAGTAGATATAAGACATACTTCCTTTTGAACTGTAGTACTTCAATACCCAGAAAATATTTAAGTAGTCCAAGATCTTTTGTCTTGAAATCTTGATATTTCTTTTCCTTGGTTTCATGAATGCCCTCGGGATCACTGCCGGTTAAGACAATATCATCAACTTACATGGCCAAAATCACTTTCCCTTTAGGTGTGTCTTTAAGAAACATAGAGTGATCTATGGAACATCTGTGAAATCCGTCTGGGATGAGTGCTTGGCTTAATTTATCAAATCATGCACGAGGAGATTGTTTCAGACAATAAAGGCTTTTCTTCAATTGACATACCGACTCCCCCTCAACCACAAAACCATGTGGTTGTTGCATATAAATTTCTTCCTTTATATTCCCATTGAGAAAAGAATTTTTCACATCAGGTTGATAGACCGACCAAGAAGAATTATCAATAAAAGATAATAAAATATGTACCGAATTCATTTTGGCCACCGAAGAGAATGTTTTCTCATAATTGATCCCATAACACTGTGTATAGCCTTTGGCAATGAGGCACAATTTTAGGTGAGCAATTGACCCCATCTGAATTGTGTTTAAATGTAAAGACCCACTTACAACCGACAAGTTTTTTTTCCTTATGGAAAGGGAACTAGAACCCAAGTTTGATTCTCATAGAGTGCCTACATTTCTTCGTCCATTGCCGCCTTCCACCCTAGATGTGTCAGAGCCTCTCGATAGGACTGTGGGACTAAGATGGAGGAGATAGATACAAGAAATTGACAACATGAAGAGGATAAACGATGGTGAGACACAAATTGAATATGGGATGAGAAGAAGAGGGCCTAGTGCAAGTTCTGGGTTCTTTTTTTAAGGCAATGGGTCAAATATCATATTGTGGTCCAAAAGGAATATAAGAAGATGGACTTACTTGATGGTATCTACAAACTCCGCAACTGTGGTGTTATCCAGTGCTTCAGAGGGTTGAACCATTTTTGTAGTGTGCAAGAGTATCCTAAGTAGATATACTTGACAGATTTTGGATCTAGTTTACTATGTTGTGGGGAGGTAATATGAACAAAGCATGTACAACCGAAGACTTTCAAGGGAAGAGAAAAAGGATCACCATGTGGAAACAATAAGGAATATAGGGATTTATGACCGAGAATGGAAGAGGGTAGCCTATTTATAAAAAAACATGCAGGAAGGATGGCATGCGGCCAACAAAAGTAAGGGACTATCATGGTATACAATAAGCTGCGAGCTACCTCAAGAAGATGACGGTTCTTCCATTCTACTACACAATTCTATTTGGGGGTGTAGGCACAAGATGTTTGATGAATAATGTCATTCTCTTGATAAAAATAGTCAAGATCTCTATACGTATATTCTTTGGCATTATCAAACTTAAGTACTTTGATTTTTTTACCAAATTGAGTGACAACCATAACATGAAAGGATTTAAAAATAGATGGTATTTCAAATTGCTCTTTAAAGAGAAATAACCATGTGGAACGAGTAAAATCATCAATAAATGTAATAAAATAATTGACTTGGAAAATGTTTGAGACGCTCAATGGTCCCCATACATCTGTGTGGATCAACGAAAAAGGAGCAACACTTTTAAGTTTTGGACGAGGTGAGTATGTGGTCCTCTGGTGTTCGCTCAGTTGACACACTTCCCAATTTAAATTTGACCTACCCTTAAATGTAGGAAAAAGAAGATGAAGAGATTGTGTGGATAGATGTCCCAACTGATTGTGACATAGACTTGTCTAAGTTTCTTTCATTGAGATGGCATTTATTTGAGGCAGGTCCAGGTAGTAGGGTCTCCCTTGTTCACGGCCTCCACCAATCACCTGTTTCGTTGTTAGATGCTGAAACACATTGGAAGCGGGTAAGAAGGTAATTGAGCAATTGAAATGTTGTGTTAGCTGACTAATAGATAAAAGATTCAAGGGAAAGGTAGGAAAAAAAATAATATCTATGTGTAGGAGTGATGGTGTAACAGAGGTCGATCCTTTCCTGAGAACTTTAGTTTGGGATCCATTAGCTATGGTAACAAATTTATTAGAGAGACAGGAGAAACTGAGTGGAGTAGATTTTTGTTACCTGTGAGATGTTAGGAGGCCCCTGAGTCAATTATCCAGGATGAAGAGGAGAAAGTGGTAGAGAGCATACCTGAAGAGATGGTGGCAGCAGTAATTGAGAAGGGACTTGGATGAGAGACCATCAGAGTTTTCATTTTCTGTAATAAGTCATATGCATCATCGGGAAGAATTTTATTTTCTATTGGTAGGGTAGACTGGTCCTCCTTTGTATCACTTGTCGAGGCTTGATTAACCTTAACCCAATCCGGTATGCTATGGATTTTAAAACATTGATCTATAGTGTGGCCATATTTCCCACAATGGGTGCATTCCCTGTCATCTTTTTTGATAGAACCATTCCTTCCACCTCTTCCTCGCCTTCCTCTATAATTTCTTCCATGACCTCGACCGCGATCAGTTGATGTTCCTCTATGCCTAAAGTACATAGCGGATGACAATTTAGTAGTAGAAGCATAAAATTAAGTAAGGTAAGGTAACAATTCCGAATTTACTCTTTCCAAGATCATTCCAAAAATATATTTGACTCCTGCTTGGGATAAACCAATCTAGATTCAGTTCCTCATGACATAGGCCAGATGTGATTTATTGAAAATCAAACAAATCAGGCCTAATAAAAAATATATTGCGAGATCTTCAAAAATAGCAAACTTTCTTCAAATGGATTGGCATCAACAAGACTTTCCAAGGACCACTTCCTTACTTATTTTGTGCTTGATTCCTTTTATTTAAAACAAAATATTCTATTCTTGATTTTCCAAGAACAATCAGCCAACTCTTGGCTCTCAAAAAAGTCTCCAAAAAATCTCAAAACCGAGTAGAGTTCTTCAAACAACTCAGTTAATGGAGTAGCTTAGCATAGAAGCTAAGTGATGAGATTCTGAGATCCAATGGATAAAAACACCACTCATAATAGGCTCAAGAATATTTTTATTCATCAGTAAAATCTTGTTCCCACAAAATTATAACTTTTTATGCAGAAAATCACAACATAAACCTATTTTCAGTCAAGAATTTGGAAATCGACAAAACTACCTTGGTAAACTTCTTCTAATCCAAGATGCATAAATCAGAATAATTTCATATGATGAAGACTGTAATAAAATCATCTCTGAACCATCTTCTAAAGATCATAAACCCAAGAACATGAAGTAATAATGACATGAATGAAATACCTATCTCACAAGTTTCAATCTTGCTTCACAAAGAGCCTTTTATGAGTAACTTTGATCATAACTTCTTAGAGCATCCTTTTGATGTGGGGATCCTAAATTTGATGCTTTGATACCATGTTGAATTTACGACCCCATGATTGAAACCTCGAGCAAGCTGAGAGAGGGAGAAAAATGAGCAAAGAGAGAGAGAGAGCTCGGGTAGAGGGGTGAGAAGAGAAAAGATAGAAAAAGAGATTCTACCATGAGTTGAGAAGTAGAGAGCTTGATTGAACCCTTCAACCAAGACCCCTATTTTTACTATTTCTATTAAATATTTAGGTAAACATTAGAAATAAGATAGGATCTCTAACTAAATCAATCATGATTATCCCAATCGACATCAATCAAGGAAGATAAAATCGATTACATTAGCCTAAGAAGATTGTCAAATCTTCCAACTCATGTGATAAGGATTCCAGCTCATGTGATGACTCATCATGCTAGCTAACATGGTGACTCATCATGCCAGCTCGTGTGGTCATGTGGGTCCCACCTTGTCACAAATCTTGGCCTACTCAAAGTATGACTTGATATTTTCTTAGCAAATAGCAATTTCTAAGACTTTCCACTACTTTTCTTGAATCGATATATTAGTTGAGTAGGGCTGAGAAATTTTCCACTCCTGAATCAACCCCTAAAACCCATGCCAAGAACTCATGTAGGTTATCCCCTTGTTTGATATTGAACATGTTCTGAATAACATCGTACAGTTTATGGAGGTTTTGATCTAGAGTAAAACTTCACACTAGTGTCCCATATATGTTTGACTATCTCAAATTGGATCACATTATTAGCCACCACCACCTCCATACTAATTATCAACCACCTGATTATCATTAACCATTTAATGGAGGAGTTGTCCTCCTCATCAATAGGTGGAGTTGGTTTGGTGAGATGTCCAAAGAGGTCTCGTTGTATAAAAAACCTTTTAACCAATTGTGACCAGATCAAGTAATTAGATAACCCTTTCAAGGCTATAGTGGTAATCTTGAGAAAGTCACTCTTACTCCCCATGTGATCTTCAACCATTAGAGATGAACTAAAAAAACTTTACTTATATAAGAGTTGTAACCCGAGAGGGAACCACCAAAGAATAGTTACGAAAAGAACTTATAAGTCTGATATAGAAGAGGTCTCGTTGTATAAAAAACCTTTTAACCAATTGAAACCAGATCAAGTAACCAGATAACCCTCTCAAGGCCATAGTGGTAATCTTGAGAAAAGTCACTCTTACTCCCCATGTGATCTTCAACCATTAGAGATGAACTAAAAAAAAAACTTTACTTATAGAAGAGTTGTAACACGAGAGGAAACCACCAAAGAATACTTGTAAAAAGAACTTATAAGTCTAATATGAGAAATGGAAGCACCTTCAATCAAACCAATAAGGTAACCAAAAAAAATATGAACCAACCCAAGGGGAGGGAGACCAAGGCCAACTCGGGTTGGAACCAACTTTTCTGTGGAACCAACTCAGGTAATAAATCAATCTTTTTTGGTCAAAGCATACTTAATAAACCTTCATCTTTAAAAGATATACATCAGAACTCATCTCAAGGAAAAGAGAAGAAAAATCTTATCTTTGTGAGCCAAAAGAGGTTCAAAACCAAACCTTGATCAATACCTCAACTTCCACTAAGAGAGTTGATAACAATTTGATTAACCAACATCATAATTTCAGGATCCAAAACCTAATTTTTTTATACCTTTTTAGATTTAGGATCCCATCATAAGGTACTCAGCCAAGAGGGTCAGAGTGGAGAGAAAGAATAAGAAGAGAAGAAGAGAAGGAGAGGAATAAGGAAGAGAAGAGAAAAGTGAGAGAATGATGGCTAAGGAGATGGAGAGAGAGAGAGAGAGAGAGGGGGGGCTTGAGAGAAAAGTGTATGGACGAATTTGAGAGAGAAGTGGGGAGACTTGATAATCTACCCCTTCCCTTGAGTCTTTATTTATAGTAGATGAAGTAAGGTTACAATGACTACATTGCCCTTAGGGCTACAAGCTCCCAAAAGAGAAAGACATAAGTAGATAGACATCATCTTCCCCAATTACACCCTTATATCATCCTTATGAGAAGGACACTAAATTATACCATTTACCATCTCTTTGATGTCAGGAAGGTATTTAATTTAATTCCCCTTTGATATGTCTTCCAACAACATGTTCTTGAAGATGAATTTTAAAAGACATCCACGAGCTCAATTCTATATATACACTGAAAAGGTGGTCAAAAGTACAAAATTTGGTGATGTAATTGATAATCTAATGTTTTTTTATACTAGTAGAGTCACATGTGACCACAGCATAATGATATATGAATCTATATTATAAATTTGCCAAACTTGAATTATGTGAAAGTGAACTTAAGACAACATGCCAAGAAGGATGCAAAATATTTGTGCAAGGAATACAAAAAGTGGATGAAAAATTTAAGAAAATCTATATAAAAACCTCTTCTAGGAAATTTTTTTATAATAGCAACACAATGAATGAAGAGGTTGCAGCAACTAATGATGAGGTTATAATACCAACCATAGAGCCAAAAGCAATGACTAGGACAGGTATAAAGCATAGAAATGGTAGCATACTCGTAAGAATTGAGGGATCACTTGAGAAACTGCATAATAAGAACAAAAAAAGAATTATCCATCTCCTCCTATGAGTATTAGTGCTATTTCCAGCATGCGGTACGTCCAAGGTGATCCACCCACGACATCACATAATCTACATTCACAACCTACAATGCCCCAACTATTGCAGATAACCAATGAGTACTTTCTTGGATTTATTTGGTATTTGATATTTTAGATTGATTTGTCAAATGGCTATATGTAGTTGCTAATCCTTACTCATTCATGGGTGACAACTTCCATAGGATGTGGGGGATAATATTTCTCAGGTTTGACATTGTTGGCAAGCTTGTTTTATATAAGGGAGTTTGTGTTGTTTTCTAATATTGATTGAAATGTTTTAGATGTGCCACATGTGACCTGCTGACACCCATTGTTCAAAAAATATTGTAGTCAAGGATAGAGAAGACGACCTAGTAATAGAATAACTTGAGTTTTACTTAATTGGTCTCTCTCATTTTATTTGTATCCTTCCCATTCATCATTGCAGGGTTTAAGGGGAAGTCCTACTAGATATATTGTGTAAATGCATACAAAAATCAAATATTAAGAAGTAGAAATAGTAATTTGTATATTACATGGGCTTGAAAATTTTTGTATATTATTTGGAAGTTTGTAGTTGTGTACTTCAATATATATACTGTTAAAATGGGGACCCACCATGGCCCATCAAGGTGGTGGGACCCACCATATGTTCGAGAGGTGTCAACAAGAGTCCTCATACAAAGTGGCTCTAGCTAAGAGATAAGGAACATGTGCTGGAATAGAAGATTTGAAGATCAAGTGGGACCCACAAAGATACCATGATCTGGTATCTCTATCAACATGAGCTGGAAGATTATGTGGGACCCACAAGATAAGACCAAGAACTGGCTCTCTAGCTTGATTCACGTCCTTAAAAAGGTGTTTGTAGTTGAGTTAAATTAGTCTCTCAAATAGATAATGTAATCTTATCATAATAGGCTTGTCCTAGAGAGTTATAGTTGGAATGTAATTAGGAGTCCTAAAGTTAGTTGTACATAGACTCTATCACCTTCTCAACTATAAATAAGGGTGATTGTAACTCAGAAATATCAAGCAAGTTTCTTATTTTTTTTATTCTTTCTAGTGTGAAGTGCTCTCTCTCTCTACTCTCCTTTATTTTTTTTCTCTTCTCTCTATACCCAAGAGCTCTTCTCTTTTTACTTTTTTCTTTTTCCCTCCCCTTACTCGAGGTATTATTCATGGGGTCCTAAATTCAACATGTTATCAGAGCTACCAATTTAGGATCCCTATTATGCTCTATGAAGATATGATTAAAAGTTGCTCATAGAAGGCTCCTTATGAAGCAAGATTGAAGCTCAAGAGATAAGAATTTATTTATGATATTATTAATTTTATTATAATCATTTTTGGTATTAAGAGGTGGTTTAGAGATGTCCTTATGCATGTTTTCATCTTATGAAATTGTGAGAATATATGCATCTTGGATTATCTTTGATTAGAAGAGATTATCAAGGCAGTTTTTTTCGGTTTGCACAATACTTTGACCAAGACCAGTGCATATTGGTTTTTTTATAAATTTGTGGGAACAAGATTCCCGGATAAATAAGTATGATTTTGAGCATTTTATGAGTCATTATCCATTAAAATTACTTAGCATTTATGCTAAGCATCTCCATTAGCCAAGTTGGTTAAATCCTTCCACTTGGTCATATTTTGATTACTTGATTGGAGAACTATTTTACTTGATTTGCCTACTATGGCTGAAGATAATATGATTCACAAGAGTGACATACTCAAATTTTATGAACTAGTCCACATCGGTTCGTCGGTTTCTTTTCACAAAGGACCTAGTTGGTCATCTCACCAATCGTGGACCACATATTGATGAAAATGATATATTCTATACCAAATGGTTAAAGGAGGATACATTGGTTATTAGTTGGCTTATCAACAGTATGGAGGAACATGTCTCCAATAATGTTATTCATCTAGAGACGCCTATACAAATTTGGGAGACATGTGCCAAGCTGTATTGAAGCTCCGACCACTTACAAAGGCCATATGATATTTTACAATGGATGCTTACCACCAAAAAAGGTGACAATATACATGAATATTTGGCTCGCTTTCGAGGCTTTCTTCAAGAATGGAAAGTTGGCCTAGCCAACCTCTATAGATATCTCTATCCAACATAAACAAAAATAGGCCTTGATTATTGCCATATGCCTTGCTACATTAAACCGCATCTTGAAGTTGCTAAGACTCATCTTCTTAGCTCTTCCGTGGTTCCCACTTTTGATGATGTATGTGCTACACATCTCCATATTGTAGACACTTCTCCCTCTACTACTAAAATACCATCCGCTATGTACTCTAGACATAGGGGAACACAATCTGACCAAGGCTGAGGCATATTTTATAGAGGAGGAATAGGAAGAGGTGGAATGACTGGTTTTGACTGAACATATGGGAAAGAATGCACCCATTGTAAGGGATATGGCCACACTAGAGACACATGCTTTCACATGAAAGAATGCTCTATATGTGGTAGATTGGGCCACTCTTGTGGAAGATGTTATAAAGCTAATGAGAATAAGGTTAACCAAGCCTTAGTGAGTGATACAAAGGTAGAGCAATCTACCACAACAACTCCAAAGCATACTTTTACTGATGAAGACTATGAACTAATCCAAAAAATCAAGACCATGATGGGGTCTTCCCCAAGTACTTCTTCACCCACCGCTACCACCACCACTTCAGGTATGTTTTCTGCCTCTCTCTTTATCCTGGATAATTGACTCAGGAGCCCCCTGAGCATCTTATAGGTAACAGACATCTACTATACTCAGTTCTCCATCTCTTTCACATAAATTTGTTACCATTCCTGATGGTTCACAAACTAAAGTTCAAGGGAAAGGATCCACTTCTGTTATACCATCATTTTCGCTCACTGATATCCTTTTCGTTCCTACTTTCCCTTTGAATCTTTTATCGGTTAGTCAGCTCATGAAACATTTTGTTCCTACTTTCCCCTATTTGTTGTCAATTTCTATCGGCTATTTCCTCCGTACCTATACCACAGTCCTATCATGAGACTCTCAAACATCCAGGGTAGAAGGCGGCTATGGATGAAGAAATGAAACCCTTTATGAAAATCAAACATGGGCTCTAGTTCCTCTTCCTTCAGATAAGAAACCCGTCGATTGCAAATGGGTATTTACGATGAAGCACAATTCAGATGGGTCCATGGCTCGGTTGAAAGTTTGCCTTGTTGCTAAAGGCTATACACAATGTTATGGAATCAATTATGAAGAAACCTTCTCTCCAATGGGTAAATTAAACTCGGTACGTTTGTTATTATCTCTAGCAAGTATATCAACTTGATATAAAAAATGCTTTTCTAAACGGGGATATATAGAAGGACATTTATATGTAGCAACCACCTGGGTATGTGGTTGAGGTGGAGTCCGTATGTCAACTAAAAAAATCTATTTTTGGTCTCAAAGAGCCACCTCGTGCATGGTTTGAAAATTTTAGCCAAGCACTCATACAAGCAGGATTTCATAGATGTTGTAGAGATCACTCTGTCTTAATTAAAGACGCACCGAAGGGCAAGGTAATTCTAACCGTATATGTTGATGACATTATTATAAATGGCAGTGATCCCGAGGGCATCCAAAAGACAAAAGAAAGGATATGTACTGAATTCAAGATAATGGATCTCAGATTGCTCAAATACTTATTTCTCTCTACGTAACGAGGCCAGATATCTCATATACAGTCAGTGTGGTAAGTTAATATATGCACAAAATATAACTTAGTCATTGGCAAGCACTAGAACGGATATTACGATATCTGGAAGGAGCACCAGGAAGAGGGCTCCTCTATAAAAATCATGGATACTTCAACATCGAAGGATTCTCATATGCAGACTGGGCCGGATCCCTAGATTAAAGAAAATCTACTTAAAGATATTGTACGATGGTTGGAGGAAACATGGTTACATGGAGGAGCAAGAAACAAAATGTAGTTGCAAGGTCTAGTGCAGAAGCAAACTATAGAGTCAAGGCACACACAATCAGTGAACTCCTATGGATCAAATCTCTCCTAACTGAACTGGGTTTTTACAAAGAAGCTCCTATAAATCTATATTACGATAATCAGGTTGCAATTCACATCACATCAAATCCAGTCTTCCATGAGAGAGCAAAGCATATAGAAATAGACTACACTTCATATAAGAAAAAATCACTACCGACATCTTATCTCTTTTGTATGTATCTTCACAAAACCAGGTTGCAGACATTCTCACCAAACCAGTCACTCACAAAATTTTGTCCAACATTTGCATCAAGTTGGGCATCTACAATGTTTTCTCACCCCAAGCTTGAGGGGGAGTGTTACAATGTGGGACCCACCATGGCCCCACAAGCTGGTGGGACCCACCATGAGCTCGAGAGGTGTCAACAAGAGTCTTCATACAAAGTGCCAATAGCTAAGAGATAAGGAACATGTGCTGGAATTAAATAGAAGATTTGAAGATCAAGTGGGATCCACAAAGATACCATGGCCCACAAGATAAGACCAAGAGTTGGCTCTATAGCTTGATTCATGTCCTTAAAGAAGGTGTTTATAGTTGAGTTACATTAGTCTCTCAAATAGATAATGTAATCTTATCATAATAGGCTTATCTTAGAGATTTCTAGTTGGAATGTAATTAGGAGTCCTAAGGTTAGTTTTACATGGACTCTATCACCTCCTCAACTATAAATAGGGGTGATTGTAACTCAGAAATATCAAATAAGTTTCTTATTTTTTTGTTCTCTCTCGTGTGAAGTGCTCTCTCTCTACTCTCCTTTATTTTCCTTCTCTTATCTCTATACCCGAGAGCTCTTCTCATTTTCCATTTTTTCCTCTCTCCCCTTGCTCAAAGGTATTATTCATGGGATCCTAAATTCAACATATACATAAACATTATATTTAGCATGCATACAAACATATAATGTAATTGCTTCTTCATTTTAAGTCTTTGCAATTTTTAGACTTTCTTTTAACGCTCAAAGACTTTTTTGCCCTCATCTCTAATTCCTCTAGAGATGAATAGTCGACCCCCAAGCACTAGAGTCACACATTGAATCACTTCTTTTCCAAGGAAAAACACTAATCTTATGTAAAAATCATTTCTTTACGTAAAAGTACCAATTCTCCATGAAATTCAAAAATTTTGTTTCTCTATGAAAAGCACTTACATTAAGTAAAAACATTGATTCCTAAAAAAGTAGTGTTTTTTCCCCAAAACCATTGATTTATCTTGGTGACAAAGAGCCGACCCCAAGCACTAGAGTCACAATCACTATTTTTTAAAGAAAAATCATTGATTCTCCATGAAAATCACAATTCTTCGCAAAGAAAAAAACTCTACTTCTTAATAACTGATTTCCTACAAAAAGCAATGATTTTTTACCCAAACCATTCATTCCTATAGGGAATTAAAATTCAACCCCAAGTAAATGAGTCATCCACTGAAAAACTATTTTTTCAAGTAAAAACATTGATTCTCTATGAAAGTCTCTACTCTTCAGTAAATAGCACTGATTTCCTAAAAAAAATAGCGCTTTTTTCCCAAATCATTGATTCCTCTTGGGGGCCAAGCGTCGACTCAAAGCACTAGAATCACCCACGAATCACTGGTTTTTCTAGGAAAATCACTGGTTTCTTACTAAATGTTTTTGAATTTAGGACCCCATGAATAATACCTTGAGCAATAGGAGAGAGAAAGAAAAAAGAGAAAAAGAGAAAAGCTCTCAAGTAGAGAGAAGAGAAGGAAAATAAGAGGGATTAGAGAGAGAACTTCACACAAGAGATGAGAAAACAGAAGTAACTTGCTTGAATAATTCCGAGTTACAATCACCTCTATTTATAGTTGAGGAGGTGATAGAGTCCATATAAAACCAACCTTAGGACTCCTAATTACATTCCAACTAGAAATCTCTAAGATAAGCCAATTATGATCAGATTACATTATCTATTTAAAAGATTACTTTAACTCAACTACAAACACCTTCTTTAAGGACGTGAATCAAGCTAGAAGGCCAGTTCTTGATCTTATCTTGTGGATCCCACATGATGTTCCAGTTTATGTAGCTAGAGATACCAGCTCGTGGTATCTTTGTAGGTCTTACTTAATCTTCAAATCTTCTATTTAATTCCAGCACATGTTCCTAATCTATTAGCTAGAGTCCCTTTGTATGATGGCTCTTATTGACACCTCTCGAGCTCATGGTGGGTCCAACATTGTAACACTCCCCCTTAAGCTGGGGGTGAGAAACCATCATAGATGCCCAGCTTGCTACAAATATTGGACAAAATTTTGTGAGTGACTATTTTGGTGAGAATGTCTGCAACTTGGTTTTGTGAAGATACATGTTGGAGAGATAAGATGTCGGCAGTGAATTTTTCTCGTATGATGTGGCAGTCTATTTCTATATGCTTTGTTCTCTCATGGAAGACTGGATTTGATGTGATGTGAATTGGAACCTGATTATCGCAATATAGATTCATAGGAGTTGTTTTGTAAAAACCCAGTTCAGTTAGAAGAGATCTGATCCATAGGAGTTCACTGACTGTGTGTGCCATGACTCTATACTCTTATTTTGTAATAGACCTTGCAACTACATTATGTTTCTTACTCCTCCATGTAACCAAGTTTCCTTTAACCATCATACAATATCCATAAGTAGATTTTCTTTCATCTGGGGATCCAGCTCAATCTCCATCTGAGAATCCTCCGATGTTGAAGTGTTCATGATTTTTATAGAGGAGCCCTCTTCCTAGTGATCCTTTTAGATATCATAATATCTGTTCTAGTGCATGCCAATGACTAAGTTATGGTTTGTGAATATATTGACTTACCACACTGACTGCATATGAAATATTTGGCCTCATTACGTAGAGATAAATAAGTCTTCCCACCAATCTTTGATATTTTCTGACATCTACTTCTTCTCCAGTACCTGCACATAATTTTGTATTTCAGTCCATAGGAGTTTCTGCTGGTCTACATCCCAGAATTCTGGTCTCCTCTAGTAGGTCAAGGACATACTTCCTTTGAGATAATATAATTCCATGTCTGGATTATAGTACTTCAATACTCAAAAAATATTTGAGTAGTCCGAGATCCTTTGTCTTGAATTTAGTACATATCCTTTCTTTTGTCTTTTGGATGCCCTCGGGATCACTGCCAGTTATAATAATGTCATCAACATATACGACTAGAATTACCTTGCCTTTCGGTGTGTCTTTAATAAAGACAGAGTGATCTCCATAGCATCTTTGAAATCCGGCCCGTATGAGTGCTTGACTATAATTTTCAAACCATGCACGAGGCGACTGTTTGAGACAATAAATAGATTTTTTTAGTTGACATACGGACTCTCCCTCAACCACATACCCAGGTGGTTGCTGTATATAAATGTCTTCCTTTATATCCCCATTCAAAAAAGTATTTTTGACATCAAGTTCATAGGCCTGCCAGGAAGAGTTAGCTGCCAGAGATAATAACTATTGGAAGATAAGATTAAGCCCAAACGACCAAGGAAGGCCCACATATGTAAGATTATTATAATATGGGCCACATGACCAAGGAAGGCCCACAAGATGGGCGCAAGCCCATAAGATGTAGGACCCACAATGATTATCAAGAGCTAGCATCCTTATCACATCAGCTGGAATATCAAGAAGGACTCACAAAAGTATCTTTATCTTAGGGTCATGACCAAGAAGAGTTTTGGTTTAAGTTATATTTGTCTTTTATCAATATTGAGTTACCTAATTATGTTAGGACTTACCTTGACTATTAGAGTTTGGGTGTAATTGGGACAAGGGTAGTATTATTGTAATTGGACTCTACTACCTTCCTCTATTATAAATAGAGGTTCATGTACTCTGATCACAACAAGTTATTGATGTCAATGAAGTATTTCACTTTTCCATAAATTCAACATGGGATAAGAGCAGGTTCTGTGAATTGACTTGGTCAACTCACGGAGGTAATGTGATCTTTTTCTCTAAACCCTAAACCCTAGGTCTAGGTTCGTAGTTATTGTTTTTAGTCCCTACACCCGTAGATTGCTTTGCATTTTTT
The DNA here is from genome assembly GCF_029961685.1 of Aristolochia californica. NCBI lineage: Eukaryota > Viridiplantae > Streptophyta > Magnoliopsida > Piperales > Aristolochiaceae > Aristolochia > Aristolochia californica. The sequence continues at coordinate 27,492,920 of NW_027182290.1, read as the reverse complement.
ACCTCTATAAGTGGTTTTTTATATTACAAAATATATATTAACGGAAATATATTTGAGTCTAATTTCCAAAGAAAACCTATTTTTTCCAATTGGAGTTATATACAGAGAGATATTGATGTTTGAATGAGTGAAGGTCAGATTGAAAAAAGGTTCGAGCAGCAGCAGCAATCTTCCGATTCCGAGGTATGTTTTGCTATCAAGAACTAGACTTTATATGGAGATATATATATATATATATATATATATATATAAAGAAATATCTGTAAGTCTATTCTTTTACCTATTCAACCAATTTTTTATTTGAGTTATATACAAAGAGAAATTGATATTTGAAGCAGCAAAGGTCAGATTTAAAAAGAGGTTCGAGCGGCAGCAGAAAGCCTCAAATTCTGATATATTTTATGTTATCAAGAAAGAGAATTTATATGGAGAATTATATATCAAAAGAAATATATGTAAGTCTATTTTCTTATCTATTCAACCAATTCTCGTTATGATTTTTTTATAAGAAGATATTGATCTTGGGAGAGTCAATGGTCGTTCTGGAAAAATCGGAGAAACAAAACTTAGTTCGGCCATATGATAGAGACCGAAACCTATCAGATTATTTATCTTCTGATAATTATATTTTATGAAGAGATGTTATACTTGGATGAAATTTATTTAAGTCTAGTATCAGAAGGAAAAAATTTCATGTCAATGTGATCTATATTGAAAGATATATTTGAATTGGAAGAATCAAAGGTCAAGTTGGTATCCTATTGTATTGAAAAATCCTAATTTATGCCGATTGTTTTGCGTCACTATTTGAGTTGATATATCAGGAAAATATCTCACTTCTCCCTGGTTTGAGGGATTATTTACAAATCTCTGTTATTTGGGATTATTGCTACATCTATGATATTTGGTTCAAGATGGGATCCTTGCCATTACCTCCCAGCTTGAAGGGGAGAAGTAGAAGAAGAACAAGAAAGAGGTATTTATTCCTTATGTTGTGGATAATTTTATGTGACTAAACTATTCAAGAAAGGGGGAGCACAAAGATGAAGCTTGTGCATCAAAGAAGAAATTTTTATATCGGATTATTTCATGGGTTCTTTGACAAAGTTTACTATTTGGTTCGGGTTATATGTGTTAGAAGATGGCCGTGTTATATTCAGTTGTAGCTATTATGTCTCTTTGGGAACATTATTATTGAATAAGAGGTGGCCTCATGTCATCATTTATTTTACCCCATGAAAAATATCAAAATTGTTTGTGGTTGGGAGTCCACGACGGAGGTTCTTCATCCCCGTCAAAAAGATAAAAATTATTTGTGGTTGGAAGTCCACGACGGAGGAACTTCATCCCCGTCAAAAAGATGAAAATTATTTGTGGTTGGAAGTCCATGACAGAGGAACTTATGTTTCTGTAATGGCTTTTATATCTCCTACCACTCTAGAGTCGTTGTCCTATGGAGGGACACGGTGGTGGACACTTCAGAGCAATGCCGATAGACACATTACCGATAGCCATGGAGTGTGCCCTACATCCAGCATTAAGACTGGAGTGATTTTTACTCTCACTTATAATGCCGCAAGGCCTCATGGAAGGACGCAACAACATGAGAGGAAATGTTGGAAGATGAAGGCATATTGGAAGATGTGCCATTTTATACAAAAATATTTTATACATCATTTGCAGCAAGCAGGGAGTTCATGTGTTCTCTCACCCCTAGCTTGAGGGAGAGTGTTGGAAGATAATATTAAGCCCAAACGACCAATGAAGGCCAACATATGTAATATTATTATAAGATGGGCATCATGACCAAGGAAGGCCCATAAGATGGGCCCAAGCCCATTAAAAGTTGGATCCATAATGATTACCAAGAGCTGGCATCCTTATCACATCAGTTGGAATATCAAGAAGGACTCACAAAAGTATCTTTATCTTAGGGTCACGACCAAGAAGAGTTTTAGTTTAAGTTATATTTGTCTTTTATCAATATTGAGTTACCTAATTATGTTAGGACTTACCTTAAATGTTACAGTTTGGATGTAATTGGGACAAGGGTAGTTTTATTGTAATTGAACTCTACTACCTTCCTCTATTATAAATAGAGGTTCATGTACTCTGATCACAACAAGTTATTGATGTCAATGAAGTATTTCACTTTTTCATAAATTCAACAATAACAAACGTACCGAGTTTAATTTAGCCACTAGAGAGAAGGTTTCTTCATAATCAATGTCATAACATTGTGTATAGCCTTTAGCAACAAGGCGACCTTTCAACCGAGCCATGGACCCATTCGGATTGTGTTTCACCGTAAATACCCATTTTCAACCGACGTGTTTGTTATCTAAAGGAAGTGGGACTAGATCCCATGTCTTATTTTCATAAAGGGCCTGCATTTCTTCATCCATAGTCGCCTTCCACCCTGGATGTTTGAGAGCCTCTTGATAGGACTGTGGTATAGGTACAGAGGAAATAGCCAAAAGAAATTGACAACAAACATGGGATAGACGATGATGAGACACAAAGTTTGTTGTGGGATGAGAAGTATAAGGCATGGTGCATGATATGGGCTCTTTCCTAACTACAATAGGATGAATATCATATTCTGGGCAAAAAATAATTGGAGAAGATGGACTTACCTCGGTAGGATCTGACAACTCAGTAAGTGTGGTATCAGCCAATGTTTCTGAGAGCTGAGTAGTTTCTATAGCATGGGGCACAACCGGTCGAGGAGAACCTGGTACTGAAGATAAACCTGGAGGAGCATTATCAGAATAATATAGAGAGTCTTCAAAAAATGTGACATCCCTAGACACAAGTAAACGCTGAAGAGAGGGATTATAGAAAACATAACCTTTTTGTATGTGAGAGTATCCTAAGAAGATACACTTCACAGATTTGGGATCAAGTTTACTGTGTTTTGGGGAGGAAATATGGACAAAACATTGACAACCGAAGACTCTCAAGGGTAGTGAAAAAGGATCATCATCAGGTAGTAAAAATGCCCCCTATGGCCTATTAATTCTTTAACTAAAATAAAATAAAGTAAATTAAAGAAAAATAATTAAAATAATAATGTTATTGTGTGCATAACAACTTCTCTTCTTTTGTATCACGCACTAAGGCTTGGTTAGCCTTATTCTCATTAGCTTTATAACATCTTTCATGAGAGTGGCCAAATCTACCACATATAGAGCATTCTTTCAGATGAAAGTGTGTGTCTCTTGTGTGGCAATATCCCTTACAATGGGTGCATTCCTTCTCATCTGTTCCATCAAAACCAGTCCTTCCACCTCTATAAAATCTGCCTCTACCTCTTCCTCGGCCTTAGTCAGATCATGTTCTCCTACATCCAGAGTACATAGCGGATGATATTTCAATAGTAGAGGAAGAAGCGTCTGGAATACGGAGAAGTGTAGCACATACATCATCAAAAGTGGGAACCGCAGAAGAGCTAAGAAGGTGACTCTTAGCAACTTCAAGATGCGGTTTAATGTTAGCAAGGCAAATGGCAGTTATCAAGACCTCTTTCTGTTTATCTTGGACATAGATATTTGTATAGGTTGGCTGGGAAAGTTTCCATTCTTTAAGAAAGCCTCGAAATCTGGCCAAATATTCATGTATATTGTCTCCTTGTTTGGTGGTAAGCATCCGTTGTAAAATATCATATGGCCTTTGTAAGTTGTTGGAGTTTGAATACAACTTGGTGCATGTCTCCCAAATTTGTTTAGCCGTCTCTAGATGAATGAAATTATTGGAGACATGTTCTTCCATACTGTTGATAAGCCAACTAATATCCAATTTATCCTCCTTTAACCATTTGGTATAGAATATATCATCTTCATCAATATGTGGTCCACGATTGGTGAGATGACCAACTAGGTCCTTTGTGATAAGAAACCGACGAACCGATGTGGACCAGTTCATAAAATTTGATACCCCCATAAGGGTACAATGGTGATTTTGAATATGTCACTCTTGTGACTCATATTATCATCAGCATATTAGGCAACTCAATTAAAATAGTTCTCCAGTCAAGTAATCAAAATATGACCAAGTGGAAGGCTTTAACCAACTCGATTATTGGAGATGCTTAGCATAAAATCTAAGTAAATAATTTTAATGGATAATGACTCATAAAAGGCTCAATATCATCCTTCTTTATCCAGTAATCTTGTTCCCACAGATTTATAAAAAAAAATCTAATATGCACTGGTCTCGGTTACAGTATTGTGCAAACTGACAAAAGTTGCCTTGATAATCTCTTCAAATCAAAGATAATCCAAGATGCATATATTCTCATAATTTCATAAGATGAAAATATGCATAAGGAAATCTATAAACCACCTCTTAATACCAAAAACCAGTAGCATAAATTTAATAATATGAGAAATAAATACTTATCTCAAGAGTTTCAATCTTGCTTCATAAGAAGCCTTCTATGAGCAACTTTTAATCATATCTTCATAGAGCATAATGAGGATCCTAAATTGGTAGCTCTGATACAATGTTGAATTTAGGACCCCATGAATAATACCTCGAGCAAGGGGAGAGAGAAATAAAAAAGAGAAAAAGAGAAAATCTCTAGGGTAGAGGGAGAAGAGAAAGAAACTAAGAGAGATTAGAGAGAGAACTTCACACGAGAGGAGATAAAAAGAAGTAACTTTCTTGAATAAGTCCGAGTTACAATCACCTTTATTTATATTTGAGGAGGTGATAAAGTCCATGTACAACTAGAACTCTTTACGATAAGCCTATTATGATCAGATTACATTATCTATTTAAGAGACTAATTTAACTCAACTACAAATACCTTCTTTAAGGACATAAATCAAGCTAGAGAGCCAGCTCTTGGTCTTATCTTGTGGGTCCCACATGATCTTCCAGTTCATGTAGATAGAGATGCCAGCTCGTGGTATCTTTGTGGTCCCACTTGATCTTCAAATCTTCTATTTAATTCCAGCACATGTTCCTTATCTCTTAGCTAGAGCCACTTTGTATGAGGACTCTTGTTGACACCTCTTGAGCTCATGGTGGGTCCCACATTGTAACAAAAGTGGTGGTTTTTTGCCCATGTCACTGATTCTTTTTGAAGCACCATTTTCTATGAAAAGCAGTGATTTTTTGTCCAAATAATTGATTCCTCTAAGGATGAGGAGTCAATCCCAAGCACTATTTCTACATGAAAATCAATGCTTCTAGTAAAAGCAAGTAGTTAGACACAATTTTTTCAAGAGAAATTATTGTTTTTTGTGTATAGTCTACATTTTACTTATAAACTCACCATTTTTACTAAAAATCCGTTGAAAAGTTACATTAACACAATTTTTTATACAATGCTTTTTACAATTATGTAAGTACATGATTATATATATATATATATATATATTACAGTCATGGAAAACCCCAACCATTATTACAACTATCAGTCTTTATCCTCTCTAAAAAATCAAGAGTTTAAAAGGGACTACAAACCACCTCAACTCAACCGATTGCTAGTCAGAATCTTTCAAATGAAAATTCCTCCAGTGGATGTTTTGATCTTTGAACCTCCAATAAATTTCCAAGTTGAAGACGGTAATCATTAACGAAAAATAATTAAATTTGTATTATAATCAGAATCCAATGGCTTTTAACTACTAAGAAATATTTCTTACATCTTATTAGTAACTTGCCAACCTTTTGAATGGAGAACAAGCCTAAATGCCAAATCTGCTCATCTTCTCAAGATCATACATGCCTAAATGTCATTCTTCTATGTCTCCTGCTCCTAAATTGATCGTCTACGATATCCAGCTTCTATCCACCCTTTCATGATGGGAATAGTTTTTTTGAAATTTTTTGAAAAGCAAGTATGGTAGAGTCTTACATGACTCTCCCAACAAGAAATCTCACAAAGCCAAAATTAATGGTAAAGTCTTATAGGATTCTCACAAGAGTAGGTCACATAGATGAGTCTCATTTAAAGGTGTTTTAGTTATGGTAGTCTTCTATTTATGTTCAGTTGTTCAATTATTGTAGGATTTATCATTTAGTGTTTAAATTTTATTTTAACCGGGACAAGGGTAGCTTAGATGTAATTGCACTCTATTTGTTTCCTCTATTATAAATAGAGGTTCATTGTACTCAAATTACATCAAGTCAATGAAGTTTTTCTCTTTTCTAGAAATTCAACATGGTATCAAAACGAGTTCTATGAGTTGATTCGGTCAACCCACCGAGATAATGTGATCATTTTCTTATCAATCATGTCTAGTGGTTTAGGTTCGTTTTCAATCTTTTTTCTTTCTTTCAAGTCCTAGTACCCACTATTTTCTAGGCTTTCACACCTCCATACTTAATTTTTAATATTTTAAATTATATACTAACTGAAATATATTTGAGTCTACTTTCCAACTCAAAAAGAATTTTTTCAATTGGTTTTCTAAAAAGAGATATTAATATTTTAAACAATAAAGGTCAAACTGCAAGAGAGGATCGAGCAATAGTAGAAAGCTTCAACTTTTGTGTCATTTTATGCCATCAAGAAAGATACTTTATATGGAGATTTATATATATATAAATAAATATCTGCAAGTCTATTTTCTACTTTATCAAACCAATTCTCAATTTATTTTTTTCTAGAGGGAGATATCAATTTCTATGTAGGCCAAAGAACAGATAGTACTATGTTCAGCCAGATTACAGAGTCTAAGATCTATCAGTTTTTTTCTCTCAAAATAGGTATATTTGGTGAAGAAAAATTTTATTTGAATGAAAGGTATCAAAGTCTAGTTTCATAAGGATCAAATTTCATGTCAATTGGATCTATCTACAAGGACATATTCACATTGGAATCGGCAAGGACCAAGCTACAGAATGAATACATTACAGAGGTCATAAAAGATTCGATAACGAAGATTTTTATCTCAAATTATGTATCAAATAAAATTTCTTTGAGTCTAGTTTCTTAATCAACAAACTTTTTATTATTCTGAATTATATTTTGAAATATATGGATAGCATAAGTGCCAAAGGTTAGTTCAGTCGTAAATCTCTCATTTTTCTACTTTATCTCATATTATCTCTCCATGCATTGATGTGAATTGAATTTTATTTTCTTCTAGAAACCTAGTTAAAATTTCACTTTTAATTAGAGAGTTTTGTTAAGATTTATTCACTCCATGATGTGCTCGTTCAAGGTATGCAATATCCTGCTTCGATGTTGTTTTCAAGTTTTGCATTTTTGTTACTTTGTTATGTATCTTTCACATAGTCAACTCCAAAAAAATCGTGGTTACACCCAAAAAAAGTTATCCTTGGTCAAATTTATTAAGTTCTACTGTTATATTTTCCCTTATTTAAAAAAAGTCACATCATACATTCGTTTGGAAGTATGAGTGTTGCATAGTCGCCTCTTTCCAGTTTAAGTTATTTTCCTCGAGTATTTCTTCAATTTATCATCTTATGTTTTCATCACTTTAGAGGAATGCCTAGAACCACTGCTAAAAAGAATATGAATGTGACCAAAATCCAGCTCGAGTCAAGTCTTTTGTTCCTCACCCAAGAGGTGATTTGTATTTGAACTACCCCTAAAAAGAAAGTAGTCTCTTTGTTGTGCCCTTAAATTGGGCCATTTTTCTGCCTTTAAAATTGAGCGGAGTGTGTTTTAGACTATGAAATGGTGATTGGTATTTGGAGCTTGTCGTATAACTAGGAGTCGTTATCTTCTCCCATATTGTATTTTTTCAAAGTTGGGTCTCTATGTCCTTTTCATCCCCAGCTAGAAGAGGAGAAGAAGAAGAAGTACAAGAAAGAGGTATTTTATTCCACATGTTGTAGTAATTTTTATGTGACCAAAGTATTCAAGAAAGGGGGAGAATAAAAGATGAAGAATTTTGCATCTATGAAGAATTTTTTCAGCAAAAGAAGATTGAAGACAAAGAATTATTTTTCTTGCAAGTTAAAGTTATAAACTCCACCTTGAGGGGGAGTGTTGAAATGCATGTATGGAGGAGTCTTACATGACTCTCACAACAAGAAGACTCACAAAGCCAAAATTATTATGGTGGAGTGTTATAGGAATCTCACAAGAGGAAGTCTCACAGATGAGTCTCTGTTAATGGCGTTTTAGTTATGTTAGTCTTCTATTTATGTTCAGATGTTCAATTGTTCTACGTCTTATCTTTAGTGTTTAACTTTGGTTGTAATTGGGATAAGGGTAGTATAATTGTAATTGGATTCTACTTATTTCATCTATTATAAATAGAAGCTCATTGTACTTAAATAACATCAAGTCAGTGAAATTTTTTTCTTTTCCAAAAATTCAACAAAAATACAATTTTACTGTAGATAATTAAATACCGAAGTGAAATTGAAACTTATTCCAAGTAATAGGTAGTACATGTATAACGTGACATGCACACCACAGTTTGTAGGACCTAGTAATAGTTAGAAACAGTGTAAACATATAAAATAGCATTCTATCGTCGTACTAGAGTAAATAATTACCCCTCTTTCCATACACTTCTATGCGTTGAACTGTAAAGACCATTGAATGACATCTACTAACCCATGTTGATCTCTAAGATGGTCCTGCAATATAAGAGACCTTTCCAAAACAAACACAAATTTGATGTACATTGTGCAGCCTTGATAAATGAATAAAGTAGAAAACTTAACTTACCATTAGCTCAACATCTTGAAGGTATTGAAGATGGTTCTTAGACAATGTGTCATGCAAAGTGAAAACACGGTTCTTAATGAAGATGACAAGCAATAACCAATAGCAATTTGCAAGAATAGGCACAATTACTCTTTGTGCCTTTGTACTCCTCCATGGTGAAGTTATTGAGGCACGATACCTAGAACAAAGATTAATGTAAATAAAATTGAGAATATCCAAATATTATTTCATTACACCCACAAATTAATGAAGCACAAAAGGCTAATTTCATTTAAATAAATAACCAACAAGTCAGGATTAATGTACACGTTTTCATCATTCCACTTTTGAAGCAATGCACCCCAAAAATTGATGGCCTATATGAGACGTGTGAACACCTAACTATTTTACTTAAACCAAGACCTTATACAAGTTCAGAATTATCCAGTAATTATGCTTACGTCATTACTCAACTCTTTCTGATGGCTCACAATTCCATCGATGTTTTTGAATTTATGGAAAAGAGAAATACTTCATTGACTTGTTATAATCAGAGTACATGAACCTCTATTTATAATAGAGGAATGTACTAGAGTCCAATTACAATAAACTACCTTTATCCCAATTACACCCATGCTCTAACTCTTAAAGATAAGTCCTAGCAGAATTAAATAACTCAATATAGATAAAAGACAAACATAATTCAAACTAGAACTCTTCTAGGATGTGACCATAAGATAAAGATGTCTTTGTGACTCCTTGATCTTCCAACTTATGTGATAAGGATGCTAGCTCATGGTAACCATGGTGGGTCCTACTACTTATGGGCTTCGGCCCATCTTGTGGGCCTTTCTTGGTCGTGTGGCCCATCTTATAATACTCATAGATATGTTGGCCTTCCTTGGCCATGTGGGCTGGAGCCCATCTTCCAACACTCCCCCTCAAGCTGGAGGTGAGAGAATAGCATGAACTCTCAGGTTGCTGCAAATGATGAATAAAATATTTTTGTATAAAATGGCACATCTTCCAATATGCCTTCATCTTCCAACACTCCCCTCCACGCTGTTGCGCCATCAATGAGGCCCTACTGGTATAATATAAGTGAGAGTAAAAACCACTCTTAGTTTGTAAGACTTTGCTCCATACTCCAGTCCTAATGCTGGATGTAGGGCACACTTCGTCTTCTGTAGGTAGTGTGTCTATCGGCATTAATCTGAAGTGTCCACCACCGTGTCCCTCCATAGGACAATGACTCTCGCAAGTGGTAGGAGTAATAAAAACCATTACAGGGGGCAGTGGGTTTATTTATAATAGTGTTTCAATTCGGACACCGATTTTCATTAATCGTGATATTTTTTAGAGTTAAATTTAGCATGGTGTCCCAATCCGGGCACCGACTCTCATGGTGTCCCAACAGTGATATTTTTTAGAGTCAAATAAATTATGGTATGAGAAAAGGTATTGAGGTCACGTCTTCTTCAATAATAATGTCCCCAAAGAGACATAATAACTACAGTTGAATATAACACGAGCATCTTCCAAGTCAAATAACACGAACCAAAATAATAAACCTTGTAGAAGGACCCATGAAATAATCATAATCCGATATAAATAATTTTTCTTAGATGCAGAAGCTTCATCTTTTGTGTACCCCATTTCTTGAATATTTTTGTCACATAAATTTATCTACAACATATGAAATAAAATACCTCTTTCTTGTACTTCTTGTAGTTTCCCCCCCCCCCCCCTCAAGCTAGGATATAATGGCAGTGCTCACAACTTGAACGAAATATCATAGATGTAGAAATAAGCCCAAATAATAAAGATGTATAAATAAACCAAAATAATAAAGATGTATAAATAAGCCCTCAAACCAAGGAGAAGTTAGATATTTTCCTGATATATCAACTCAAAAAGTGACGCAAAACAATGGGCATAAATTCTGATTTTTCAATACAATAGAATACCAGCATGACCTTTGATTCTTCCAATGTGAATATATCTTTAAATATCGATCAGATTGACATGAAATTAGACTTAAATACCTTTCATCCAATTGTAACTTCTCTTCATAAAATATAATTATCAGAAGATAAATAATCTGATAGATTTCGTCTTTGTCATGTGGCCGAACTAAGTATTGTTTCTCCTTTTTTTCTAGCATGACCATTGACTCTTCCAATATCAATATCTCGTTATAAAAAAATCATAACAAGATTTGGTTGAATAGGTAAGAAAAAATACTTAAATATATTTATTTTTATATATAATTCTCCATATAAAGTCTCTTTCTTGATGGCATAAATACCTCAGAATTTGAAGTTTTTTTACTGCTGCTCGAACCTCTTTTGCAATTTGACATTTTCTGTTTCAAATATCGATTTCTCTTTGTAGATAACTCAGATAAAAAATTGGTTGAATAGGTAAAAGAATATACTTACAGATATTTCTTTTGATATATATTTATCCATATAAAGTCTAGATCTTAAGAGCATAGAATACCTCAGAAGTTGAAGCTTTCTGCTGCTACTCAAACCTCTTTTGCAATCTGACCTTGAATCATTCAAATATCGATATCTCTATGTAGATAAATCCGATTGGAAAAAATAGTTTTTTTTTTTGGAAATTAGACTCAAATATCTTTCCATCAATATATAATTTGTAATATGAAAATCTCAATATAGAGGTGAAAAATGAAAAGAAACCTATGGGTGTAGGGACTGAAAAAAATAACTATGAACCTAGACTGAGGGTTTCGGATTGAGTGAAAAGTCACATTACCTCTGTGGGTTGACCACGTCAACTCACAAAACTTGCTTTGATACTATGTTGAATTTATGGAAAAGAGAAATACTTCATTGACTTGTTATAATCAGAGTACATGAGGAAGGTAGTAGAGTCCAATTACAATAAAACTACCTTTGTCCCAATTATACCCAAACTCTGACTCTTAAAGATAAGTCCTAGCATAGTTAAATAACTCAATATAGATAAACGATAAGCATAACTCAAACGAGTACTCTTCTAGGACATGACCATAAGATAAAGATGTCTTTGTGATTCCTTCTTGATCTTCCAACTTATGTGATAAGGATGCCAGCTCATGGTAATCATAGTGGGTCCTACTTCTTATGGGGTTGGGCCCATCTTGTGGGTCTTTCTTGGTCGTGTGGCCCCTCTTATAAACTCTTAGATATGTTGGTCTTCCTTGGTCGTGTGGGTTGTAGTCCGTCTTCCAACAGATGCTCTTAATGCTAATACATGTGTCATTATCCAATTTCCATGTTACCCTCATCAACCATTTCAAGGCAGCCTCAGTAGCTACAACAAACATTTAAAAAGAGGTGGAGATTTTATTTTATTTCTAAACCAAGGTAGGCTTTCTATTTCTCTTAAGATGCTAATTCTCGTAGGTCCTCTTCAATAATTTTTATGCCATGGTCTATAAATGCAACATGCCTATAACACTTTTGACCTCATGTATCAATATGATTTCCCTTACTCAGTGTCCTTCTCCCTTCTTTTCATCTACTTCTTTCCCTCTATGTTCCTCCACTCTCCTTCCTTTCCAACTCTTTTCTTCCCCTCTGTCTTTTTCCTTTCTTCTTGCTTCCTCACTCCTTTTGCCGCTCCTTTCTTCCCATCTACCTTCATTCCCTCTCCTTTAATCCCCTCTCCTTCATTTTCCTATCTTTTGTTCCCATGTCCTTCCTTTTTTTCTCCTTCTTCCCTTAGTACCCTCACCCTTCCTCATGTAAGCAAATTATGGTGATCACATGTTCGGGCTAGGCTTTATTACACAAGTGTAGAGAAGTGGTTGAATACCCATACAAAATGGTTTCATTTCTATCGCAATGCTGCCTAGCCAATGAATAACAGCCTCTTCATCCCTTACCACTTCCCACACCTTGAGAAGAATTTTCAAACGATCAACTTCCTCTTGTAATTTCATGATCGCTTCATCTTTTTCATGCACCTAAATCATCTAAGATGTACAAACAATTCATTTTATTAAAACCTATGAGTGCTCCATAGATAATGCCACATACCTCTTCTTGCAAAAGTTTTTCCTTTTTCTCCTCCACTTCTATCAAGTGGGAAACCTTGTCATAAAAGCTTCATTAAATCCAGAAATCTCTTCTTGGAGAATTTCAACAAGATATTGAAGTTGCCTAGTCATGTCTTTTTCTAATCTGCCCTGACACTCCAACGTCCCAGCTCTTAGATTGTAATGCCAAGTGCAAGTAAATAATTCATTAATAACATACCCTCGCCCCGTCCCATGGGTGGACTTTCTCTAGTTGTTGAACCCTCATACTATTGTTGAGATTTCTTCCCTTACGAAGAAATATACTCTTGCCTTTTCTATACAAATTTTCTAATCTCTGCAATTATGTGATTTTGTAATCCCGTTAATCACTCTTAAACTCTCCATGTATAGTTTGTAAAACGGCTATTTAAGCCAATGATGTGAATGAGAAAAGATAATAGAAATTGAATTCTTATTTTTGAGTTTGTATCAGAGCAGGAGAATCTTTCTCCCGCTGCTGAAGAACAGAGCAACAACTCTGTCCCGTAGCCGAAGAACAGATCAGCAACTCTGTCGCCAAAAAAATAGAGTAGGTCTGCTCTGTAGTCACCATGAATGAAGAGTTGGTTTAAACTAGCTTTATTCTTGAACGTCACCAAAGATTGCACCATCAGCCCGACGAAGAAGGAGACACACTACTATCTCCTCGGTTGTCGCCGACAAAAACATGCCGTCTCTGAAGACGAAGAACTTGACCTTCCAGCACATCACCAGCCCGACAAAGAAGGAGAGTCTCCTCTGCCATCACCATGAGTAGAACTGCATTCAGATAAGACTGGAAGAATTTCTGAATGTCGTCGAACCACTGCCAGGGCATCACCAGCCCGACGAAGAAGGAGAGTATCCTCTACCATTATTGTGAACAGAACCGTCGTCAGATATGACCGACGAAATTTCTGAACATCGCCGCTGTCGAGCCACCACTCATCCTCCCTGCAAACCGCACCACCAGCCCAACTGGCAAAGAAGGAGTAGAGCACTATCTCGACGAAGATGAAGGTACGGAATAAAACATTTCTGCCTAACTTACGTCCATAGTTGTTTTGATTATTCGTTGAGAGATCTGGGCTCGAACTGGACCATGATCATAGGCCCAAACCGGGTCAACCCAAAGAATAAAAAGCGTACCAGACCAGAATCAGAGACCCAATTCGGGTCAACCCAATGAACTAGACCAAATCCAGATCCAAACTCGGACTGGACCGAGACCCAAAAAAATAGCTGCAGGAAGCAAACCAGACCAATTCTATGGGTGATTTTATTTTGATCATCACTGATCTTGTTGGATCTTGTCGAAAGAATCAAAACAAGAGCGTATTTCTACTAATTGTGGTGAGACTGGGTATACAAAGTCAAAATGCAATGAACTTATTGGGTTTCCAAAATAGTGGGATCCTACCAAAGCACCTCCAAATTGAACTCTAAACCAAATAATCATGCTTCTATTGCAGTAGCAAAACCCTCTAGCGCTAGAAGGAGGGCATCAATTTTAATTGCTACATCTGGTAAGGTTCTTAATACTTCCGCTCCTAGTAGAAATAATGAATGGATAATTAATTTTGGTGCTATTGATCATATGACCTTTGAAAATCATCATGTTCAAATTATGAAACCATTTGAACAACATATCATATCTACAACAAATGGTACTCCCTCTCACGTTATTGGAGAAGGTTTCGTCACCCTCACTGAAATTCTGAGTCTTGATTTTGTATTAGTTGTTCAAACCCTTAATCATAATTTATTATCAGTGGCTCAAATAATTCGCACTTTGCATTATATTGTGATTTTTTTGCCTTACTTTGTGTTTTTAAGGACATTCAAACTCGAAAGACAATTGGTTATGGTACTAGAAGGGGGAAATTTTGTTTCCTTGATCTGAAGCCAGAGAGTTCTCACCAGTTAGCTCAAGCATTCTCCGTGAGTAAATCTGCAAATTCTGAAATTTGTTTATGGCTTAAACGATTGGGTCACTCATCCTTTGGTTATTTAAATAATTTTATTCCAAAACTCTTTGATAGATTATCTGTTTCAGATTTTAAGTGTGAGGTATGTGAATTGGCTAAAAGCCATCGTTTTCCACTTCAAATAAACATGAATAGGAGTCCATCACCTTTTAATGATTATCCACTTTGATGTATGGGGGTCCAGCAAATATAGCCTCTCTTAGTGATAAATGGTGGTTTTTTCCTTTATTGATGATCACACCCGTATGACTTGGACTGGCTTAATGAAACAAAAAGATAAGTTAGTTCGTTGTTCAAACAATTTCACATAATGATAGCCACTCAGTACCATTCTATAATACAAATTCTCCGTAGTGACAATGGTGGAGAATTTGTTAATCAAAGTTTGAAAGAATATCTAGATGATCATGGTATTACTCATCAAACTACTTGTTCGTACACCCCTCAAAAAAATGGGGTTGCAGAACAAAAGAACCACCCACTTCTTGTGGTTGTTCGTGCTTCCATGTTTGAAGCTCATATGTGTTATGATCCCTAGCCATGGATCTAGTAACTCGGCGAGATACTGATGAATCCAGCACGTTACAAGGTTTTTAAACACTGTAAGGAACCAAGAATCTCGTCTCTAACCACTGTTCAAGCAGGTAAGTTGAAAACAGAATCCTTTTTTTCTAACGAATGGATTCATGCAGGTAAATTAAAACAGAATTCTAACCTTTTGTACTTAGGAAAATAGAGTCTCAAGTTACCTCTTTGAACAAATTCGGAACGCCTCCTCAGCCTAGATTCGGAACTCCTCCTGAGCCCAAAATTTGGAACTCCTCTGCCCAGAATTCGGAACTCCTCCTCAGCCCAGAATTCGGAACTCCTCCTCTGCCTAGAATTCGGAACTCTTCTGCCTAGAATTTGGAACTCCTCCTCAGCCCAGATTCGGAACTCCTCCTCTACCCAGAATTCGGAACTCCTCCTCTGCCCCTTTTCCTCTTGAAGGACCTCCAATACAGCAGCCTCTTTCCGTTCTTCTTGGCTGAGAAAAAGGTTCCACACCACCCTTCTTCTCCACCCTTTTCTCCCTGATTTCCGTGAAGAAAACCAGTCCTTCCCTTCACCACGTAGGTTAGGGTTTAATTCTCCTTCTCTCCTCCTTTCTCAGCCCTCAAGACACTCACGAAAACACCAAGATAGCAGTGAAGTTTCACTCTAAAATCCTTAGAAGAGGGAGCTCAAGGAGAACCTAGATTAACCTAATTTACTCTAGTTTATGCTAATTCCAAACGTGCTTTATTTCTCCATCCTTACCCCTTAAATAGGATAATTAACATCAACATAGGTTAGGGTCATAAAACCCAATTCTACCCCTATCTTTAAGTCTTATTACAAATCAATAAAATTCAAAATTAAAAGCAACATAAATAATAAAAGTAAAGTAGATGACTCAGTCTTATTGAGTCCATAAGTATATGTCAGCTCAGTACTGGGGTGAAGCTATCACAACTGCATCTTATCTTATCAACCGAATACCCTTGAGTGTGTTACAATTTCCGAGTCCCTTGAGTGTTCTTCAAGAAACCATAAGTTCACCTTCTGTGTTGAATCTGTCACCTAGAGTTTTTGGGTGTGTAGCATTTGTTCATCTCCATAAGCCATTGAGAAATAAATTGGAAACCTGAGCTCTCAAGTGTATCTTTGTTGGTTATGCTCAACATCAGAAAGGCTATCATTTTTATCATCCTCCCTCTCACAAATTGTATGTCACTCTTGATGTGGTATTTCACGAAGATAACATGTATTATTCTACTCCCGAATCTTCAATTTAGGGGGAGAACAGGATTGAATTGCATAACTGAATTGCAGACCCTTAACCATCATTTGGACACCTTGGATACTACATGTGGTAAGTATTCAGATTACAGTAGTGAACATCAAAATGATACAAACGAGCATGATTCACAGGATAGAGACAGTCAAGACCAAATAGAAGTGATGCAACCAGAGTCTCAACCAACATCTTTCCCCCTTCATAATGTACCAGTGGATCAATTGCTTTCTGAGTCTGAGTCCATGTTTGAGCCTCAGGTGAGTTTTGAAACTCAGCTAAGAGTGCTACCTCATCGAACCACAAGAGGAAAACCTAGAGTTAACTATGAACCTCTTCTCACGTCTAAATCTCAGTATCCCATGCATAATTTTGTGTCTTATCATAGATTGTCAAAGGCAAATAAAGCATTTGTGAATCAATTGTCTATTATATCTATTCCTAATAGTGTGCAGGAAGTCTTTAAAGATCCTAAGTGGAGAGAAGCTATGAATGAAGAAATGAGGTCCCTCCAAAAGAATTCAACATGGGAAGTGGTTGACCTACCTGTAGGAAAGACACTATTTGGATGCAGGTGGGTATTTACCATGAAATATAAAGCCGATGGCACCATTGAAAGGTTCAAAGCAAGACTTTTCACCAAAGGATATACTCAAACTTATAGGATTGATTACATAGAGACATTCACACCCATGGCCAAAATAATTATTGTTCGAATTCAACAATCTCTGGCTGTGAATCTTGACTGGCCCTCTATATCAGTTTGATGTTAAAAATGCAATTTTGCACGGAGATCTCCAAGAAGAAGTATATATGGAATTACCTCCTGGATGTGTTATGCAAATCAAAGGATGCAAACAAGTATGTAAACTAAGGAAGTCCCCCTATGGTTTGAAGCAGTCCCCCAGGGCGTGGTTTGGAAGGTTCACCAATTTTTTGAAATCTATCGGATATAAGCAAAGCAACTCATATCATACTCTCTTTCTGAAATCTAACAAGGAAACAACCACAACTCTTATTGTGTATGTTGATGATATGATAGTAACTGGGAATGATCTAGAAGAAAAGAAGCATTGCAAAGTCATCTTGCCAGAGAGTTTGAAATTAAAGAACTTGGTTACTTAAAATATTTTCTTGGTATTGAAGTGTCAAGATCGAAGGAAGGAATTTTTCTATCTCAATGAAAATATGCTTTGGACTTGTTGAAGGAAACTGGTTTGACAACAAGTAGTCCAATTAGTACTCCCATTGAAGAAAATCTAAAACTAGGAACACATTCAGATCAAGTCCCTACTAACAAGGAACATTATCAGAGACTAGTCGGGAGGTTAATGTATCTTGCACATACCATACCAAGTTTAGCTTATGTACTAAGTGTGGTTAGTCAATTTATGCAGTCTCCAAGTGAAAAACATATGAATGTCATCAACCGTATCTTGCGCTACTTGAAATTGTCTCTAGGGAAAGGAATTTTATTTAAAAAAGGAGGCGACTTGAAAATTGAAGGTTATACTGATGTTGATTGGGCTGGGTCAATAGAGGATCGACGATCTACATCTGGATACTTTACATTTGTGGGTTGGAATTTTGGAGAAGTAAGAAACAAGAGGTGGTGGCTAGATCATCAGTTGAAGCCGAATACAGAGGAATGGCCAAGGCAATAAGTGAATTATTATGGATCAAAAATCTCATACAAGAACTACACATTGAGCAGACAAGTCCTATGGAATTATACTATGATAGTAAGGCAGCAAGTGATATTGCCCACAACCTAGTCCAACATGATAGAACTAAACATGTTGAAGTTGATAAGCACTTTATCAAGGAAAAGCTAGAAGCAAGAATCATTGAAGTCCCTCATGTTCAGTCTCAAGATCAGCTTGCCGATGTGCTGACCAAGGCAGTGTATCTTACTGTAAAACTTAGGATCCCATGAAAAGAACTATAGATCAACGAGGAAGAAGAAGAAGAAGAGATAAAGGAGAGGAGAAGAAGAAGAACGTGGAAGGAGAGAGTTTGGATTAAGGGAAGAAGGGTTTGTGTCAAATAAGAAGGAGGAGGAGAGGGCTTCAATGCTCTACCTCTTAGCCAATACCTTTATTTATAGTTTTAAAATGCCCTTAGGGCTACAACTTGATAAAACAAAAGACATACAAGGAACACATAGTTACACCTCTATGCCATCTTTTTGGAAAGTACCATATTTTACACATATGCCACTCCTTTGACATGTGAGCTTCTTGTCTTGAGCTTGTGGGCTTGAGCCCATCTTCCAACATTCCCCCTCAAGCTAGAGGAGAAAAGACATCATAAATGCCTAGCTTGCCACATATAAAAGATAGGATTTTAGATGTAACAGGTTTAGTGAGAATATCGGCTACTTGCTCTTGACATGAAACATATTTGAGGGAGATTATTCCTGCTTGAAACTTCTCCCTTATAAAGTGACAATCCATCTCAATATGTTTAGTTCTTTCATGCAAAACTAGATTTGAAGTAATATGAATGGCTGCTTCGTTATTACAATGCAGACCCATGGAACCTCTTTTATAAAATCCTAATTCGGTAAGGAGGGTCCTAATCCATAAGAGTTCACTAACTATATGGGCCATAGCTCTGTATTCTGCTTCGACGCTAGATCTTGCAACCACATTTTGCTTCTTACTTTTCCATGTAACCAAGTTCCCTCCAACAAGAGTACAATATCCCGATGTAGATTTCCTATCATTAGGTGATCCAGGCCAATCTACATCTGAGAAGCCTTCTATGTTGAAGTGCCCATGTTTTTTATACAACAATCCTCTTCCTAGAGCTTCTTTTAGGTATCATAATATTCTCTCTAAGGCCTGCCAATGGGTAATTTGTGGTTTGTGCATGAATTGACTCACCACACTTACAACATATGATATGTCCGACCTAGTTACCGTGAGATAGATCAGTTTTCCCATGAGTCTTTGATATTTGCCAATATCAATATCTTTTCCATTCGTGGCACACAATTTTACATTTGTATCCATAGGTGTGTCAACTAGTCGACGACCCTTAATTCTTGTTTCTTCAAGGAGATCCAAGACATATTTTCACTGAGACAATATTATCCCATGCTTGGATTGAAGAACTTCTATGCCCAAAAAATATTTAAGCATACCTAGATCTTTAGTCTTGAATTCCTAACATATCATATTCTTCACTTCTTGTATGCTCGGAGCATCATCACCGGTTAAGATAATATCATCAACATATAAAGC
Source organism: Aristolochia californica (assembly GCF_029961685.1). Lineage (NCBI taxonomy): Eukaryota > Viridiplantae > Streptophyta > Magnoliopsida > Piperales > Aristolochiaceae > Aristolochia > Aristolochia californica. The sequence goes on along the minus strand of NW_027182290.1, from coordinate 27,473,158 downwards.
CAATAATATTTTTCCTTTCACAGTATCTTTATAATATACTGAATGATCAACCAAGCACCGATGAAAACCAAACAGTAGAAGTACTTGACTAAATTTATCAAACCAAGCCCGAGGGGACTGCTTAAGCCCATTAAAATATTTTTTTAACCAGCATACCGACTCCCCCTCAACCACATAACTAGGTGGTTGAACCATATAAATTTCCTCATGTATATCACCATTTAAAAAGGCAATTTTGACATCCAATTGATATACGGGCCATGATGAATTAGCAGCAATAGATAAGATGCTACGTACCGAATTCAATTTGGCAACAGGAGAGAAGGTCTCCTCATAATCTATCCCATAGCACTGAGTATAACTTTTAGCAATGAGTCAAACTTTAAGATGAGAAACCGATTCATCTGGGTTATGTTTCACCGAAAACACTCATCTACAATCAACCGATCTTTTACTTTTCGGGAGTGATGCTAAGGACCACGTTTGATTTCCATATAAAGCGTGCATTTCTTCATCCATAGCGGCCTTCCATCCTGGATGTTTCAGAGCCTCCTAATACGACTGTGGAATGGAAGTAGAAAAAAGAGAAGCAAGAAACTGAAAACACTCGGAAGACAAGCGATGATGAGACATAAATTTTGAGATAGGATGTGAAGTAGTACAAGAATGACGTTTATTTCTTAAACCAATAGGCCTAGTATCAAATTCAGGCCCAAACATAGGAGGAGAAGGACTTACCTCTGGTGGATTCGACAACTCCACAGGTGTAGGTACGGCTGATGCGTCAGGGAGTGGATTAATATCAACATTGAAAGGCACAAGCGGACACGGAGTGGTAGAAGAAAATGTCCATCTTGGAGGAGCATCATGGGAGGAGTAGAAGGAGGTGTTCTCAAAGAAAGTCATATCCTGAGAAAAGAGCATCCTTCGAAGGGTAGGATTGTAATAGACATAACCTTTCTGGGTGCGAGAGTACCGCAAAAAAATGCACCTCATAGACCGAGGATCAAGTTTATTTTTTTGTGGGGAAGTAATATGAACAAAACATGTACATCCAAACACTTTAAGAGGAAATGGATCTTTACCATGAAATAAAATAGAGTAAGGAGTTTTATTATGAAGAATTGATGAAGGTAACCTATTAATAAGAAAGCATGTCGTAAGTATAGCATGAGGCCAATAAAAATAGGGTACCTTCATGGAGTAGAGGAGGCCCCGAGCAACTTCAAGAAGGTGACGATTCTTCCTTTCAGCAGCACCATTTTGTTGAGTGGTATAGGCACATGATGTTTGATGGATAAGCCTATTACCCTCACAAAATGATTTGAATTCATTAGACAAATATTCCTTAGCATTATCAGACCTAAGGATTTGAATTTTCTTCCCAAATTGTGTCAATAACATAGCATGAAAATTTTTAAACAAAGGAAGAATTTCTGAACGCTCTTTAAATAAATATAACGAAGTCACTCGGGTCAAATCATCAACAAAAATGACAAAATATTTAACTCGGAAAATATTTGAGACACATAAAGGTTCCCATACATCAGAATGTATTAACTCAAAAGGAGCAGTACTTGTAGTTGTAAGGCAATGAGAATATGTACTCCTAATGTGTTTACTTAATTGACAAACCTCACAACTGAAATTAGAAAGTACTTTTGAAGACGGAAGCAAAGAACGAAGTGAAGAGGTAGACGGATGACCAAGCCGGTTGTACCAAAGTTGGGCCTCGGATATAGTGGATGATAGGGCAGCTAATGGTGAAAGAGTGAAGTAGTACAAGCCCCCCTTTTTATGGCTGCCACCAATCACCTGCTTCGTAGTGAGATCCTGAAATATACAAGAAGACTGTAAGAAGGTAATATAGCAATTCAAATGTTTTTTTAATTGACTAACATAAAGCAAATTTAAAGGAAGTTGAGGGACAAACAAAACATCTTGAAGAGGAATAGATGAGGTAAGAGAGGAGGAACCTTTGCCAAGGACCTTGGTTTGGGTACCATTAGCATTAGTAATGAATTTCTGAGGAAGACAAGGAGATAATGATAGATGTTCGGAGGCCCCGGAGTCGATGATCCCAGAGGAAGAGGATGAACAAGAAGAAAACATACCTGAGGCAATAGTAGTAGCGGCAGTAGATAATGGAGGAATGGAGGATTCCATTAAGGACTTCATCTTCTGAAATGCAACATAGTCTTCAGCAGTGAGAGTCACATTTCCGGAGTGGGAGTGAGCCTTTTCTTCACGTTTCACAACATTAACAAAGACTAGGTTAGTCGTGGCCCAATCATGCTTGCCATGAAGTTTCCAACATGTTTCCACAAGGTGGTTCTGACCACCATAGTAAGTGAAAAGTTGAGGCTCAGTACGGGAATTATTCAGACCCATTCGACCACCTCTATTTTCTGCCCCCTTCATAGTTCTACCCCCTCTCATATTTCTGCCCCATCCTTGGTATGAGGATGATGTACCCCAATTGCCGAAGAACATAGCCGATGCAGCATCAATAGGAGAAGGAGGGGATAGATTAGGTATCTATAGTAATGTAGCACTGATGTCATTGAAGGATGGAAGAGCGGAGGAACTTAGAAGTTAGGTCTTCACAACCTCAAGGTAAGGCTTAATATTTGACAAACAAATAGTTATTGCCAGAGCTTCTCGTTGTCGTTCTTGAACAACAATGTCAGTGGAGTATGGCTGAGTTATTTTCCATTCTTGGAGAAGGCCCCGAAATTGGGCAAAAAATTCATGAATGTTATCTCCGTGTTTAGTATGCAACATACTTTGTAAGATATCATATACTCTTTGTAATGAGGTAGTACTCAAGTAAATCTTAGAACAAGTGTCCCAAATATCCTTGGTTGTTTCCAAGTGGACCACATTGTTAACCACCTGGTCTTCCATGCTATTATTGAGCCAACTGATAACCATGTTATCATTTTTAACCCACTTGTGGTAGGCTACATCTTCTTCATCCATCGGAGGAGGGATTTTGATAACATGACTTAAAAGGTCACGAGTAATGAGAACCCTCCGTAACATTTGTGACCAACTAAGGTAATTGGAGAGACCTCTTAGTGGAATCGTAGTAATGCGGAGTATGTCTCTTATGACTGGTGTGTCCACTCTCCATGATGAGGCAAGGCAAATGTGGAGGTCAAGGGCAGGGGTCTTCTTCAAATAAAAATTACTCAATGTAATTTGAAGAACTCGTGGACCAAATCAGTCACCAACAATAGAGGGAAAAGGAGAACAAAATATCTTCATGAGAATAAGCACCAAATTATCAACAAATTTGTGCTTTTGGCAAGTGAGATTAAGATCAAACCATCACTCAATTCCTCTTATATTATTAAATAGAAAAACAAAGAGAAGAAGGTAGATGCAACCGCTTAGGCCCTAATCCTAACTCCAACACAAAATGAGAGAAAAAAATATTTAGAGAAAACTTAGAGGTAAATCAAGACACTCGAAAGGAAATTTATCTTCAGCTCATGGGAATACTTCAACGGAAAAAAATGCAATTGTTGAAGTTCAAGAGAAACAATAATAAAAGGGATAAGTGAGTGCTGGAATTTCATCAAACATATAATGGGCATCCAATCCCATGAGCAACATCAAGTGGGAGAAGTCACATAGACGTGTTGGAATTCTACCTCAAATGAAATTGATCCAAGTTACATAAAGGTAACTGAATCTCAAACATCAATCTTGATAAGACACAAGTAGAAACTGATCTTGATCAAACTTGTAATTGATCTACAAGAAGATCAAGGTGATAAAATCATTTTAGTCATAAAAATAAATCTTCACAACATATGAAGATTATCTTGACTTGATGTGATTCAAAGTTCAAGAAGAAGGAAAAAAGCGTAAAGGAGTTTGTAAGAAGAAAAAAAGTGTAAAGAAGAAGAGAATTAACTTATCTCTTCAAGGCTGAATTCCTTCTTTTACAAACTTCTTGGACAGATTTCATAACTACTTCATCAAGTGGGATCCTAAACTCCTTGCTCTGATACCATGTAGAATTTAGGATCCCATGAGAAGAACTTTAGATCAACGAGGAAGAAGAAGAAGAAGAGATAAAGGAGAGGAGAAGAAGAAGAACGTAGAAGGAGAGAGTTTGAATTAAGGGAAGAATGGTTTGTGTCAAATAAGAAGAAGGAGGGCTGGACGAATTTGTGGAAGGAGAGGAGAGGGTTTCAATGCTCTACCTCTTAGCCAATGCCTTTATTTATAGTTTTACAATGCCCTTAGGGCTACAACTTGATAAAATAAAAGACATAAAAGGAACACATATTTACACCTCTATGACATCTTAATGGAAAGTACCATATTTTACACATATGCCACTCCTTCGACGTGTAGGCTTCTTGTCTTGAGCTTGTGGGCTTGAGCCCATCTTCCAAAACTTACTAAAATTTTAACAATTGTCTCGACAACTTGGGCATGAGTGATATCTATGCACCAACTTGAGGGGAAGTGTTGAGATTTCTTCCCTTACAAAGAAATATACTCTTGTCTTCTCGGTACATATTCTACAATCTCTATGATTATGTGATTTTTTAATCCCGTTAATCACTCCTAAGCTCTCCATGTATAGTTTGTAAAACGGCTATTTAAGCCGAAGATGTGAATGAGAAAAGATAACAAAAATTTCATTCTTATTTTAGAGTCTACTAATGTCATCCGCCAACTTTGTCATGGATGCTTTTAAAATGTTGAACTACAAGATAAATATAATGAAATATTACTTTAATTCACAACCTACGTGGAAAAATTATGTTTATAATAAAATGTAAAACATTTTTCCATAGACATTATTACCACCTCCATGGACCAGCCAATGTTTCCTTCCATACATGAGATATGTCTACATGACTGTAGTGCCGCCACAAGGAGAAACCATTGGCCCCAAATTGCCATCCTCCAACCCCTAAACCAGTTGCTGAATCACTTGTATCTCTATGTGTTTTGCCTTGCTCCAATACAATGAGTTGTTCAAACTCTCTGAACAAGGTCGATTCTTCCTCTAATGCAGGAGGCAGATCTCCCTCTACTGCATGGCCTGGACAAATGTAACTTGAGGTTTTCTCAAGTGTTAGTTGCAAGGAAATTGTACCCTATATTTCAATAATTAAAAGCAATTATTTGATATTGTATATGTAAAACTACAAGAAAGAGAAATATATTGATGTCACTTATTGACACAAACTCAATTATAATGAAAGTTTCATCCATGCTGCCCTTATGTTTAACACCAGAGTCTCCCCATCTTACAACATGGGGATTAGTATCCTCCAATTGTAACTTTTCCATCACAAGATGCATGGTGCTAGTTACATTTTGAAGCACATGCTCATAAAAAAACTTATTAAATGATAGCCTAAAATATTAATGCAAAGTAACATCAATAAATTTAACTATGTATTTATAAATTGGTCAAAGAACATACATTGAGCACCAATGTGCATCCTGACATGCATCCTTTCTTATTTTAGTATGTATTCACGAAGGTGGTGTATTATGAATTGATGCACTATAGCACCCCAGCCATAGTTATCCAACTTTGATAAACCATCCACATCTTTGTACAATGGCATGGGAGTCTTGGAGTCTGCTTGATCAAATACGATGTGGTTCAAGGTGAGGACAACTAAAAATTTTACAATATTTTTAGAAGAACCATCCCCACCCTACGAACCTACATCTCTCAACTTATTCACAATTGATAGGCGGTCCAATTTTTCTACACCATCAATAAAATCTTTTAGAAATTGAGACACATCATCATTTCTTTGTCATTCAATTGGAGTACATGCAACTTCAGCCCATGGTGACTTCTTGGTCTAAGAATTTTATATCCTATTTGGTGACCTTGAAGGAAGTTGGTTCATAGTCAAACCTTTTAATCAATTCACCCAATAGAGCCTCTTCCGTGGAATGATCACTAATTTTAAGGAGACAACCAAATGGCGTTTTCCGGAATGCTTGCAATACATCGTCACTTAAATTTAGGGATGTGACAATCTTGTAAAATTTGGTAGGAATACATCTTACAATTGTTGTAATTTCTTAATCCTTTGGTTTGTATGCAATAAACATAAACCAAATCAATTTAAATTAAATGTTATTGCCCGACGGATAATCATGTAATAAGCATACAAATTTGACTTGAGCTTCAATGTAGATACAAATATCTACATATAACATGACCACAACCACCCTTGCAAAAAGATGGAGTTCATTTCATATGCACAGTATTCTCAGTGACCACTTAAAAATCCGTACAGTTCTCAATGATGAATTTGTAATTAGTTATTTTTTATGCATGACCAAAAGATAACTGACAAAGGAATAACAAATGTTATTTATCCTTGTAGGAATACAAAGGAATATAGAGAAACACGAAGCATTTCCATGAAACAAACATTAATCTAAAATGACTCTCGTCAAGAACATTGCAGTATTACGTAACTTTTCAAGACACAAATATAGGAAGAGATAAATAAAAACTAAGATTAAGGCATCACATGGCACAGTTGTATGTCCAAAACATCATCATGTAAATAAAATTCCAAAAAATCCAAGAAATAGATTCACCACTTAATTACTATTTTTTAGGAGAAAGCACACTAAATCATTGCTTTTCAATGAAAATCACCGATTTGTTCCAAAAAGTAGTGATTCTCAAATCACTTCTCGTAAAGAAAATATATTGATTTGCTGTCAAAATCAAAGATTCTCCATGAAACTTTTTTAGGAAAAATATTGATTGTTGAATTTCTAGAGAAGAAAAAAACTTCACTAACTTTATGTAATTTGAGTACATGAGCCTCTATTTATAATTGTAGAAACAAGTAGAATCCAATTACAATTAAACCACTCTTGTTCCAGTTACACACAAAGTTTAACACTAAAAAACAAGTTCTCAAACAATTGAACAAGTGAACGTAAATAGACAACTAACATAACTACTTTTAACTAAGACTCTTCTATGAGACCTCCTCCTGTGAGACTCCTGTAAGACTCCACCATATTAATTATGGCTTTGTGAGACTTATTATTGTGTGAGTCAAGTAAGACCCATCCCTAGATGCTCTTCAACACTCCCCCTCAGGTTGGAGTTCATAACTTTCAGCTTGCAATGAAAAGGATTTTGTCTTTCTTTTAAGCCACAAACATTCTCAAATACACAATTAAAAATCTCTCCTTGAGATTTATCAACTAGATTCTAACTCTAATAAGCTCTAGTATCAAGATTTCTTGGCTCTAGATCAACCTTGAGAGAAGCAATGGAAATAAAAAAAATAAAAGGAAAACTTACACCCTTGAAACTTTGGAGAGATTGCATTCTCCTTCGAATTTCCAAGTCTCCAATCTTTGATGCACAAGCGAAAAAGTTTTTGGAGTTTGAATTGCTAGTTTTCATGGAAAAATTTAGAGAGATAGGATTTTTTTGTAGGTTTGTAACTCATTTCTCTCAAAAATGGGTTTGTTAATGAATTTCAAGTTAAAAAACTCATTGAGTACAACAATTTGCCAATAAATGATCTCATTACTGTTCACAAGACGGGAAGGATATTTATAAATTTTCCTACCAAAATTAGTCATTTTTGTCTCTTTTCAAAAAGTTGTATAAAGTATTGATTAATCATTGTAAAGTATTGATCGATCAACCATGTATAACAGTTTATAGTTTTGTGTTTCTCATGCTTGTTGATCGATCAGGTCATCAATCAATTGAATTCTCAACTTGTCAAAAAGGGCGATTGACTGATCAATCCAGTTAAGTTTATTGATCATGTTTTATGTGGCTAGCGAGGTAGTATTCTAGATGATCGATCATAGAACAAGGTAATAATCTATAATGCTTTAAAGCTCCATATGGTAGTTATACATTCATACTTTATGTACTTCTACCAAACTCCATTTTGTATGATCAATCCAGCCCATGTTGATTGATAGATCATGCTTCATGCCATATTATGAAAGTTTGATTTTAAGCATGATGATGATATAGCTAAGGGGTTTTGAAAATTTAAAGCTTTATAATGCATCAGTTAAACATAATCGTGAGAAATATGCCTAAAGCTCCAAAGTCTCTCGTGTACATCAAAATCAGAGTTCAATATTGTCTTCTTTACATGGCTAGAGTTCTTGAGATATTTCTATGTAGCCTAGACTCTAGTGTTCAAATTTTCATTTCTTCACTTGTGGGTGCTTCTTCAAGATGACTTGACGTATGGTTGAGCTCGAGGTCTTGCATTGAGCTCTGTCTGTTCTTTGTGTAGACCTTGATATTTGGTTCTTGAAGGAGTTGCATACAAAATGCTTGAATACAAAATAGTATAAAGCTTTGTTATCATCAAAATATAGATGAAGGTGAACCTAGACAAACAGAAGGCTGAGAAACCTTTCTGCTACTATTGTGAGCCATAAGTTATTGCGTAGGCAAGAGGTGTTGATAATCTCATTATGGGTCAAGGCTTTGTGTGCCTAGTGAACTAGTGATGCAAATCCTAATTGTGGAACTATGAAAGATTTTTTGTGTCTAGGCTAAAAATTAGTTAGCTATTTTAAATCTAAGTGAAGGTGTATTATTGTAAGTTGATTGTTGTAGTCAATATAGTAGCGTAAATCCTAGTGTGGATAACATTGTAATTAGCCTTAGAGTTGATCTATTATAATTGCCATAGGGCAACCCAAACTTAGTAGACCCTTAAGGTGTTAAAATACCTTAGGGGGGAGATTAGTAATCCATAAAAGGATTATAAACCACCTAAAAATCATGTGTATACTTTAGAGTTAATTGCTTCTGCGTGCACTTTGATTATATGTTTGAATATTGATAGTGAAATTATTTGTGCATATTATTTTAATTGATAAATAATACACATAGGATTTAACTATAAAGAATGTTTTGTAGCTTTTAACAAGTTGTAGAAATATAGTAATCATATTTTAAAAAACAATTGTAGCTTTTTAGATACGTGTGGCCAAATCTAATTTATTAGATTAAGCTAAAATTAAGCTACTAATAAAAATAACTATTAATAAAAATAACTATGAATCAAACTCTAATTTTTCGAGAAAATATTTATAAAAAAGAACATTGCAACATGCCATAACCTGAAGATTCACTCACAATCAATCCCTTCAAGTCAGACAATGACAAACGAGTTCATAATTATAACACAATAGATAACTATGTCCACACCACTTACATAAAAAACATATTATCTCCACATGAGATACTCCATTTTTATCCTAAAAAAGAAAACCTGCCTATTGTTGCTCAAACAATTGCAACCCAGACGATTTACTAGTAAGAGGGGACATAATAAATTGGCAGAGTGGCCTTGCTGAGTTTGTAGAAAGAATCATGAGTAAACTCATTATATCCTTTCTGAGATGTAGTTAGCAAGTACATTAATTGGTCTTGAGTTATCTACCTTTTTCAAATCTAGAGTTCTGACCTTGATGCGGACCAAGTAATCAGCAGCAATCCAAGCAAAACTAAGCCTGACAGGTACATTGTCTCCATCTGGTACTTTGGAATCAATGGATCTCTTTATCCATTCAGGGTGATAGGTCACTTGGTACCATGCGGAAGCCTTCCGTTCGAAAATGGCGTTCCTCTCATCCTCAGTGAGCTCGTCATATCCAGGTCCAATTGCCTCAAAATAGTGCCTGGACTCTTTACGAAGCACAGTATAAGCACGTTTTAACCTTTCCTTGAGATCCCCTTGCTTTCTGCTGCTGTATTTGGGCATGGACCAAACGTGACCAGTCACAACCTCCTCCTCATAATTTACCTTGTACTGTCCCAAAAGAGCATTTAGTGCCCCATCATAAGAGCATTTCTTGTCCCATGCATCCCAAAGAAAATCTTCAGAACCTTGCACCTGAAGATCTGTATCATAAGATATGTCCGAAGGAGAATTATGTTCCATCAATGGGGTATCTTCATTGTATACATCTTTAGTTTTGCGATAGAGCCTTCCCAAGGCTTTGTCGGACCTGTAGCTTTGGAACTCATGCTTTGCCATGAAGTCCGGGTACACCTTGGGTTTCAGATGTTGAGGCATATTGATGACCTTGCCAGTTTTGGGAAAGTCTACTGCACGAGCTGCCAGCTCTGCCAATTTAAGACATTTCTCATCTAAGGCTCCAGAGTCACTTAGGTCAGCATGCACAACGTGGGCATTGGATATGACACCTATGCTGTCAGTTACCATGTACTGGAGAAAAAAGTTTACCATGTCCTGTTAAGCAGATAGCAAGTGTGTCAGAAGGGAGCCAAATTCTTCCATCAAATTCAATAGTGATCAAAGGAAAAAAAAGGTACAATGGAATTACATACCAGTGCTAAAGAAACTAACAGAAAATATAGCCAAGTTAAGAATGAGAAAGAAAGATAGACTATTATTTTATTATCTATAGAACAATACATATTGACATAAAATAAAGTCTCTGATGTGGCAAATCATCAAGTTTGTGATTTTGCTCAATTTTAAGCAACCAATGCGTCCCAACAGCTGTCCCTAGTTCCTGCACAGAAACAAGAAAATAAAATCCCCAGGCAGGCCTCTATTCGGGTTGTCACCTGACCAGTCTTGACTCTTTCAATTCCGCCAAACAGTATTGAAGGTAAAAAATAGAACAATTTCATAAGTGATGTAATATTTAGCTCATTTTAATTTATTTGAAAGAGGGCTGTTTGTAGTGATTTTCCGACTCGAATCAAATTCCCTGCTATCCAATACATATCAGCCGTATCAGCTAATACAACCTCCTATTGGTTGATACACCCCTATATCGGTTGTATATTCCAGGGGCAAACTCCGATATTTATCAGCTAATACATTACACATATCAGTGATACACCCACCCCTAGTTTCAAAGACCACAAGAAACTTATAATCAATTTAGCACCCTTAACTATTCATGCAGTTTCTATGTCATGAAAAGTGCAAGACTACATAGAGAAAAGAAATTTGAAACAGCACAAAAGAAGCAACTCATTGCACTTTTACCTGATGTGTCATCTGAGGCTTCACACGGTGTCGCAATTCTTTGACCTCCTCACTGGAATAGTCCATTGGTGGCCAGCTCTTCTTGCCTGGAGGAATAAGGTTTTCATCCCATGTTACAAAGTAAAGGTCCCCATCTAGGTCACTTCCAGATGCTTCATCTGTATGAGGCCGATCACCTTTCTGAGGGAAGACCAAACAGTCAACAAGATGATGCAACCCAGGAGCATCAACAGCTTCCAGAATCCGAATATCTCCTGGGTGAAGACAAGGATTCTTTGCTATTACCAGAGTCCCAATGATCACTTTCGCATTATTTTTCAAACCTGAAAATCTTGAACCATGCTTATTGAAAGATTTCTCTAGTAAAGGGTTGGATACTTGGACAAAGCACTGTCCATGTTCAAGTACCCCAAGTTCATCCAAGCAACCTAGCAACCATCTCCCCAATGGTACAAAGATCCTAGCCTTGTGTAAAAGGTCCCCTACCTGGGCAGACCACAGACAAGAGAGCATACCTCTGAGATAAGGCTCAGTTTGAGGCCTGAAACCAGCACTTAACATCATGGCTGCATTATTGCCATGCTGAGCACATGAAGTAGTTAGAACCTCGTATGCTACATCAGCATTCTCAAGAATCTTGTTCAGCTTAAAAATCATCATCTCCTGCATTTTTTCAAAAACATCGTCAGGGACACCCAAGGCTGAAAGTAATGTCACAATTTGACGGTTTAAGAACCCAGGCTGGAAGTAAGACCATGAGACCACTTCAAGCATTGTGTGGTTAGAACGGAATTTGTCCATGCTTGGTCTCAAGGAGAGATGGTATCCATCATTATTTCCTGGCCAACATGCAATAACACCCTTATAGCCTGCATATCTGATCTGATAAGCAGAGGGTGGATCAGGGATTAATTGCAATTTTGCTGCAACTTCAACAGCAAGATCCATTGAGATTTTTCCTACGCCATCTGAAAACACAAAGCCATTTCTCTTAATATCAGGGATTGAGATCAGCCTCTCAGATGGAACATCCACAGTAGCAATTGTAGATGAGAAGCAAAGGCCCATCCTTGCAGCATTTTTTGCTACATTCTTATCGGTGAACTTTCCCATCCAACTCCAAATGGAAGACACTTTTGTCTTATCGTCATCTGCAAAAAACCAAGCAGACTGATCCCGTAGTTGATTTGACGAAAAAGCCAGGAAGAAGTACTTCCGCCCACATAAATGAAACCCTTCACTCAAAATTCTCTTCACCCTTCTAAATATTGTTGTTTTCTGTGGGAAGAAATTTGAAGTGATGTCCCTAACAATTGGAGCAACAAAGAAGTTAAGAGAATTATTATTCATTTGCTGCATGGCTTCATCTGTAAATGTGACCCTTAAAAATCTATCTGCCACATCTTTGTACCTCCGCAGAACCCTATTTGAAAGCTCTACCACTGAAGGAAGACAATATGCTTTTGTGGGTGTTATAATCAACCTCCTTACCTCAACACTTCCATCAGGAATCTGAGAAGTCTTGATAAGCTTAGGGTTCTTTATCAGCCACTCTTGTATACTTGTCAAACTTTTACAAGCATCAAATATAGGACGTTTATAAGAGCAGATTTGCCTTAATGCCACCACATTCAGCTCTGGTGTGTGATTTCTTAATAACCCAAAAAAGGCTTCAGAGAGCTGATGCCGATTGATGATGCCACTGTGCACCAAACAATTAACCAAGAACAAAACATCAAAGCTTATTCCTTCCTTGCAAGGGACATGGTAGAAAACATTTGACATAGGGCAACCATACTCAGCCTCATCCCGAGCAACAAGCTGAAGATTAGGCCAATCTTCAGCAATTTTCCGCTGTCTAAGGTAAGCCATAGCATTCTTCAATTTACCTTCAAAGCGGCGTGAAAAGGAGATCTTGTAAGTGTTGCACTTCCCAATTGCTCCACTAGAGGTGAAATCTGTTGTCCTGATCCAGGGATCTTCATCATCCAACAGATTAAATGGAACTGTATCGTATATATCATCATCTGATGTACGATAATAAACAAAAGGAGACGACATGAACTCTAGAAGCAGTGCAAATTGACTTCCCACAGAGTAATGCTTCATTCGGAGAATGTCCCTCACCATGAACTCCAACTTGAAATTGCATTTAATCACGGCCTGCTCATTTCTAGACTTGAAAGAAAAGGCAGTCTCCCTTGTAAGCAAGATCTTACAAGTATCATCAAATGGGTCAATAAGGAAGTCTATTCCCAGATCAGTCCCCTTCCAAGCAGCCCAAAACTCGTTGGCTTGAAACATACTTCCAATTTCAAAGGTTACATTGGAGAATTTGTATGGATCGGTAGTCCTTCTCCGTTTAACACGGAAGGAACCCTCCATCCCCAAACGAACTTTAAGTGGGCGGCCGTTGAGCATAAGGGCAGATCGGCCTGCAGCAATATAGGCCCTGTTTGCAGCCTCAGGAGATGCAAAATGAACAAATGCATGGGTTTCAACCTTCTGATAGTCATTCATCAGTTTGACTTTAGATGTGTCAGCTTCAAAGTCTGGAAAAGATTCTGGCGGGGTCCATGATGTCTTCAATCTACATCTCCAAATCATACCAACCTCTTTTTCTAAGAAGTCACATAGATCTTTTGCAGATATGCTTCGGTCAAATCCACCAAAACTGGCTTGAGTAACAACCAGTGCTTTTGCCTCGCCTGAATTCTCTTCCGACCCCATTCTTTTATAACAACGAAGAAAATTTCTCTTTAAAAATTTGAACTTGAATTCTGTCAATCTTCCTTATGAGGAAGACTTTAGAACAAAATTAGGAAAGAAAAGTTTATCTAAAACTAAAAAAAGTATGCAAGAGAGAGTGAACCAGAATTTTCGTAAAAATAAAACCAATTATACCAGATGAAATAGAAAAGTAACACATGAAATCAGATATAATATTCATTCGCTTCCGTTTAATAAAATCAATAATTAGATCTTCGAATCTTTAACAACACTGATAACATAACGTATGTTCTCATAGCCCAAATTATTTAAATTTTAAACAAGATCAATGATACCATCTAAACAATCTTCTCAGTAACCCAAGTTTTGGTTCGTTTCTTCTAGAAACTATAAATCGATAAGGAGGACGGCACGGAAAGTAAAAATGTAAAGCGAGGGCAGGTAAAAAGATGCCATACTGTCGATGAAGAAAACGCAAATAGAATCCATTAAGTAATCCATAAAAAACGGGGAAGCGAACAAAAAATTATCTTGCAGAAATATCAATAATAATAGGGAAAGATATCAGTAACAGAATATAAAAGAAAGAAAAGATGAAATGCCACGTTAAGCTCAAAATTGCAACATTTTATTAACTTCTTACAAGTCGATTTGAGGATGAAACCAAAATAGAGAACCCTAATCACCTGCGTCAGGAACGTACAGGAAAATCCCTCAAGCCAACTGGCGCAGTCTGCACTTAAGAACCAATATGAGCAACGCAGACAGACACCCAAGCAGCTCGATCGTGAAAATTAAGGATCAGAACTTGTCTGAGGGAGAAAAGTCCACTCGGTACTAGAAGAACCTTCCTTACTGGAAAAGGCAGATCAAAATGCAGAAATCACTAGGTTGCAGAGGCTCTCCAGAGGCATACCGATACTGCCTTGCTTAGTGTGGAAGGTATGTTACTTATGCTTTTTTTCTGTACGTGCAGGCGTGCTTTTTGTTTTTCATCGTTTTCTTGGGGTGCAAGTATGATACTGTGGGAACAGTCGTGCTTTTGCTTTCAAGCGGGAAGTGACGATGGCGTTTTCTGGACAGTCCCTCTCCGACGATCCTACAGTTTTTATTTTTTTTCAATGACATTTGTTTATTCAAACAAGTATTATAAAATCATGATTGGTCGAACCAGTCGAACCGTGTTCAGTTGCCTTCAGTCCCTTGTCCGAGTTAGGTCAATGAAACCTGGGGAAACGAGAAAACCCATGGGACTCGGTTAGATTTGTTGGTTTAATTGGCCAACTGAGAGAACTGACCAGGCAGCTGGGTCCATATCACATGATAGAATTTCTATCACACAAGATAATTGAAAAACTTGGGGAAAGGAGAAAACCCAAAGAACTTGTTCTTTGAATTATGATAACTTCTCAAAAAAGTAGTTACTTCATTTAATGTTGAAAATTACATAAGTATCTATGTAAGGAGATTCTGATCTAGGATTAGATTCAAAACATGTGTTTCTTATCTGGTTATGAGAAATCCTTGCAATATATTAACAACTTGTTGGAGGAACACTGTGTATTTATCCCCTTATGATGTGAGCAGTCTCGCTCAGCCTATCATTCGGTAAAATCCTTTGAATCTATAACTGGTCTAGCCTCAAGTTTTGCCTTTGGTTTGTTTATCTTGCCTTTTAGAATCAGTTTCATTATGTAATTACATCTCTAAGCATGGACAACATTCAGAAATACGACACTTATGCCATTGGCTACTAATTAGTTTGTTTAATATGGCTAGCTCTTGATTTGGTGTCTGAATTAATCACTGATGCAATAAGCATGGAAGCAACATCCATTACTGTTTTATTCATTCTTCTCTGTTATTGAGAAAACCTTGCAGTTGCTCTCGGAACCAAGACCTCTATTTATACTTTTTTCATTACATATTTTGGGAAACTCCTATCTCAAGTAGCTCCCTAATTACATCAATCAAGGGAAGATTACAAGATCAATGGAGAGAGTCTAGCATCCTTTAAGGGATGACACCTCATGCCACACCTCAAGGACGTATGGGCCTTCTCCATACACATGTGGACTTGGTGGGCTTGGTCCCACTTTCTAACACTCCCCCTCAAGTTGGGGGATAAGAAAACATCGTAGATGCCTAGTTTGTTACAAATGGTGGACAAGATTTTATGAATGATAGGTTATGTCAGGATGTCTGCAACTTATCCTTGTGAGGAGATTTTGAAAGATAATATGTTGGTTTGAAATTTCTCTCGTATAAAGTGGCAGTCCACTTCAATGTGTTTTGTTATTTCATAGAAGACAAGATTTGAGGTGATATAAATTACTACTTGAGTATCATAATATAGATCTATATGAGCTTCTTTATAAAATCCCAGTTCAGTGAGAAAATGACCTGATCCATAGAAGTTCACTAATTGTGTGTGTCATGGCCTTGTATTCTACTTCTACACTAGACCTTGTAACTACATTTTGTTTCATGTTTCTCCATGTAACCAAGTTTCCTCCAACCATTGTATAATATCCCGAAGTAGATTTTCTATTATCCAGGGATCTGATCCAATCTACATATGAGAACCCTTCTATGTTGAACTGACCATGGTTCTTATAGAGAAGCCCTCTTCCTGAAGCTCCTTTCAAGTATCGCAATATTCTTTCCAGTGTTTGCCAATGAGTAAGTTGTAGTTTGTGCATGTATTGACTTACCACACTTACTGCATATGCAATATTCGGCTTTGTTACACAAAGATAAATAAGTTTTCTTACAAGTCTTTGATATTTCTCAATATCCATATCTTCACCATTGCCTGTAGATAATTTTTTTTGGGAATCCATTGTAGTTTCTATCGGTCTACACCCCATCATTTTTGTCTCCTCCAGTAGATCAAGGACATACTTCCTTGGAGATGGTATAATTCTAGGCTTGGACTGTAGTATCTCAATACCCATAGTATTTAAGTAGTCCAAGATTTTTGTGTCTTGAATGCTAGGAATTAGACACCCTAGTTCCAAACTAATGAGAGCAATTATAATATTCACAGAAGCAAGAAAAATTATGCACTGAAAAAAACACAACAAGATTTATACAAGTTCGCCTCAAGGTAAGACTACGTCCTATCTTCCACCACTGCAGTAATCCACTATAAAGATGCAGTAGTTTACAAGAGAAATCGCACACTTACAGGGGTTTTCTCTAACCTTTCTCGGGCCACAATTCAAGGTTCTTCTCTGATAATAAAACTCTAACAACGAGAATCCCAAATATAAAGAAAAATTAGAGCAACCGGATAACAAGTGTAAAATCCCCAAACTACCCTTATGAGACAGCATTCAATATATCATGGATCTGGCGAGAGCTCCACCCCTCTTCCAACCCCCATGGCAACCTTACTGTGAAGGTCGACCCGCATACTGACACTGTGTAAGGCATTAATTAGGCTCTACAACTTTACAATCACCCACTTGGAGACTAATCCATCATCAATATCTCCTCTACAGCGGCAACTTCTCAATCCTCAAATAGAAGTCCAAGCTGAAGTTACACGTAACTTCAGTTGCTCAATCGTAACAATCTTTGTCAACATATCAGCTACATTTTGACTCCCTTGAATCTTCTCGAGTGCAAATACTCCATCCTCAAGTTTCGATCAAATGAAGTGGTAACGCACTTGTACGTGCTTTGTTCTGGCATGATAAACAAGTTTCTTTGCTAAATGAATAGCACTCTGACTATCACAATATAAAACATTCTTCCCTTGCTTGAGACCTAATTCTTCCAATAAAGACTACAACTATACCATTTCTTTGTTGGCTTCGATCACTGCGACATATCTTGCCTCAATAGTGGAAAGAGCAACTATCTTCTGCAATTTTGAGACCCAACTAACTGTTATACCACCCAATGTGTGTATATATCTAGTGGTACTCTTTCTACCATCAATGTTTCCAACCATGTCAGTATCTACATAACCTTGTAATCCTAAGTTTGACTTTCTAAAACTTAAGGCTAAGTCTGTAGTGCCTCTCAAATACCTGAAAATCCACTTCACTGCTTCCCAATGTTATTTACCTGGATTACTCATATATCTGCACACAACTCCCACTGCATAAGCTATGTCTAGTCTAGTGCACACCATAGTATACATGAAATTGCCAATAGTAGAAGCATAAGGCACATTGGCCATGTAGGCTCGCTCATGTTTTGTAGAAGGTGACTGCTCCTTAGCTAGCCAAAGGAGTACTTATTGGTTTTGCATCATTCATGTTGAATCTGCTCAGCACCTTCTTCATATATTCTTTTTGTGACAGTTTCAAGACATCAGTATCCCTAGTAATCCTCATCCCAATGATTTTTTTTGTAGCACCCAAATCCTTCATTGCAAACTTCTTGGATTCCCTTTTCAACTTATATATTTCTTGTTTGAAAGCACCTGCTATCAACATGTCATTAACATATATCAGTAGAATAATGTAGGAGTCATCAAACTTCTTCACATAACAACAATGATCTGCCTGGAACCTCAAAAAACCAATACTACTCATGAAGATGTTAAACTTCTTATACCACTGTCTTGGAGCCTGTTTAAGACCATACAAGCTCTTTTGAAGTTTGCACGCCATTTTCTCCTTTCCTTGTGCTTTGAAACCCTGTGGCTGCATCATATAATTTTTTTCCTCCAAATCACCATGAATAAAAGTTGTCTTTACATCCAACTTCTCTAAGTACAAATCTTCATTTTCCACTGGTCCAAGCACTGTTCTAATAGTAGTCAATTTCACTATTGGAGAGAAAACCTCATTGTAGTCAATGCCTTCTTTTTTTTTGAAAGCCCTTTACCACCATTCTTGCCTTGTACCACTTGTAGCCATCATGTTCGTCTTTTATTTGGTACACCCATTTATTCTGTAAGGCCTCTTTCCCTTTTGGTAGCTCGGCCAACTGCCATGTCTGATTGGATAACAGTGAATCCATCTCATTCCTCATGGCCAACCCCCACTTTATTGATTCATCAACTTTCATAGTTTCCTCATAACTCTCTGGTTCACCTTTATCAGTCAACAAAATATAATTCAGTACAGGGGAGTACCTTTGTGGTGGTCTGCTAGTTTTGGCAGATCTTCAAAATTCAGTTACAGGAATGTTTTGATTTACTTCTGGGGATATATTTTCCTGGTCTTCTTGAGCAATATTCTCCATCTCAATAATTGGAAGATCTCTCAACTGAACCACTTCAGACTTTTTGGCTTCATCACTTGTGCTTTCAGACGTTGTTCTCAACCTGTCTTTATACAAGGCACCTTCATTAAAAATCATATCCTTGCTCCTGATAACATTACGACTTTGGTCATCCCAAAAGCGATAACCAAACTCGGTACCACCATAGCCAATAAAGAAACATATCTTAGATTTAACATCAAGTTTACTTCTAATAGTAGAATCAATATGAATATAAGAAACACAACAAAAAAAATTCAAAAAAGAAAGGTTTACCTCTTTGCCGCTCCAGACCTCTTCTGGTATTTTGCGATCCAATGGTGTTGAGGGACCTATGTTGATCAAATATGCAGCAATGCTAATAACCTCATACGAGAACATCTTTGGCAATCTCGCATATAATCTCATAGTCCTAACACACTCGTTTAAAGTTCTGTTCATCCTCTCAACCACGCCATTCAATTGAGGTTTTCCAGGAATGGTCTTCTTCATCTTAATTCCATTATCAGCATAGTACCGCTTGAAATCATCATCTATGTATTCTCCCCTATTATCTGACTGCAAGCACTTGAACTTAAATTTTGTCTCATTCTCAACCGTTGCTCTCCATCTCTTGAATGTATCAAAGACATCAAATTTCTTTTTCAGGAAATAAACGCATACCTTTTTGCTTGCATCATCAATAAATGTGTCATAGTAGTTAGAACCACCCAGGGAGATAATAGTTGAAGGTCCCCACACATCAGTGTGAACCAACTTCAATTTTGTTGTCTTTTGCTCATTTCCAGCCTTAGAAAAGCTAACTCTTTTCTGCTTGCCGAAAATACAACCTTCACACAAACTGTTATTTACAGTTTTCAACCCTGGTAACTTCCCTTTGGATCGAAGCACTTTCATTCCCTTCTCACTCATGTGATCGAGCTTATAATGCCATAAATCAGAATCAATAACTACATCAACAACTGCAACTGTGTCTCTGCAATTGGAAGTGAAGTAAAGAGTTCCAGCTTTAACTCCTCATGTAACAACCATGGCTCCCTTAGTGATTTCTTAGGCAGTACCATTAAAAGTCACATTATGACCTTCATCATCAAGTTGTCCTACTGAAATCAGATTACGCATTAGTTTTGGTACATGTCTGACCTTATGAATTTTGTACACTGACCCATTTGACATCCTCAAACTAATATTACCAACACCAACAATATCCAAAGGTTCTCCATCAGCAAGATAGACCTTCCCATGATCTCCAACAACATAATTCTCCATGATCTCACGGTACGCAGTGGTGTGAAAAAAAACTCCTGAATCTAACACCCAAGAGTCAATAGGGCTATCAACCGACAAAAGTAAAACATTTTTTACTTCTTCAGTCACCGCATTTGCAGCATCATTTTTCTTTTCATCCTTCTTTGGTGATCTGCAGTTCTTCTGTATGTGACCGGAATTGCCACAATTCTAGCATTCCACATTCCTTCTAAATTTGGACTTGCTTTACCATTCCTTTATTTTCTTCTACCATTGTCCTTGTTGGAATTCATCTCAAAGTTCTTGCCCCTAGTATTGACACTTAGGGCAGAATTAAATGTCGACGATTCTCTAGAGTCCTTTCAACAAACTTTCTCCATGAGAATGATATCCTGAACATAATTAAAGATCAACTTTCCATTGCCTATAGATTTACTGACCTCAGCCCTCATAGGCTCCCAACAATTTGGCAGAGACGCCAAAAGAATTAAAGCATGAACCTCATCATCAAATTTAATTTGAATAGAGGTCAATTGATTGACAATCGTGCTACACTCATTCAAATGCGATACCATTGAAGTATTTTCTATCATCTAAAGGACGAATTTGAGAGAGAAGTGAGGAGACTTCCATAAGCTCAATTCTCTATATACACTGAAAAGGTGGTCAAAAGTACAAAATTTGGTGATGTAATTGAGCTACTAGTAGAGCCACATGTAACCACAGCACCACAATATATGAATCTATATTATAAATTTGTCAAACTTGCATTATGTGCAAATGAACTTAAGACCACATGCCAAGAAGGATGAAAAATTTTAAAAAATCTACAAAGAAACCTCTTTTAGGAAAAATCTTGATAATAGCAACACAATGGATGAAGAGGTTGCAGCAGATAATGATGAGTATATAATACCAACCATAGAGCTAAAAGCAATGACAAGGACTGGTAAAAGGCATAGAAGGGGCAGCATACTCGTAAGAATTGAGGGACGACTTGAGAAACCGCATAATAAGAACAAAAACAAAGTCATCCATCTCCTCCTATGAGTAATAGTGCTATTTCCAACATGTGGTATGTCCAAGGTGATGCGCCCACAGTACTTTCTTGGATTTATTTGGTATTTGAGATTTGAGATTTATTTTTCAAATTGCTATAGGTAGCTACTAATCCTTACTGGTTCATGGGTGACAACTTCCATAGGATGTGGGGGATATTATTTCTCAGGTTTGACATTGTTGACAAGCTTGTTTATATAAGAGAGTTTGTATTGTTTTGTAGTATTGATTGAAATGTTTTTGATGTGCCACATGTGACCAGCTGACACCCATTGTTCACAAAATATTGTGGCCCAGGATAGTGAAGACAACCTAGTAATTGAATAACTTGAGTTTTATTTAATCGTTCTTCTTCATTTTATCTGTATCCTTCCCATTCATCATTGTAGGGTTTAAGGGGAAGTCCTACAAGAAAATCACTACTTTTCAGTAACAACACCGATTTCCAAAAAAAACCAGCGCTTTTTTTTCCCAAACCACGGATTCCTCTTGGGGGCCAGGAGTCGACTCATGAAAATCAATGCTTTCAGTCAAAGCATGTAGCCATACATTGTTTTTCCAAGAGAAATTGTTGTTGTTTGTGTACAATCTACATTTTACTTATAAACTCGTTGTTTTTACTAAAAAATCATTGACCCTAAATTACATTAACACGAAATTTTTTATGCAATGCTTTTTACAACTACGTAAGTAAAAATTTTTATTTTTTTATAGTCATGGAAAATCCCAACCATCATTACAACTATCAGTTTTTATCTTCTTTAGAAAGCAAGAGTTCAAAAGGGGCTACAAACCACCTCAACTCAACCGATTCCTAGTTAGAATCTTTCAAATGAAAATTCCTTGAGTGAATGTTTTGATCTTTGAACCTCCAAAAAATTTCCAAGTTTAAGACCCTAATCATCAAGGAAAAATAAGTAAATAGGTATTATAATCAGAATGCAATGGATTTTTAGCTACTAAGAAATATTTCTTACATCTTATTAGTAACTTGCCAACCTTTTGACAAGAGAACAAGCCTAAATGCCAAATCTGCTCATCTTCTCGAGATCATACATGCCTAAATGTCATTCTTCTATGTCTCCGGCTCCTCCATTGTTGAAAAGAATGTATGGTAGAGTCTTACATGATGGGAATATTTTTTTGAAAATTGTTGAAGAGAAAGTATGATAGAGTCTTACATGACTCTCCCAAAGAGAAGTCTCTTAAAGCCAGAATTATTATGGTGGAGTCTTTTAGGAGTCTCACAAGAATAGGTCACACAAATGAGTTTCATTTAAAGGTGTTTTAGTTATGTTAGTCTTCTATTTATGTCTAGTTGTTCAATTATTTTAGGACTTATCTTTTAGTGTTTAACTTTGGTTATAACTAGGACAAGGGTAGCTTAAATGTAATTAAATTCTACTTGTTTCCTCTATTATAAATAGAGGCTCATTGTACTCAAATTACATCAAGTCAATGAAGTTATTCTCTTTTACAGAAATTCAACATGGTATCAAAGTGGGTTTTGTGAGTTGATTCGGTCAACCCACAAAGACAATGTGATCCTTTTCTTATCTATCATGTCTTGTGGTTTAGGTTTGTATTCAATCTTTTTTCTTTCCTTCATGTCCCAGTACCCACTATTTTCTAGGCTTTCACACCTCCATACTTAACTTTTAATATTTCAAATTATATAATGACGAAAATATCTTTGAGTCTACTTTCTAACTCAAAAAGAATTTTTGAAATTGGAATTTTCTAAAAAGAGAAGTCAATATTTGAAGCATCAAAGGTCACACTGCAAGAGAGGTTCAAGCAGTAGAAGAAATCTTCAACTTTTGTGTCATTTTATGCCATCAAGAAAGATACTTATATAGAGATTTATATGTAAAAAGGAATATCTATAATTATATTTTCTACTTTATCAAACTAATTCTCAATCTAATTTTTCTAGAGGGTGATATCAATTTCACAAGGGCCAATGGTCATGCTGGTCAAAGAAGAAAGAGTATTATGTTCGGTTAGATTATAGAATCTGAAATCTATCAAAAATTTTCTCTAAAAAAAATTATATTTGAATGAAAGGTATCGAAAGATAGTTTCATAAGGATCAAATTTCATGTCAATCTGATCTATCTATAAGGACACATTCACATTGGAATGCGCAAGGGCCAAGTCACATAATGAAGAAAATAAAGAGGTCATAAAGGATTCAATAATGAAGACTTTTATGTCAAATTAGGTATCAAATAAAATCTCTCTGAATCTAGTTTCTTGATCAACAAACCTTTTTATGATTCTAAATTATATTTTTAAATATATGGATATCAAAAGTGTCAAATGTCAATTCATCTTAAATCTCTCATTTTCTAATTTTATCTCATATTATCTCTCCATGCATTGACGTGAATTGAATTTCCTCTTCTTATAGATACCTAGTTTTATATTCAAATTTTACTTCTAATTCTAAAGTTTTGGGCAAATTTAATCACTCCATGAAATGCTCATTCAAGGTATGCAACATCCTGCTTCGATGTTGTTCTCATGTTTTTAGTTTTTGTTACTTTGCTATGTATCTTTCATATAGCAACTCCAAAAAATAGGTTATCCTTGGTCAAATTTATTAAGTTCTACCGTTATATTCTACCCTATTTAAAAAAAAGGTCACATCCTACATTCATTTGGAAGTATGAGTATTGCATAGTCGCTTCCTTCCAGTTAAAGTTATTTTCCTATAGTATTTCTTCAGTTCAACATCTTGTGTTTTCATCACTTTAGAGGAATGCCTAGACCCACTGCCTAAAAAGTATATGAATGTGACCAATATCTAGCTCAAGTCAAATCTTTTGTTATTCACCCAAGAGGTGATTTCTTTACACCCACAAATTACGTCACTAATGAAGCACAAAAGGCTAATTTCATTTAAACAAATAACCACAAGTCTGGATTAATGTACACATTTTCATCATTCCACTTTTGAAGCAATGCACCCCAAAAATGTATGACCTATATGAGACTAAACACCTAACCCTTTTACCTACATTGTCAACCAAGACCTTATAAAAGTTCAGAATTATCCAATGATTATGCTTACCTCATTACTCAACTCTTTCTGATGGCTCACAATTCCATCGATGCTCTTAATGCTAATACATGCGTCATCAATCAATTTCCATGTTACCCTAATCAACCATTTCAAGGCAGCATCAGTAGCTATAACAAACATTTAAAGAGAGGTGGAGATTTTTATTTTTTTTCTAAACCAAAGTAGGCTTTCTCTTTCTCATAATATGCTAATTCTCGTAGGTCCTATTCAATAATTTTTATATCATGGTCTAGAAGTGCAACATGCCTATTATACTTTTGACCTCTTGTATCGATAAGATTTCCCTTGCCCCTTGTCCTTCTCCCTTTTGCCATCTACTTCTTTCCCTCTATGTTCCTCCCCTCTCCTTCCTTTCCAACTCTTTTCTTCCCTTTTGTCTTTTTCCCTTCTTCCTTCCTCACTCTTTTTGTCACTCCTTTCTTCACATCGACCTTCATTCCCTCTCCTTTACTCCCCTCTCCTTCCTTTTTTTCTCCTTCTTCCCTTAGTACCCTCACCCTTCCTCATGTAAGTAAAGTATGGTAATCCCATGTTCGGGCTAGGCTTTGTTACACAAGTGTAGGGAAGTGGTTAAAGACGCATACGCAATGGTTTTATTTCTATCACAATGCTGCCTAGCCAATGAATAACAACCTCTTCATCACCCCCACCACTTGCCATACCTTGAGGAGCATTTTCAAATGATCAACTTCCTTTTGTAATTGCATGATCGCTTTATCTTTTTCATGCACCTAAATAATCTAAGATGTAACAATCAATTCATTTTATTAAAACCTATGAGTGCTCCATATATAATGCCAAATACCACTTCTTGCAAAAGTTTTTCCTCGTTCTTCTCCACTTCTATCAAGTGGGAAACCTTGTCATAAAATCTTCATTCAATCCAGAAATCCCTTCTTGGAGAATTTAAACAAGATATTGAAGTTGTCTAATCTTGTCTTCTTCTGATCCGTCCTAACACACCAAAATCTCAGCTCTTAGATTGTAATGCCTAGTGAAAATAAATAATTCATTAATAAACCCTTACCTCGTCTCATGGGTGAACTTTCTCTAGTTGTTGAACCCTCACACTACTAAGGTCATCCACCATCTTTGCCATGGATGCTTTTAAAATGTTGAACTATACGAGAAATATAATGAAAGATTACTTTAATTCACAACCTCCATGGATGTTCATAATAAAACATAAAACATTTTTCCATAGACATTATTACCACCACCTCCATGGACCACCCAATGTTTCCTTCCATACATGAGATCTATTTGTGATAGTCCAACATGACTGTAGTGCCACCACAAGGAGAACCATTGGCCCCAAATTGCCATCCTCCAACCCCTAAACCGGTTGGTGTATCACTTATATCTCCATGTGTTTTGCCTTGCTCCAACACAATGAGTTGTTCAACGTCTGTGAACAAGGTCAATTCGCAAGAGGCAGATCTCCCTCTACTACATGGACTGGACAAATGTAACTTGAGGTTTCCTCGAGTGTCAGTTGCAAGGAAATTGCACCCCATATTTTAATAATTAAAAGAAAATATTTTTATATTTTATATGTAAAACTGACACAAACTCAATAATAATGAAAGATCCATCCCTGCTGGCCTTATGTTTAACACTCGGGCCTCCCCATCTTACAACATGGGGATAAGTATCCTTCTATTATAACTTTTCCATCACAAGTTGCACGGTGCTAGTTACATTTCAAAGCACATGCTCATAAAACAAAACTTGTTAAATAATAGCATAAAATATTAATGCAAAGTAACATCAATAAATTTAACCATGTATTTGTAAATTGGTCAAAGAACTTACATTGAGCACCAATGTGCATCTTGACATGCATCCTTTCTTATTTTTGAGTTTGTATTCATGAAGATGGTATACTTTGAATTGATGCACTATAGCACCCCAGCCATAATTAATCAACTTTGATAAACCATCCACATATTTGTACAACGGTATGGGAGTCTTGGAGTTTGCTTGATCAAATAGGATGTAGTTCAAAGTGAGGACAACTAAAAACTTTTCAATGTTTTTAGAAAAGCCATCCCCACCCTACGAAACTACCTCTCTCGAGTTATTCACAAATTGGTAGGCGGTCCAATTTTTCTACACCATCAATAAAATCTTTAGAAATTGAGACACATCATCAAATCTTTGTCATTCAATTAGAGCATCATGCAACTTCAGCCCTAGCATCACGGTGACTTCTTGGGCTAAGAATTTTATATCCCGTTTGGCGACCTTGAAGGAAGTTGGCTGACAGTCAAACCTTTTGATCAACTCACCCAAAATAGAGCCTCTTCCATGGAATGATCACCAATTTTTAGGAGACAACCAAAAGGTGTTTTCTGAAATGCTTGCAATACATCCCTACTTAAATTTAGGGATGACAATCTTTTAAAATTTAGTAGGAATACATCTTACAATTGTTGCCATTTCTTAATCCTTTGGTTTGTATGCAATAAACATAAACCAAATCAATTTAAATTAAATGCTATAGCCCTACGTATAATCATGTAATAAACATACAAATTTGACTTGACCTCAAATATCAACAACACGACCACAACCACCCTTGCAAAAAGATGGAATTCATTTCATATGCACAGTATTCTTAGTGGCCACTTAAAAATTCGTACAATTCTCAACGATGAATTTGTAATTAGTTAGTTTCTATACATGACCAAAAGATAATTGACAAAGGAATAACAAATGTTATTTATCCTTGTAGGAATACAAAGGAATATAGAGAAATATGAAGCATTTCCATGAAATCAACATTCGTATAAAATGACACTTGTCAAGAACATTGCAGTATTATGTAACTTTTCAAGACACAAATGTAGGAAGAGATAAATAAAAACTAAGATCAATGCATCACATGGCATAGATGTTTGTCTAAAACATCTTCATGTAAAGAAAATTCCAACAACTCCGAGAACTGGATTCACCATTTAATTGCTATTTTTTAGGAGAAAGCACATTAAATCATTGTTTTTCAATGAAAAACATTGATTTGTTGCAAAAAGAAGTGATTCCCAAATCACTACTCATAAAGAAAATACATTGATTTGGTGTCAAAATCAGTGAGTGTCCATGAAAATTATCGCTTTTTTCAGGAAAAAATATTGATTATTGAATTTCTGGAAAAAGAAAAACTTCACTGACTTCATGTAATTTGAGTATATGAACCTCTATTTATAATAGTAAAAACAAGTAGAATCCAGTTACAATTAAATTACTCTTGTCCCAGTTACACCCAAAGTTAAACACTAAAAAATAAGTCCTAGAACAATTGAACAACTAAACATAAATAGAAAACTAACATGATTGAACCACTTTAACTAAGACTTCTATGAGACCTCCTCTTGAAAAACTCCTGTAAGACTCCACCATATTAATTATGCCTTGTTAGACTTCTTGCTATGAAAGTCAAGTAAGACTCGTCCCTATCTGCTCTTCAACCCTCCCCCTCACGTTAGAGTTCATAACTTCAGCTTGCAAATAAACGGATTTTTGGTCTTCAATTTTCTTTTGCTAAAAAAATCTTCAAAAATACAAAAACTTCGTATTTATGCAAAAAAAAAAAAAAAAAATTGTGCTCCCTTCTCTTGTATATTTTGGCCACATAAAAATTACCACAACATATGGAATAAAATACTTCTTTCTTGTATTTCTTCTTCTACTTCTTTCCCTCTGGTTGGGGATAAAAATGACATAGAAACCCGCCTTGGACAAAATACAATATAGGAGAAGAAAATCACTCCTAGCCATATGAAAAAACTCCATACACAAAACAAAATGGTCATAGTCTGAAACACACTTTGCTTTATTTTAAAGGAAGAAAAATGGCCCAACTTTAGGGGACAACAAAGAAACTATTCACATTTTAAGGGTAGCTCAAACACAAATCACCTCTTGCGTGAAGAACTAAAGACTTGACTCAAACTGGATGTTGGAAACACTCTTATACTTTTTAGTTAATGGGTCTAGGCATTACTCAGAATTGATAAAAATACAAGATGATAAACTGAAGAATACTATAGGAAAATGACTTTAACCGTCAGGAAGCGACTATGCAACACTAATACTTCCAAAGAGATCTTTAAAAAAAAAAAATGGGGAGACTATAATGGTAAAACTTAATAAATTTGACCAAGTATAACTTTTTTGGGGTGGCCACAATTTTTTGGAGTTAACTATATGGAAGATACATAATCAAGTAACAAAAACGCAAAACTTGAAAGCAACATCGAAACAAGATATTGCATACCTTGAATGAGCACATCATGGAGTGATTGTCTTACTAAAAATATTTGATTAGAAGAGAAATTTGGCTAAAAACGGATTTTAGGAGGAAAGAAAACTCAATTCACATCAATGCATGTTAGAGATAATAGGAGTAAAAATAGGAAAAATGAGAGATTTTTTGTAGAATTGACATTTATTACTTCTGATATCGATATCTCCAAAATATAGCTTAGAAACACAAAAAGTTTGTTGCTCAAGAAACTAAACTCAAATATATTTAAATTGACACCTAATTAGACATAAAAAAACTTCATTCTTGAATCTTGTATGACCTATTGATTTTCTGTGTTTTGTAGCTTGACCCTTTTCCAACTCCAATGTGAATATCTCCTTAAATATAGATCAGATTGACATAAAAAATTTACCTTTGAAAACTAAACTTCAATACCTTTCATCCAAGTATAACTTTTTTATAAAATATACTTCTTTTTAGAGTAAGAACCTGATAGATTTTTTACTCTTTAATTTGGCCGAAATGAGTATTCTTTCTTCTTTAGCCAGCATGACCATTAACTCTTCCAAGATCTATATCTCCATCTAACAAACTCAGATTGAGAATTGGTTGGATAGATAAGAAAATGTACTTACATATATTTTTTTCATGTATAATTTTCCATACAAAGACTCGTTCTTCATGGCATAAAATACCTCGAAAGTTGAAGCTTTCTTATGATGCTCAAACAACTCTTGCGGTTTCACCTTTACTATTTCAAATATTGATTTTTCTTCGTAGAAAACTCTGATTGCCAAATTTCTTTTTGATTTGGGAAATAGACTCAAATATGATTCTATCAATATATAATTTGCAATATGAAAAATTCATTATGGAGGTTCGACTGCTAATAAAATAATGGGTACCATGATAAGAAAGAAAGAAAATAGATAAAATATAAACCTAAACTACTAGAGATGATAGATAAAAAAAGGGATCACATTATCTCATAAAACCCGCTTTGATACCATGTTGAATTTCTAGAGAAGATAAAAACTTCATTGACTTGATGTAGAGCCTCTATTTATAATAGAGGAAACAAGTAGAATCCAATTATAATTAAACTATCATTGTCTTAGTTACACCCAAAGTTAAACACTAAAAGATGAATCATAAAATAATTGAATAACTGAACATAAATAAAATGCTAAAATAACTAAAACAACTTTAATTGAGACTCTTCTATAGAAGCTCATCCTATGAGACTTCATAATAATTTTGATTTTGTGAGACTTCTTATTGTGATAATCATATATAACACTTCCATATCTGCTCTTCAATAACTATTTTTTATGAAAAACGATTATAAATGAATATATGATTATTTCGTTCTAGGTACTAAAAAATCCCACTATGTTAAATTGTGAGTAGTTAAATGCATGTCTTACGCATTTACACTTGGTCTCCCTTCCAATAATAATTCTAAAAAAATCTACAACCCGTCTATAATACCTTTTTGTCCAACTGTAATCAGCGAAGCTTACTAGGGAGCATATTTTATTTTATTTTATTTGTCAAGAAGAGAGATTCTCAACGCTTGATGGAGTCCAAGAAAATAGGGGAACCTAAGTCTTAGTCTATAACCTTGGAAGCACAAAAATGTTTCTTTCTAAGAAAATAAAAAATTGAGAGTAAACGCAGGAATTTTATGTACAACAACACATCAACAAATAAAAACGCATAGGTTTCTCGAGTTCAAAAAAATCAGACATGTCTAACCCCTTGGGATTTTTTTTTGTAAAAACCATGTAAAAAAGGGGCAAATACTTTGATTACTCTTGTTACTCCGACTTATGCAATTAGATTGAAAATCATGCCTTCTTATTCTTTCATGTGGATTCAATACAAAGAGACTAAAATAAATAATTTGAAGAAAAAAAATGCACAAATTACGTTCATTTACCAACAAAAAGACGATCATGTCCAAGATTTCCATGCCTTCCCCATCTTGTTTGCAAGGTAACGAACTGCATTCACACCCCCAACAGCCAAAAACCCAGAGACGGCCTGCCTTGCACTAGACTTCATCACTATCCGCCTGAGAACCTTTTCCAAACATTTTGCAGCGTCTCCCCTTTCGTTGACCACGACTTGGTTTAGTACTTTACCTGCAAAGAACGGCCTATTATACTCACTATTGAAGCCAAACCTAAAACTTCGACCATTATGCTTCTCAGCTAAACCTTTACCGCATTCCCTCGATTTTAGCTGTGTCCCAGGGTCCATTCCCATTTTGCTTCTCAGCATTTCTGGAAGACAAGAAATGAGTGACAGGGTTGAAGATAATCCAGAGTCCTGTCATTCTTCAAGGGCATCAAATACTTGACCAAACAAAAAAATTGGGACTCTGTGCATCAATAACTATCTGGGTCTAAAAAAATAAAAATCAAAAACCTGAGATATAACTGCTTGACAGTCACCACTTGAAGAAAGTCTCAGCAAGCCCTTCATAGAGTACTCATCCATAAATGGCCTATACATAACTCTGAATAAATCAAAATGTCCTTTGACTATATTTCTAACCTGTCATAGAGACAAAAAAGCAGCAAATCAAGTCTAAAAAGAACCAAAACAACAAATCAAGTAGGGAGGTTAATCAACTCATGGATTTTTTAGAGAAACAGAGAACTTCTATAAGTGTGCTGCTAAAAAAGTTCAGAAGCATAGTTCTTGCAAATCGATCATTGTGAAAAAAGAAAAGGGTAGGCAGAGGCACAACAAGTCAAACACTTGTTGAGAAAAATTATAAAAAGAATGATCTTCCGACTCATATGCACCGTTACATAAAATACAATCATAATTTTGAACATCTTGACCTCTATGATTTAACTGCTCAACCTCTATAATTCGTGACACGCCAAAGAAAAATTTTCACCTTTGAGGAATTGGCAAAAGACCAAACTACTGATAATGCTTGATGACACTGGATATGAACACTCATGAACAATACTTCCAAACCAGTTCATCCTCCCCTCTCCAAAAATAAAAGTCCCCTCTAAAAGCAAGATTAATTAAGTTACTTCTACAACTTCCTCATCATGCAAACCCCCTTTTAAATCAAGGTCCCAATTTTCATTCTTATTAGACCTTTAGACCAGAACTTTTTTTTTATTTTTTTTCTTTTAAAAGAGACAAAATTTTATTGAAAACAAAAGCCAAAGAAAAAAATTACAAAAACAAGCTAAGGAGGACCCAACCCAATGAGGGATTGAAGGGAGACCCCCCTGCTCAGCCAAGGAGTCAGCCAATGAGTTCCATGATCTCGATACATGGTTCCAAAACATACAAACTGAGAAGACATGTCTATAATTTCTTGGAAGCTCTGCCAATGCTGGCAAGGACGATCCAATCTGATGAAAACATTGGAGTTGCCCTCAATCCATAAATGCCCACCAATGCTTTCGTTGAAAATGAGTAGTTGGAAATGAGTAGGCCACACCAAAGGGTGGGGAGTTCAGCAGTGGTAGGGTTAGAAATCCCTATGGGACTAGAGTAGGATGCAAGAATGAATCCTTCATGTATCCTGAAAACACCACTAAACCAAACCGCACCACAGCTGCCCAAGGCGCAACCATCATGCCATTAGGGGGAAAAGGAGTGGAATGGCACCGGGAAATCCAAAGGCTAGGTACTTCTTCGAATCCAAATTTACTTACTCTGAGCTCAGCAATAGTCATTTTCTTGGCAAATATAGTGACTTTTTGCTCAAAGGCCATGCCGTGATGCTCTAGGATAAGAGCGATGATCTATCCAAAGGAAAGACCATCGACACTATCATTATTGGCCACATCCACCATCCAATGTAGCATGAGATACCTGAAATCAACTTCCAATTGGGTCAAAGCGCTCAGCCAAAATATGTCAGAGGTTGTCAAATGGGATCTTGCATTGAGGATGTGAGTGACGATTTCCAAGTAGAGGCGATGCTCCATACTCAAATCCTTCATCTTGACCTCATACAAACTTCCTACCATCTGCCCAAACACGAGGCTAATAGCTTCTGTGAGTGATTGTAGGCAATCTTCTGCAAGATCGATAGGCAACTCTCCTTGACATATCTCTTTAGGCCATCCTTTGGAGTTCCCAAAAGCTAATTAACTTCATTGAAGGTAAGAGAAATGGATATCTTCTGAACATAGGTAATGAACTAGAGCTCTCTCCTATCAAGCTCTTCTAATTCCAAGTTGGTGTAGAATACTTCGACAATATTTGGATAAATGCCTAGATTACCCTCCAAAACGATGGCATATGGCCCAAATACCTCATCAAAGTGATCCACCGCTCTCCTACAAAACCCAAGGTCCACTTTGGTGGGGTGTACCATGCTTCGATCAAGGAACATCTTAACATACCTACTTCTTCGAGTTTTTTGTCCAAAAGTGTCTCCTCCAATCTGGTATTACAGAGTATTCTTCTTTGTTTTGGGGGGTTGCTTCCTTCCGTGGGTCCTCTTGGTAGGTACCATGGTGATAGTGTAAAACTCGAGCTTAGAAAGGTGGTGGAGTTTGACCAAAGTAAAAAAGGTGGCTAAGGGTCTCATGAGGTCAAACATG
The DNA here is from genome assembly GCF_029961685.1 of Aristolochia californica. Lineage (NCBI taxonomy): Eukaryota > Viridiplantae > Streptophyta > Magnoliopsida > Piperales > Aristolochiaceae > Aristolochia > Aristolochia californica. The sequence continues at coordinate 27,439,906 of NW_027182290.1, read as the reverse complement.
GGATTTCAACGTTGGAATCCATCCAAATACAGGCAATCGGCTAAGTGTGTGGTGGTAGATGAGAAAAAGGAATTTTTCAGAGGCTAAGGGTGTTCACAATGATTTATTAGGGTTTTAAAATGAATTTCGAACCTTTTATAGAGTAGTGTTTCTCCACAGTTGATCGATCATTAGAGGTACAATGATCAATCAATTGGTCAGGTTGATTGATCACACTTATGCATTGACCGATCATGCCACATAAAAAATTTCCGATTTGATGTTTTCTCATTCATTTCTCATTTGTAACATGATTCTAATGAGATATGCTTCTAAATCTATAGATTTCAAGCTATATAGCCATAAAAGGGTAGCATATGCCCAATTCTCTTCTTAACTTAGAAAATCAATCAAGTTCTAATGGCTTTGTAAAAATGTCTGCTAATTGATTCTAGGTAGGAACAAAATCCACTTTGATTACTTTGGTTTGAACTAGCTCTTGTATGAAGTAATGTCAAATTTCAATATGTTTTGATCGAGAGTGGAGAACCGGGCTCTTACTTAGCTAATAACACACATGTTGTCAGAATAGACAGGCTTTTCAATTTGCTCTAAGCCATAATCTCTTAATTGTTGTTTCATCCATAGTTGTGCACAACTTCTTTCAGCCACTATACACAGCTTTGGTGGTAGCTTAAGTAAAGTGTTGTTTCATGGAAAACCAAGAAACAAACATATTTTCAAGTAATTAACAACTACCACTGGTACTATTTCTATCAATTTTGCATCCGGAAAAGGCAGCGTCGAAAGCACCTGATTAAGTCTATAGTAGAGGTATTTAAATACCAAAATCCCAAGTCAGGTGTTCCAATTTTATTTTATTTTATTTTTTTGTCATTGGTCATGTGCCTTGAGCACCCGCTATCCAAGATCCATACATTCTTTGGTGCCTTGGCTCAGAGAAATACCTACAACAAAGAAAAAGGATCATCTCTTCGAGGCCCCAAATATGTTGGATCCCTTTGGAAAACCATTAGCTTCACTAATTTCTTTGGGCTTCCAAATTTGTTTACCCATGGACTTTTAGGTTATCATAACTTTTTCATTTGCTTTGGATACTCACTTTTGTTTTATGCCATTGCATTTTTTTTTCACAAATATGAGCATAATAACCTAGTTGGTTACAATAATGACATCTAATGTGAGGTAGAGAAGAAAACTTGTGCATATGCCTTTTTTGTTTCTTCTAATGTATCGCCTAGGTGTGTTCTTTTGAGATGATAAGATTTTGAGCTTCTTTTTTTTGTTTTGAGAAGAAGTGTGAATATATTACTGAGAGAGAAAGAATACAAACCTTGCTAAACAGAACCTTCCTCCCCAACAAGATGTTGAAGAAAAACACCTAGTTTAGCCTGACTATCCGCTAAGTGATTAGTGGATCTAGGAATATAATTCCATAAGACTTTGAGCTTTGCTCTAATTCTATGCATTTTTTTCAAAGTCCAACCTATCACAAGATAACTTATCTATCACACCTTGCTGCCGTGAAGCATTTGCAATGTGGCTCTCTTTTGCTTCTTTCAAAGCAGCCACCTCACATTTGAGCATGGCTAGCTCATGCTTTTGGGCATAACATTTTTCTCTATATTTGTTTAAGCTAAAAATTGATTTTTCAAGTAAAAGTTCAAGTTCATTTTCGTAATTAGAATCACTTCTTGCAAAATGGTGTAATCACCTTTCTCAATTACCATGAATCCCATATCACTCTCTTCTTCGAAGTAATAGGATTCCTCTTCAATCGCATCTCAAACTGAGATCAAAATTTTCTTCTCCTTGTTTTTGGGATCCTTACTTGTGGATGGAGATCTTTCTTCAAAATTTGAGCATTTGTTTCTTCTATGCCCTGCCCTGCCTTTCCACACTCAAAACAAACATCGGTCATTTTAAATGATTTGTTTTGTTGCCCTTGTATTGGCCTTTTTTTAAAAAAAATCTTCCTATACATCCTTTGAAGATGTAGCTTACTTCATCGGAGTTATCCTCATTAGTAACATCACTCATGTTGGATTTTGCCTTAAAAGCAATTTTTTTTCTCAATTGCTCTTCTTCCTTTTCTTCCGGTTCCATCTCATATGTAAGGAGGATACCTAATAACTCTTTCAAACTCATGGTCCTAAAGTTAGCATTCTTACGAATGATGGTCTTCCTCATGTCCCATGAATTTAGAAGTGCCTTGAGAAGCTTATCGTCGCGCTTACAAAGGGAAATTACCTCCCAAGTATGTTCAACTCATTGATAATATGAGTGAACCTAGAGTTCATATCAACTATAGATTCACCCATTTTTATTTTGAATTCATGACATTGACCGCTCAATAGGCTTGATCCTAGAGTCTTTGACCTCTATAGTTCCCTTATGGGTCACTTCCAACTTGTCCCAAATTCCTTTTTGTCATTTTACAAGTTGAAACTCTATTGAACTCATTGGATCCTAAGGAACCTAGGAGAAGGTTTAATTGCCTCAGAGTGTCCTAAGTTGCTCCTTGTCCTCCCAAGTAAGTTCTCCATACTCCTTGGAGATCAAGTTACCATCAACCATTTTCAATAGTTCTCACTATTCTTGATCACATGCCAAATGTCTCAATCCATAGATTAAAGGAAGAACTACATTCTTACCTTCCAATAAGCATAATTAACCTTGTTAAACATTGGGAGACAATTGGCGGATTGACCTTCGGGAAGGAACATTTTGTTTTGAGATGCCATTAAAATCACTTAATGAATCAACTAAAATTTTGATTTTGAGTTTAAGCTTGCTCTAGTGTCAATTGTTAGCCCAAGAGTCTTCTCAAGAGGGGGGTGAATTGGGGATTTAAATTAAAAATAAAGTACTTAAGAGTACTAAAATAAAATACGACAAATAATTAACTAGCAACACCACAAAGAGATGAAGATTTTTTTGTTCACAATGTTCCCCTAATGGCAGTTAACACCCATGAACCCTTGGTCAAAAAAATTCAACTAATAAGTCATATTAGCTAAAGTTACATGTAAAAGATATTTTGGCTCTCTTTAAGCCAAGTGTAACACCCACAAACAAGTCTGAAGGCCTATTTATAAAAGTCCCAACCAAACTAGCTATTTTTTAACCGTTTGCAACAAACTGCAAAAAGTGTTGATCGATCAACCATGTATAACGGCTATATTGTTGGAGTTCCATAAGTCTATTGATTGATCAAAGTATCAATCAACGAGTTTTCAACCTTCTCCAAAATCGATTAATCAATCATGTCTCATATATTGCTCGATCATGATTTATAGAACTGGCCAAACAATATTATGCATGATCAATCATACTATAGTGGATGATCGATCATGTGTTATAGCCTCTTCCTGGTAGCATTTTGTATGATCGATCATGCCTGAGCCAATGATCGATCATTCATTATTAGTTCTACCAGACTGCATCCTGGATGCTCGATCAAACGTATACAGGTTGATCGATCATGCTATGTGCTAGTGTACTAAGTTGAATCTTAAGCATGATATAGACTATACTAAGAGATTTAGCAATTTCATACCATTTTTATGTATTGATCAAATCTGGTTTTAAAAGACTTCATGCCCTAAAGCTCCAATGCTCTTGAGCACCTTAGGATTGAAGTTTGGTTGATTGTCCTCTTACATGGCTAGAGTTCTTGAGATTTTTCTTGTGGCTTGACTCTTACACCTTCAAATCTTCAAGCTTCTTGTAGGAGATGACTTGACATTTCATTTTTGCACAAGGTCTTGTGTTAAATTTGTTGACTCTTCTTCATTGTTGATTCTGTCACATAAAGGAAAAGCATCTAAAATACTTGACTTGCAAATTTTAGTTCAATTTGATTAAGTTTTGTTATCATCAAAATAGGGATTAGGTCAACCTAGGTCAACAAAAAGAGTATATAGTAAGGATGGGCACGGGTCGGGTTTTTGAAGACCCAAACTCAACCTTGAGCCTCGACCCCAAAACCCAACTGAAAAAAAAAAAAAAAAAAAAAAAAAAAAAAAAACAATCCCTGTCCTGACACCCCCGATCCTGACCTGATCTCTTTCCCCGTAATCTTGTCCCTGTATTCCCAACCCATTCCCACTTCAGCCCATGGCACAACTACCATTCATTTAATATTATAAAAAAATCTCAAAATTAATCTACACACTAATTATTATACAACATAAAAAAATAATAAAAACAATTCCCAAAAATTAAGGAAGTTCTCTCTTTTTCTTTTTAAATATATAGATGATTGTAATTTTAAAAATAGGTATATAAGTTAAATTGGTCAAATTAGGGGTGAGATCGATCCCCTTCCTGAACCCGAATTGATTTTTTTCCCAACCCAAACTATTTTTTTTGTCCAAAACCCGCACCGGTGTTTTCCCCAACCCCGTCCTCATCCCGCGAGATGAGGAAGAAAATCCAAACCCGGGGTTATGCTCCCTTTCTTTTTAAATATATATATTGTTGTAATTTTAAAAATAGGTCTATAAGTTAATATGGTCAAATTAGGGGTGTGGTCGGTCCCCTTCCTGAACCCGAATTGATTTTTTTCCCAACCCATACTGTTTTTTTCCACAACCCACACTAGTTTTTCCCCAACCCTGTCCTCATCCCGCGAAGTGAGGAAGAAAATCCAAACCCGGTTTTCGAGTTGAGCTGGGTCAAGTTCCCAACTTAACCCAACCCGACCCGATGCCCACTCCTAGTTTAGGGATCACCATGAGGGGGAGTTTCTTGATGCCCCTCCTTCCAACCACCACCTAGTATCCCAATTCATTTTCTTCACTAGCCTATTTATCATTGAAGGTGATTCCAAAGTTGTCATTGATTGGTGCACTAAGTTAGTGCCCCCACCCCCTAGCGGCACTGGGATGTCTTCCATAAAATTTGTAGTATCTCTTCCTCCCTTAATTGTACTTGGAACAACACCCATAGACCCGCCAACCACCTAGCGGACTCCCAAGCTAAGTGGGGAACGTCCCTCCAAAACAAGGTGGCCCCACTCTATAGGTTGTATTTTCTTTCCTCTGTTTATAATATTCACACATTCCATAAAAAAAATTTTGAAAGCATCCCATATAGTTAGCAAGCTCACTCGACAGATCGTCTTCTAGATTAACTCAGAGTGAGGCAGTTTTCTCCCAATTAATTTTTGGGCCAGATGTCATTTAAAAGAGGCTAAGAAGGGCTTTTACCTTTTGAACTTGTGCCAAGGATCCCTAGCAGAAGTAAATGGTGTCATCAGTAGACTACAGAAGAGGGATATCCATTTCTGGTTCATCAGCAACTAGAAGGAAGCATCCAATCTCCTTTGCAGCTTAAATCATATTTGAGAGATACTCCACAACAATGTTAAACAAAAGTGGTGAGAGCATATCTCCTTGTCTGATTCCCCTAGTCCCTTTATAATACCCACATGCTATTCCATTTATGAGGGAGTATGCAGCTCATGAAAGGCCTCTAATTAATAATGTTTTGGTGAGTCTCTTCACAGGTCTTTACATAGAAAGTTGCCCCATCCCACCCATACTTCCAGTGCGTCAATCTCTCATTGATCCCGAATGCATATAACGGAGAATTTTATAGAAAATGTTGGCCAACAATTAGTGAGGATGTCATTGACATGGTCCATGATTTCTACCATCGAGGTATCACATTCAAGAGCATAGGAGCCTCCTTCATTGCTCTCGTCCCCAAAAGACCTGTGGTGAAGCAACCTGTTGACTTCTAGCCCATTAACCTCACTACTAGCACTTACAAAATTTTGGTGCGTCTGCTAGCCAATCATCTCAAGGCGGTATTACCTCTCGTCACCTGTCATGGTCAATGCGCCTTTATCAAGGGAAGGTACATCTTGGGTTTCGGCAACCACAAGCTCCTCCATAATTTCAAGTCCTTAAAGCTCCCTCATTTCGTCCTCAAACTGGACTTTGAAAAAGCTTTCGACCGGTTTAATTGGCAGCTTCTGGACGCTCTCTTGGGCAAAATGGGATTTGGGCAGGAATGGCGTTTTTGCATACGAAGTTGCATCTCCTCCGCCAATTACTTTGTGCTCCTAAATGGGACTATTTGCAGCTATTTTAAAGGATCCTGAGGCATTAGACAGGGAGACCCACTGTCTCCCCTACTCTTCAACATCGTAGCCAAATACCTTTCCTCTATGGTTTACTCGGCCAAAGACTTTGAATGGTTACTCCCCATTGCTGATCATGCTGCTTTCAACATCCCAATTCTCCAGTTTGTTGATGACACCATCTGTTTCAGTGTAGGCACTATGGAGCAGATCAGAAAACTACGTGCTCTCCTTAGTCTTTTTGAGTTCAAGTCAAGGCAACAAATAAACTGGAGAAAAACCACTCTCTTTGGATACTACATTAATAATGTGGTCTTGCAAGACATGGCTGATTTTCTGGGTTGCTCCTTGAACAACACACCATCCACCTATCTCAACCTCCCTTTATTTGATACCCAGCCAAATGTTGCCCTATGGTCCCCGCTCATTGAGAACTTTGAGAAGAGGCTGGCCATTTGGCATGGCAAACTCCTTTCCACAGCAGGCAAACTCAACTTGCTGAAATCCAGTTTAGCCAGACTTCCCAACTACCTCCTATCTTTTATGCACTGCCTAGCCTTGGTTTGCACTAAGATCAACGCCATTAGAATATGCTTCCTCTAGCGTGGATCAGAGGACACCTTCAGATATCACCTAGTAAATTGGAAGGAGATCTACCTCCCTTAGCTCTGGAGCGAGTTGGATATCTGTCCCACAAAAGAGATGAACAACCTCCTTCTAAAATGGATCTAGAATTTCAATACCAAGCACAACAGCATGTGCAGAAACATGGTGGGTTTCATGTTGTAGCGGGCCATTGGTGGCGGGAGGGGCGTGGTTGTCGTCAACTATCCCCAATTGCAACTCTTCTTTTTTTGGAATGATGAATGGTGTGGCTCCCGACCTGTCATGGATGATTTCATCTCTCTCCAGAATCTCCTCTCAGCTAAACTGCATTGTTGCTAACGCATGGAATAACCAATCTTGGATTCTCCACTATCGTCGGGGCTTGAACGACGAGGAAGCCAATGCCCTTTGCTCTCTCCTATCCACCCTTAGCAACAAAGTTTTGCAAGATCATACCCAAGACAAGCCTTCTCGGTGGCCACTGCATATAACCATTTCAGACGAAAATGGAGAATCAGGGACTGTATAGCTGGTCATCTTCTTATTGAAGGTGATACAAGTGTTGTCATCAAATTGTGTTCGACAACTGCTCCCCCATCCTGGCGTCATTGGCCAATTCTATCCTCCATTTTAGACGTTGTATCTAATATTTTTTGTTCGTGGCATCATGTACCTAGATCAGCCAACTCTTCGGCCGATAGATTAGCCAAAGCTCGGGACCTCCCTCCAATTTCTCTTTGTTCAGGACGGTCCCCCGAATTTGTAATGTAGCTTTGTTGTGTCTTTCTCCCTTTTAATAAAATTCAGCACTATTTCAAAAAAAAATATTATTCTTACATTTATGTTAAGTTACTCAATTATTCTAGGATTTACCTTTTAGTGTTTCACTTTAGTTAGTTTAATTGTAATTGGATTCGACTTGTTTCCTTCATTATAAATAGAGGCACGTTGTACTCAAATTATAACAAATTAGTGAAGTATTTCTTTTTTCCAGAAATTCAACACGGTATCAAAGCAGGTTCTGTGAGTTAACTCAGTCAACCCACAGAGATAATATGATCATTTTCTAGTTTATCATCTCCAGTAGTTTAGGTTTGAATTCTACCTTTTTTTTTCCTTTCATGTCCCTGTACCTGTTGTGTCTTTGGCATTTGCACCTTCACACTGAATTTTAATATTGCAAATCATATATTTACGGAAAGATTTTTTAATCTACTTTCCAAAGCAAAAAGAATTTTGGTGATCGGATTTTTCTACAAAGAGAAATCGATATTTGAAGCAGCAAAGGTCAAGCAGCAAGATAGGTTCAAGCAGTAGCAAAAAGCTTCAATTTTCGAGCCGTTTTATGCCATCAAGAATGATAGTTTATATGGAGATTTATATGTCAAAAGAAAGATTTGTAAATCTATTTTCTACTCCATCAAACCAATTCTCAATCTGAGTTTTCTAGAGGGAGATATCAATTTTGAAAGGTTCAATGCTCATTCTGGCCAAAGAAGAAAGAGTACTCAATTTTGCCAAATTGCACAGTCTGAAATCTATCAAATTCTTTCTCTCAAAAGAAGTATATTTCATAAAGGAATATGATACTTGAATGAAAGATGTCTAAGTCTAGTTTTAGAAGGATCAACTTTCATGTCAAATTGATCTATAAGGAAGGAGATACTCTCATTGAAGTCAGAAAGGGTTATGCTACAGAACGAAGCAAACCAAGTGGTTGTAATAGATTCAATAACAGAGTTTTTTATGTCAAATTGGGTATCAAATTAAAGCTCTTCAAGTCTAATTTCTTGAGAAACAAACCGTTAGTGATTCTGGTCTATATTGAGGGAGATATTGATATCAGAATTACTAAAGGTCAGTTATGCCGAAGATCTCTCCTTTTTTCCTATTTCTCACTTATTATCTCTCCATGCATTGAGGTGAATTGAGTTTCCTTTTCTCCTAGAATGCTAGTTTTTTAGCCCAATTTCTCTCCTAATCAGAGATGTTTGGTCAGAGTTTAATCACTCCATGATGTGCTCATTCAACATATACAACATCCTGCTTTGATGTTGTTTTCAAGTTTTGTGTTTTGTCAACTCCGAAAAATTGTGGTTACCCCAAAAAAGTTACACATGGTCAAATTTATTAAGTTCTACCATTATAATCTCCCTAGTTTTTTTCAAAAAAGAGTCACATGCTAAAATTTTGTTTGGAAGTATGAGTGTTGCATAGTTGCCTCTTTCCAGTTAAAATTATTTTCCTCTAATATTTCATCAGTTTCTCATCTTGTGTTTTTATCACTTCAGAGCAATGCCTAGACCTAATACCTAAAAAGTATAGGAGTGTGTCCAACATCCAGCTCAAGTCAACTCTTTTATTCTTCACCCAAGAGGCGATTTGTATTTGAGTTATCCTAAAAAAGTGAGTAGTCTTTTTGTTGTGCCCTAAAGTTGGGTCGTTTTTCCACCTTTAAAATTGAGCAGAATGTGTTTCAGACTATTTAACTGGTGTATGGAGCTTTGTCATACGGCTAGGAGTGATTTTCTTCTTCCATATTGTGTTTTATCCAAGCTAGATCTATATGTTTTTTTTTATCCCCAACTTGAAGAGGAGGAGAAAAAGAAGTACAAGAAAAAGGTATTTTATTCCATATGTCGTGGTAATTTTTATGAAACAAAAATATTCAAGAAAGGGAGAACAAAAGATGAAGAAGCATTTATGAAGAATTTTTTCAACAAAAGATGATTGAAGACCAAAAAAAATTTTCCTTCCAAACTGATGTTGTAAAGTCCAACTTGAGGGGGAGTGTTGAAGAACAGGTATGAAAGAATCTTGCATGACTCTCACAACAAAAAGTCTCATAGAGCCAAAATTATTATAAAGGAATCTTACAGTAGTCTCGTAGGAGGAGCTCTCACAGAATAGTTTCAATTAAAGGTGTTTTAGTTATGTTAGTCTTTTATTTATATTTAATTGCTCGATTGTTCTAGGATTTATCTTTTAGTGTTTCACTTTGGACGTAACTAGGACAAGGGTAGTTTAATTGTAATTGGATTTTACTTGTTTCGGATTCTACTTGTTTCCTCTCTTATAAATAGAGATTCATTGTATTCAAACTACAACAAGTTAATGAAATATTTCTCTTTTTCCGAAATTCATCAAAACTAATATGCCAAAATTGGCTTTCTTGCTTGGAATGCTCATCCTTTCTTTATTTTGGAATTAAAGCTACAAAGGAATCCCCCATAGCTTTAATAGAAATGTCATGATCATAAAAATCATAAGGAGCAAAAAAATAAATTTAACTACCAAAGATTTGTCGAAAACTACCAAAAAAAAAAAAATCATGATGAAGGAATCTGCAAAATCAGCATTAGACCAAGAGCCTTATCTGTTGGCATTGCGAACTCTTATCTTTTCAAGTGTGAATCTTTGTTCTAGGGAGTCTGCCTCGCTCATGAAAGGGATTTGAAGGACAGATGCCAAGTCAAAGGCCTATCCAGATTGTTCTCCATGTATGACCATGCAAAATAATCCATAAGGTTGATGACAATGACATTTTTATTAGAAGTCAAAGCACCATTAGCTCTCAAAGATAAAATTGAATGTTTTTTCTCCTATGATTTGAGACTACTGAATAAAAGAACTTGGTATTTGCATGACACTTGCTTAGCCACCGGAATCTCCATCTTTGCTTCCAATGGTCCTTTCTTGATGAAAAATGTTGTACAAATAATTGTGAGGAAGCCAACACTCAAGCTCCTAATAGGTGAGTGGGTGTTGCTCCTCTGCTTGATCAAGATCTGCAATAACTCAATTGTTGACGTTACCTTCAATGGTTTAAGCATAAAAGGAAATCTAAAGGGCAGGGTGCTAACAGCCTCAATGTCTCTCCACTAAGTTTCCAAAAAAAGAAAGGAAACAATCACACTCCAACCAAGTTCTCTCAAACCAGAACAATGAAGAACTCTAGGGAAGAGAACCATAGTCAAGTAAGAGATCAGTGATCAGACACCAGCCACGATAAGCTTCGGGCTACCATTGAGGGCAAACTAGAAATCTGCTCAGCTTTGATAACACCGAAGAACTCTGGGCATTTGTCAAATACTATCCAACCATTGAGGGAAAACTAGAAATTTGTTGAGCTAGAGGACTCGATGCATTTGTAAAATGACCATATTGTTTTTTGATAATTTCAACATTGATATTATTGCAATATACACAGGAAAATGTAATTTACTATTTGATTAAATAGGTGACCATATTGTTTTTTGATAATTTCAACATTGATATTATTGCAATATACACAGGAAAATGTAATTTACTATTTGATTAAATAGGGAAATTAATGGATTGACCTTTGATTCAATGGCTACATTGAGGTTTTTCTATGTGTGGTCTTAGTTCATTCAAGTCTCTATAAACACTAATAATTAAATAAATTAGGGAAACTCTAATGTGACACACCTTGTTCTTATCTTCAGCAAAGAACATCCTCAAGTCACCCATGTATGACAGGCTGCAGACTTTGGCATATAGATCTTCCTGTGTGAACAAAAGCTATCAGGAGTCTGGTCAAGAAAAAACAATTGAGAGAAAATTTTCAGTCAAGAAACCAGACCTCAGTGAAGTTAGGAGGCAAAAGAAGGAGTGCTGCTGAAAGTGCTGCTCTTAGATTAAGTGAGTTGAGATTCTCTATGTCTGAACTGTCTACAAGGAAACAGACCTACAGAAACAAGAAAAGATGCAGCCTTGATGTATGATTAACCCTAAGAAACGCACATTTATTTCTTTTGCATCCAAATGAGTTTCATGTGAACAAGCTATAAACACATACATATTCATAGTTCATGCCAGCATGTGTCTGCTACAATATGATGATTGGAACTGTCAGAAGTATAATTTAGAGTTTGGTTCTTTTCATTTTCTAGCAAAGTTATTTCTTGTAGAAAGTAGTTTCCTAGGCATTAAGCGAGGGCATGGGCATAGATGTAGTTCTAAATATTGTTTAAATTATAAATTGGAGAAAAGGGTGTATAAAACCAGATCTCTCCCACACCTCCTCTACTACAAAGTTCAACATGCTATCAGAACAATAATGATTCTAAGATGGAGAAAGCAAAAAATAAGAATAAGAAGGGGAAGAAGAAGAAGAAAGAAGGGAGATAATATTCGTAGTTTTCGGTCATTCTCATCTCTTTACTAGTTTTCTTCTCCACTTCTCTATTGCATCTCTAGTTGCTCCAATCCTTGGCCCTATTTTCCAGTAAAAACCCCATGTCCCTCTCTTCAGCTTGTCAACCATATCGATGGTGCTGAGATAGAGTCCGCCACAAAAATCATACTGTAGAAAGATAACATGCACAAGCAGGTTAGTTCATCTCAAGCATTCTGAGGTTCTCAAACTGTATGCTACTAAGGAAAGTTGCTCCTTTCCCCTTGAAACAACAAATTTCTTAACGTTGATAGCCTACTTAAGAGATTCAAATACGTCCCCTGCAAGCTACTCCGTTCTTCTCAACAGAACGGCATGCGGGTATTTTAAGGGATCTAGGGGAATCAGGCAAGGAGATCCCCTTTCCCCTTTGCTCTTCAATGTGGTAGCGGAATATCTATCCTCTTCGATCTATTCGGCCAAGAACTTGGGTTGGCTCCTCCCCACGACGGACTGTGCAGCCTTTGATGTGCCGATCCTTCAGTTTGCAGACAATACCATTTGCTTTGGGGTTGGTACTATGGATCAAATCCGAAAACTGCGTGTTATTTTGGGACTATTTGAATTGGCTTTTGGTCAGAACAGTAACTAGCAGAAAACCACCCTCCTAGGCTATCATATCGACTCACCTGTGCTTCAGGGTATGACTGACTATTTGGGGTGCTAAATGGGAAATTTGCCAGTTACATATCTTGGACTCCCACTCTTTGACTCTCTGCCTTCGGCGACGCTTTGGTCCCCCCTTATTGAGAAATTTGAGAAGAGACTAGCTAATTGGAGGGGCAAACTTTTATCTACTGCAATGCGACTCACTCTCCTCAAGTCTTGTTTGGCAGGACTGCCAAACTATTTATTATCCTTCATGCACTGTCCGGCCTCCGTTTGCAATAGGATTGATGCCATCCATCGGCGTTTTCTCTAGAGAGGATCAAATGACACCTTCAGATATCATTTGGTGAGTTGGAAGGATATTTGCATGCCCCACAATCGGAGTGGTTTAGGCATCCGGCCTACGAAGGAGATGAACAATGCCCTTATGCTCAAATGGATTTGGAACTTCAACATCAAGCATAACAGCCTATGGGGAGATATGGTCAGGTTCTATCTTCAACCTTCGGGTGCCTGGTGGAGAGAGGATGGTGCTACTCGCCTCCTATCCCCAATATGGAAATCAATTCAAAAGCTCCTCCCAATATTCAGCGATGCAACTTCCTTTCACACAGGCAATGGAAGAACCCTCCTCTTTTGGTCGGATAAATGGTGCAGTCCCCCGCCCCCTCTTCGAGGACTTCCCGGGGCTCTCTAGGGTGGCGAGGGACCTCTCTTGCTCAGTGGCTGATTCTTGGAGAGATCGCTCATAGTCTCACATTTTGCCGAGGGTTAAATGATGAGGAAACTTCAACTTTTTGCTCTCTCCTCTCCAGACTCAGTAGCATTACTATTCGTGAGCATGCAGTTAATAAACTGACATGGAAGCCCAGCATTAATGGCCGATTCACAGTTGCATCCGCCTACTCTCACATTAGAAAGCAAGATTACAGCATGCATAAGCACAAAGCAAACCTGGCATGGAAGCTCTCAGCGCCTAGTAAAATCAAATTCTTCGTGTGGACGGCCATCAGGGAACAGATCCTCACCTCTGACAAACTCCATAAAAGAGGTTACACAACCCCCGATTGTACTGTCCCCTTTGTGGTGTGTACGACAAGACAGTCCAGCATGTTCTCTTACATTGTGATTTTTCTTGGCAAGCCTAGATGAAGATATTTTAGTAGATTGGACTCCAAATGGGGCTACATCAGGACCTTTTCGGCACCTATGAGATGGTTATGGGGATCCGCCTTCCTAGGTTGGGCAAGATAATTCTCTTGGCATGCCTTGCGCATGTCCCATGGTGCCTATGGCTCAAGCGACAGAGATTCCACTCCGGGGCTAACACCCCGGATAACACAGCTTTATCTCGAGTTGTTTACATACTAGGAAGGAGTTTGCCTCTCTATCGGGCGTTTCCCTTCGGGAAAATTGGTTTGATCACACATATGGCGGGGCCCTGTAGGAATCCGGTTATGGCCACCTGGGATCCTCCCCCTTACGACTGCATCAAACTCAATTTTGATGGCAGTGCTTTAGGTTGTCCTGAGCCGGCTGGAGCTGGTGGTGTTTTCAGAGACAGCAGTGGAGACCCTATTCTATCCTATGCTAGGCTGGTGGGTATTGCTGATTCAAATACTGTTGAAGTGAGTGCTCTTCTATTCGGCCTCCAAATCTTTAAAGAGCGGCTTCATGGCAAACTGCTTATCGAAAGAGACTCAAAGACTATCATCAGCTGGTGTTCAAAAGATAGCTCCCCCCCTTGGCGCTACTGGCCAATCACTGATTGTATTGCTAACATTGTGTCATCCATTCATTGTAATTGGAACCTTGTTCCTAGATCAACCAATTCTTTGGCTGATAAATTGGCAAAATTCGGAACTTCCCAACAATCTCTCATTGTTTGGGAAGGCTTCCCCTCTTGTAATTGGCTCGTTTGAGCTCTCTTAATAAAATTAAACATCATTTCAAAAAAATAAAAAAAAATACGTCCACAAATTTAACCATGTCCACATACTTAGGGAGACCAACTGGTTCTCTCTTTCTTGTGTTATTGTCTGTGCAGATTTATTGTCATCTTCTCACATTAGTAATACGTTAACACGCTTTGTTTCTTATTTTGTATCTCTTTGGTTTATCTAGTTATTGCTGAGAAAGCAAACTAGAGAGCAGCGTCCAGTAAGGTCCTTTTCTTGTCATTATGTGATTTTTTTATAGTTACTGAACAGAGGAAATCATCTTTTACCTGTCAGAAAAATAGTCAGTTGCCTCTTTGTCAGTTTCTCCGTATGTTGTTTTGATGATTTCATGCTTTTGTGAACTTGAACTGTGTCACATCTGTTTCGATAGTCTATCAAGTTCAAGGACAAACTGTAGGCAGAGACTCACTTGCACAAACTTCAGCACACTGGTCTCTTTCTCCAAGTCAATGGTTTCTATCTTTGTTTGGCTGGTATGTCCAGGAATTTATGCAGTTACTTCCTTAGTTTTCTCTTTTCTTTTTCTTTTTTTGGTAAGTTTTAGTTTTCTCTTTCCCTCTTAGGATTTCACAAGGGAATAGCAACTTTCACATCTCTTGTGTCTACTTCAGCATCCAACTGCCTTAATTCAGAACCAGTCTCCTGTTAAATCCAAAGCATAAGCAATTCAGTTTCTCTGAATGACTTAGTGCTGAGTTGATTTATCTCAGTTTTTTAAATCAGGAGCTAATTCTTAAGTGCTGATGATGTAGCTTAGGTTCTGCCCTTGATAAGTGTTTGACCTTGCTTCTTAGTACATTTACCGCGGCCATATTAGCATGTCGTTTTAAAGACAGATAACTGGAGTATTTTCCATAGCTGAATCTTGAGTAATTTTGGCTGACTTCTGGGTGAAGTACCAGTGTGTTTGATGGGCTAACATCAAAGAGTTTATCGTGGCTCAAAATTAAGTGTAAGTGATTGGTCTCTTATGGCTTGTTTTGAGTCTGCTTGGTGGCTGAAGTTTAAGTGTTTTGATCAATAGTTTGAGCTAATGTTATCTTGTGGCTGGAATATCTAGTATCCATGACTAGTATAAGTTTGCCCCTATAGCCTGAGGCCTGTCGTGAGGTTTATGACCTGTGTAAAGGAAAGTCTGTAAGTATATGGATGATTGTAGGAAAATGTGACCAATTACAAACAGAATCCGAACTCAGGTCCTAGATGTCAAGGAAAGTGACCAATGACGTCAAGGAGGGTCCTTTTTCCTCAAACAACACCAATGGCACAGCTAGAGTCCCCTTCAACACAGTTTCTCCTGAAAGCTGTTATAAAAGATCGGCAACCCATGAAAGACAGCATGGAGCTCAACAAAAGTTGAATCAAAGTGACCAAAAGGACCAGAAAAAGAAGTCAAAACATCCCCATTTCAATTTCTGATTATGACCCCAAAACCAAAGGGTCTCGGGTTGCCAATGGAGGACCCATCAAAATTACGCAAAGATACCTACCTCAGGTGGACACATTCTCTCTTATTTGATAAGATCAATTCTTAGTTTGATTTGGAACTCTTTCTTCCTATTTAGACTATTAAAAACTTTCTGGTTTGAAATATCTCAAGAAAAATTTTCTCGTGTTTTGGGAATTGAATATGTCAATCCCTCTTTGAGTTCGTTAGGTTGGTCTTTTTATTTTGGTGTATATGAGAGATTGTCCTTGGTGACTTGTTATTACCTTCAGTGATTTTTCTACTACTATCCTTAAGTGACTAGTTTTTCTACTTAGTGACTGTTATCACTAGTTTCTATTTGAAACCAGACAATGTGTTCATTTTGATTTTATTTAATTTGTGTTGCCCATATTTCTTCTACCCTTTTCTTGGGTTTGTGCCCTCTAATTAGAGTTGTGAGAGTCCTTAGCTTCACTAGAATTTGTCATGGCTATTTTGTCCACTTGGATATCTTGAGCTCGTTTGTATTTCCAAAGGAGGTTGAAAAAGATGGCTGTTGGAGTATCTAGAGTTCTATAATTTTCAAGTTGGGGATCTTTGACATCCATTCCTTAGTTTGAGGGAGAGAAAGAGCATATGTGTGCTAGAACTATTGAAATGTAGCCAAGAGTCATCCTACATGTGCAATATCAAAAGTCAAAGACTACATAGAAGCCACAAAAAAGTCAAAGCCACAAAGCATGACAAGCCACAAATTTGAAGACCAAGTTGATTTTTATTTTTATTTTTGTGCTTAAAAAGGGAAATTATGAAACAAGCAAAAACTCTAGGCTCCATATTTCAAAAAATAAAAATAAAAATAAAACTCTAAGATCCAACTTGAGGGGGAGTGTTGGAAGTATAATTTAGAATTCATGTGGTTCTTTTTATTTTTATTTTCTTTTTTTCTTTAGGTAAGATGGTTTTATTAAAAGAAAACACAAAACAACAACAATTCAAGGGAGTAAACCCCTAACAACAAAGGATTGGAGGGAGGCTCCCAGCTTACCAAGAACATCAGCAACGGAATTAGCGGATCTTGGAGAGTGAGACCAAACACAATCATAATGGGATACAATATCCATAATCTCAAAAAAGACATCCCAATGGCGTCAAGGGGGAGCAGAGGAGTGAACACACCGACCAATCACCACCTTGGAGTCCACTGCAATGTGGAGAGGACCACTACAATGATCACGAAAGATGCAGAGCCCGTTGAGGCGGCCGTGGAGCTCAACCGTCGTCAAATCAGCAATCCTCAATGAAAAGGCAAAGAAGATGATCTAATTACCAGTGGAGTTGTGAAAAACTCCACCAAAACCGGCTTTCCCCGGGTTACCAAGAGAGGAGCCGTCAAAATTTAGCTTGAGGAATCTTGTCTGCAGCAGAGACCACTCCAAGACGGTGGGAGGCCTTGAACGCACCTGCAACTGAGCCAAGCAGAACCAGTTGTCCCTAATGGAGGAACAAGAAAAAGGGAAGAAGACCTTCTTGGTATAAAGCCAAGCAGAAATATTCCCCAAAATGATGTCGGCAACTCTCTTTGTAGATTCAAACTTGGCAATCAAACTTGGAGATTCATAATCCAAGAGGCCCTGACGAGGGTGGAGACTCCATCTGCCATCACAACGAGCATCAGCAATCGAAATCCCTCTTTGCAAGGAAAGACTAAAAAGGCTAGTGAAAGAGCTCTGTAAAAGGCTCACTACCCATCTACCAATCCGCCTAGAATCTAATCGACTAGACATTGCCCACATAATATCGGATAGCAGAGGAAAAGGTTGGGAGAAGAAGGTAGAGAGATCTCCAAATTGGTGATAGACACCTTCTGCTCCCTCCCGAGGTCCACCAAGTAGAGGGATCACCGAGTTTAGCAGCCACCATGTCCTTCCAAAGATTGAGAGCAACGAGTTGTATCTCCAGATCCACTTTAGAAGCAATACACGATTCATATCCTTGGATAATCTTATTCCCAAACCCCCAAGGGACCTGGGAAGGCAAACATCCTCCCAACTTACCAGATGATACTTGAACCCTGTGCCTGAGCCACGCCAGAGAAATCTTCTTTTAATCTTTTCCAAAATCTAGCAGACAGATGCAAGACAAGGCAGGAAAGATAAGAAATAATTCAGGATGCTAGCAATACATGACTTGAGAAGGGTGAGTCTCATGGCCTTGCTGAGCAATCGCCCTTCCAAGTGGCGAGACAGTTCAATCTTCTCAATCACCGGCGCCCAGAGATGAGACCATGCAGCCCAATATGTGTGCCTTGCCCGAGAGGGTTCCCGGGTCAATATTGTAACCCAACAGAGGGGTTTTCCCCCAATTTACCTTTTGCTCTGAGGCTAGCTCAAAAAGCCCCAACACTGCCTTGATTCTCCTAATACCATCCATGATCCCGATCCCAAAAATCATAGTGTCATCAAGATATTGCAAAACGAGGATGTCGAATGTCAGAGTATGACTAATCGGGGCCAACCACCCACGCTCCTTGGCTGAATAAAACAAAGTTGAAAGAAATTCTGCCACAATGTTGAATAGCAATAGGGAAAGGGGGTCACCCTGTCTCAACCCTCTTGAGCCCTAGAAAAAGCCACAGACCATATCGTTAAGGATGAGTGAGTAAGAAGCCAATGATATGCAACTCCTACAGAATCCCCACAGATCCCCAAATCCCATACGCCCCATGAGATCACCCAATAGCATCCAATTGACATGATCAAAAGCCTTCTCCAGATCAAGCTTCAAAACAATTCGCTGGTCCTTAGAGCGGTCAATGAGCTTGTGAGCAGCCATTGCGGAGTCCAAAATGTTTCTAACGTTGAGGAAAGCACCTTGACCACAGTGGATCACGATAAGGAGGATAGCTTTGAGTCGGTGTGCGAGAAGCCTAGTAATGATCTTATAGGTGCTGGATATGAGGTTGATTGGCCAAAAATCACCCGGTTGCTCAACATTAATCTTCATAGGAACCAGCGTGATGGAGACACCAATGCTACAGAAAGTAATGCCCCTTATCGAAAAAAACCCGAACCATATCAAAGATATCCTCTTTTATAATCGGTCATGCTCAACAGTCGAAATCACTATTGAAGCAATCGGGCCCTGGGGCCCTTTCACAAGCCAAACCCATAACTGCCCTTTCAATTTCCCTATGAGAAAAGGGAACCTCTAAGAGAGATGCAGCCATAAAGGAGAGGCGAGCGAAATGAAGTTGCTGAATTTTGGGGCAATTTGGACATTCCTCAGCACAAAGGTTTGTGAAAAACTTGAGGAGTTCATCAGTAATGGAGATTTGATCCAACGTTGCCTCGTTATTGATGCATAAAGAGGTAATTCGGATAGATCTCCTCCTCGTCAAGGCGAGGGAATGGAAAAATTTTGTATTTGCATCTCCTTCGGTCAACCATTTGAACCGGGCCCTTTGTTCTTTTTATTTTCTTGGAAAGTTGTTTCTTGAAGAAAGTAGTGTCTTAGGGTTTAAGGGAGAGGAAGGACATGGATGCAACCTTTTTTTAAAAATTGGATGTACGTTAAATATTGCTAAATTATAAATAGGGGAGAGGGGTCTGTAAAACCCTGATCTCTCCCACATTTTTTCTCCTACAAAATTCAATAGGATGGAAAAGGACTATCGAAGAAATTCATGAGCCAAGAGTGAAATCCAAAGATATCCAACCAGCTATACACATATCCATAGTCCATACAAGCATGTATCTACAATAATATGGCATTAGAAGACTACAGGCCAATCTAGATTTTTCCATGTTTGAATGGTGAAGAAATCTAGATCAAAAAATTGGATTAGATGATTAAAATTATCAATACTTACTCAATTGGTCCAGCAATCAAATTTATAATAATTTCAAAGATCTATCTTATATTAGCACAAGTGGAAGATAAAACCACTGATCGGATGCTCACAACATTAGTAAGAGGCTAAAAATATGGTTGCAATAGGTTAGTTTTTATGATGTCCTAGACTCAAGTAGCCTCAACCTCCAAAAGAGGAACCAGTTTGTTGACCACTACCACAATAAATTCTGGCAACTAAATTGAAAAATATGAGATTTGGGGAGAAAATAGAAGGGAAAAGATGAGAAAAGGAGACCTAGGATAAGAGCAGCCTTGCTGCCTTGGAGAAAGTTCCAAAAAAGTATGTTCTCCCTCTTTTTAATCAAGGTTTAAGTAATATTTTACAACAAGACAAAAATGCCCCTCAATACTCAAAATTACATCTCCTAAAATGTGACTAAATTGAATAAAAATTGAACCATAGAAAAAATAAGACATTATCTATACAACAGCCATACTACAAGAGAAAAACGTAATGTGGGAAATGACCAAAATACCCTTGGACTGGTATTTTAACACTCTCCCTCAAATTGGAGAGTAGATATCAAACAATCCCAGCTTCTCATTGATAGATACATGTTCACGTCTTCCCAAAGGCTTGAAAAATATATCTCCCAACTGGTCTGAAGATTTTACATAAGGAATTATCACCTTCCCCTATATAACTGCATCTCTAATACAATGGCAGTCAACCTCTATATGTTTTGTTATCTCATGGAATACAAGGTTCCTGGCAATAAAAATGGTTGTATGGTTATCACAATTCATAACCATAAGGTCAAGTAACGTAAAACCAAATTCAAGAAAAACAAACTTAATACACATAAGTTCACTAATTGTGTGAGTCATTGCTCAATACTCGGCCTCTGCACTAGATCTAACCACAATTATTTGTTTCTTAAATTTCTAGCTTATCAAGTTGCCTCCAACAAAACAACAGTAGCCTAACGTAGAATGTCTATCCACCTTACAACCAGCATAATCGGCATCAGAATACCTAAGTACATCAACTTTCTCATTCAAAGTATACAAAAGACCTTTTTTCAGGTGCACCCTTCAAGTACTTTAAAATCCTCTTAACAGCTTCTAAATGAACTTTCTGAGGGTTTTCCATGAAGTGGCTCACAATTCCCACGAAATGAGATATCCTGCCTGGTAACTATAGCATAGATCTTACCTACTAATCAAAGGTATTGAGTTTAATCCTTGAGTGTAGGACCCTAGGTGTCATGCAGATTATGTTTATGGGTTTAACACCTAATAAACCATACTCTTTTAACATATCAAATATATATTTTCTCTAAGAAAGATCAATACCTCGCTTGCTACAAGCAACTTCAATGCCAAGGAAGTACTTGAGAGCTCAAATCCTTTGTCTGAAAATGGTTGGCCAGATATTGTTTAACTTCTGTAATACCATCAAGATCATCACCAAATAAAACAATGTCATCTACATAGACAACCAAAACCACCATACTAGTCTTCCTCTTACGTATGAACATGGAATGATCACAATGGCTCCTATAGAACCCAAATTATAGTACCATAGCACTAAATTGTTCAGACCAGGCCCGTGGCCTCTGTTTAAGTCCATAAATAGCTTTTTGTAGCTTACGCACCTTTCCTGTCTCACCCTGAGCAACATACTCAAGAGGTTGCTCCATATATACTTCTTCATGAAGATCACTATATAGAAATGCATTCTTCACATCAAGCTGAGAGAGAGGCTAACCCTTATTAACAACCATAAAGATTAGGATACGTATCAAAGTAAGTCGGGCCCCAGTAGAGAATGTCTCAAAGACATCAACTCCCAAAGTCCATGTATACCCCTTTGCCACCAACAGTACTTTGTACCATTCAATAGAGCCAACGGCATTATATTTGATAATATAAACCCAACGACACCCCACAGCTGCTCCTACAGGTGGATCACATAGATGTCTTGCTCCCCGAGACACCAAACACTCTTCTCATCATCCATAGCTTGTTTCCATTCCGGAGAGCATAAGGCTTCCTGCATCAAACGAGGTACATAGGAAGTAGACAATGACATGGCAAAGGACTTGAAGAATGGGGACAAAAAATCAAGAGACATATTTGGATATCAGATGACAAGTACAAGATCATTTACCTTTCCGTAGACTAATGAGCAAGTCCAAATCAGAGACAACAAGATCTGCAGGCAATGAGGAAACTGGTAGATCATGAGAAGAGAGCTCAGTAGAAGTAATTGTTGGAGGCACTGCAGGAGCATGAGAACGACAGTTGTAATCACGGAGAGGCGATGAAGAACGCGATGAAGCTGGTACATCCAAAACTGCAACAGGAACAAGACTGTCTAAAGGAGACTCAGGTGAGATAGGAAACTTAGTAGAGGATTAAAAATATGGAGTATGTTCAAAGAAGGTCACATCAACTGACACATGTCTTCTATTGAATAGGAACATAACATTTGTACCTTTCTTGTTGACAAAAATATCCTAGAAAAACACATTTGACAAACCGAGGTGACAACTTATCAACTGAAGTTCCAAACGTATGAACATAACAAGTACATCCAAAAACACGAAGAACCACATTAAACAATTTATAATTTGGCTTTAAAACCTGAAGAGGAACTAGACCACTAAAACATATGAGGGCATACGATTAATCAAGTAGCACGAAGCTAAAATTGCATCCCCCAAAAGGATTTAGGAACATTCATATGCAGTAATAGTGTCCTTGTAACCTCAAGGAGATGTCTGTTTTTACGTTCAGCTACCCCATTTTATTGTGGTGTACAAGGGTAGGACGTTTGCTGGGTAATACCATGAGAAGCATAAAATACTAAAAATTTATGATTAAGATATTCCAAACCATTGTCAGTACGAAGCACACGAACACAAGTATCAAATTGATTCTTTATTTTTTGAAAATTTGAGGAATACATCAAATACTTCGAACTTCTCCTGTACGAGATTCACCCAAGTTACTCTACTGAAATCATCAATAAACGACACAAAATACTTGAAACCAAATGGGCTAGGAATATGACATGGACCTCATACATCATAGTGAACTTATTCAAACAATTTGGTACTTTCACTAGAATTAACTAGGAAACTGGAGCGACAATGTTTTCCCAGCTGACAGGACTCACAACCAAATGAAATATATGATGGCAAAAAAGGAAAAGACTGACTCAGCTTAACTGGTGATGGATATCCCAAGCGTAGATGCCACAAGTAAGAAGAATTTGCAATAGTGAGTGCCACAAGTCGAGAAACTGATACATCATCCAACATACAGAACCCTCCCTTCTCACATCCCAAACCAATCGTCCTCTTCGTCTACAAGTTCTAGAAAACACAGGAAGTAGGATAAGAAGTTACTAAACAGTTTAAATATTTAGTCATATGACTCACAGACAAGAGATTAACTAGAAAGTTTTGTACAAATAAAATAGAATTTATGGACATTTGTGGAGTACAGTGAACTGTACCCTTCCCCTGAATGAGAGAGGTGGATCCATCAGCTAAAGTAACTCGACAATATGAATGAGATGGATTAATGGACTGAAATAAAGAGAGCATACCTGACATGTGTAGAGGCTCCTTAATCAATGATTCAAAAGGGGGAATGGGACACATTCAATGTAGTCATACCTGTACTAGCCATTATGGCACTCACGGAGGAAGGAGTCTCAGTAGTTTGAGAAATAGTAGATGGAGCAGTCAATTGACCTAGTCACTATACTAATTGTTGAATTTCCTCATAGGATCCAGTGTGTGAGGCGTCCTTATATGTGACTATAAAGTTGGCCAAGTAGGCTTACCAAATTTTTTCTAACATTTCTCAAAAATATGATTAGTCCTACCACAATGAACACATTTATGATCCCCCGATCATTCCGGCCACGGCTACGGGTAGAGAAAGAGCAACCTCTACCTCTATTATTACCACCACAAAACTGACCATCAAACTTACTAGTAGAAGATTGGAGATTAAGAGCAACTACTTCTGAGAGAACTCCACCAAACTCATTTTTATTTACTACTACACCTTCTGCTCGAATAACTCTATTAAAGGTTTACTCAAGGATGGTCACATCCTCATTGGCCAACAGCTGAGCTCAAATACATCATACTTAGGCCCCAAACCATCCAAAAAGCAGACTATTTGAATCTGATTTTCTTTTTTAGGAATGTCTTTAACATTCGTAGTTAAAGGATGGAATGTACTAATCTCCTATAGTACTCCTCTCATCTCAATGAAATAATTTGTCACTAAACTACCTTCACGCTTCATATTAAAATATTTTACATATAACTCATAGATCCTTGACAACTTACTTTCTTAAAATAAAATGGAAGCCAAGGTAATCTACATTGCCTTAGCAATACTGCAACTCAAAATCCGATCGCTAAATCTAGACTCCATACTATAGACCAACCAGGTCATTACTAAATTATCTTCTGCCACCCAATCTTCAATAATAAGCACAAGGGGATCATCTTTTATATATTTGGTCATTCTTTTGGCCCTCTAATACATCAAAACTGATCTAGACCAGTTCAAATATTTTGATCCATTCAATTGGATCGCAATTCTCTGAATAGGTTGAGAGAATTTCACATCTAAACTCTCAGTAATCCTCTGGACAGCAACTTGTGTGCTAGATTCAGCCATTAAATATCACAAAACACCACAATTCAATAAACTAGAGCATCAATCAACCAAAGAGAAACACTTTCCCCAAATTTTTATGCTTGCATAGAAGTGGGCCCCACACCAAAGTCAATTAGAGCAATTCAAGACCTAATTCATTCAATCTCCAAGCAATAGTGATCAACTTCAGCAATTAGACTAGGGGTGGCATCAAACCGAGTCGATTCGCGAATAGTTCAAGCTTGGCTTGGCCCAAACTCGGTTCGGCTCGATCAATCCTGATCTCGAATCAAATTTAAGCTCTCATTAATCCCCTGGACAGCAACTTTTGTGCTAGATTCAGCCATTAAGTATCACAAAATATCACAATTCAATAAACTAGAGCATCAATCAACCAAAGAGAAACACTTTCCCCAAATTTTTATGCTTGCATAGTTAACTGGGCCCCACACCGAAGTCAATTAGAGCAATTCAAGACCCAATTCATTCAATTTCCTAGCAATGTGATCAACTTCAGCAATTAGACTAGGGGTGGCATCAAACCGAGCTGATTCGCGAACAATTCGACCTTGGCTCGGCCCTGGCTTGGTTCGGCTCGATCAATCCTGATCTTGAATCAAATTTGAGTTCTGGGTTGCGTTCGTTTAGTTACACAAGACGAGCTCAACCAAGCCTCAGTTTGGTTCACGAGCTTGCTAGTCGGCTCGGTAACTTAAATGCCTTTGGGCCTTCAGGGTCTTCACTCTTCAGCTTCAAGAAAATTGGGATAATGACTAACGAGTTGCAAATTGCAGAGATGGGATGGAAAAGTCGCCACTCTTGCCTCTCGGTCTCTCCTCCTCTCTCATCCACTCTCCACAACTCCACTTATCCCGCCTTCTCTAGCAAACCAAGAGAGTCGGAAAACTCTCAAACTTTGCCTTGAGGGATGTAGTATTTCAACAGTGCCATCACCATGTTCTTCAACGTCGAACGTCAAGATTTGCCAACAATGGCCTATATCAACAACCTCTTCGATCAACTTGTTTTCGCCGAGATTTCCTGTTGCCGACAAACCGAACAAGAAAACAGACCTCCATTCACAAGTAATGCGATCGAGTGAGAGGAGATACAAGTGAGAGAGTCGTTGTCTTGCATTCTCGAACACTAGTTATGTTTGAGTTCCCGAAAATCCGGATCAAGTCACCCGAATCTAAAGCTTTGATATACTTTCAACGATCCGTGACAGACTCCATTGATCTTCTCCGCATCGAGGAAACAAGGTGCTCAGACAGGCGAAGAGGCAAACAGGGAAATTACTGAATAGAAAATGGGAAATTCCACATCAAGGTTCAGTTTTGTGAAAGGTTCAAATTTCTTATTTTCTGTTTATTTTGATCTACTTATGAATCTATCATTTTGTGAAAGATTCAGTTTCTGTTTATTTTCTTCTACTTGAGCGCCCAATCCTATTGCGTGTTGTGGGGCGATTGTGACGGTCATGACTTGTAGCTGTTTGATAATTGGTCATGTATAAAATAGAGATTCATGACTTGCTGAATTGACCTGAATTTAGGGATTGGGCAGAGATGGGGCTAGATGTCTAGGTAAACTTGTCCCTTGAAATCATACAAGTCCCCTCTTCAAAAAGTCCCAAGTCACCTCTTTGCTCCTAATTGAATTGAAAACCATGTGAAAACTGCAAAAAGTCCTAAATTTGTTGGTTATATTTGAAAAATGAAGAGTTTTTATACAATTGAATGTTGAAGGTGCCTGTGAAATTGTTGGAAAATTTGAGGCGCAAAAGACATTCTTTGTCAAAAATAAAAGAGAAAACCTAGTTTAATGGTGGAGTCCATAGCAATACAGCTCGAAAAAAAAATATTTGTTTATATGTATTTTATGCAAAGTTTTAAATATAGGTTGGTACTCAAACCCAGCTCAAGCTCAAGCTCAAACTCGATTAAAATTTTTGGGCTCAAGCTTGATTTTAGGCTCGAGCTCGAGCTCGAGTTCGAAGTATTCAGATCAAGCCAAACTCGAACATATGCAAGTTCGAGCTGGGCTCGGCTAGATGCCACCCCTAATTAAGACCATAAATCAATGAAAGAATGATAATTGCAGGAATTCAAGATGACATAGGCCATATGAATGATGATGCAAGATTAGCGTTAATGACGCGGGCAGATTTGAAGAAGTTCTTCAAATTGGGATCATCAAACACCTCTAAATCCCCATAATCAATCAAATAGAAGCAGTAGTCATTAGCCAAGAAGCTAAGACAGGCAAAAAAGGAAAAAATTGAAATTTTTACCCTACCAGTCCAGAAATCTGGAAAAATCCTTCAAGGAGATTGCTAAAAATTGAGAGAATGTCCACAAAATTGAAAGAAATCCGCAGAAGATGTGCATCACTACTCTGATACCATTAAAAAATTTGAGATATGGGGAGAAAATAGAAGAGAACAAAGGAGAAAAAGGAGACCTGGGAGAAGAGCAGCATTGCTGCTGTGGAGAAAGTTCCAGAAAATCACGTCCTCCCTCTTTTTAATCATGATTTAAGTGATATTTAACAAGAAAACAAAAATACCCCTGAATACTCAAAATTTACATATCTCCTACAATACATGTCAAAATTGAATGAAAATTGAACCATAGATAAAATAAGACATTGTCTATCTAACAGCCATACTATAAGAGAAAAATGTAATGTGGGAAATGACCATAATACCCCTGGACTGGCATTTTAACATTAACTTCATAAACATACTTTTCTTGAAAAATGTGGCTGTCTTTTAAACTTGACAGGGAATACTGCCCAAGAATCAAGACAGACAACATAGGAACACTACTTGTCTTGAAGTCAGAGATAGCTATAACCAATGAACATAAAAAAAAGTAAAATAATACACCATTGTGGTACTTCAGAAATAAGAACACCAAAGGAATTAAACTCATACAAGAAAAGCAGACCTCCACGTACTGGTTTTTGCAACCGCCCACCAACATAAAGCCTCTCCCAGTTCAATATATCCTGAACCAAATCGTGCATGCGAATAACCCCATACTTGATCATCCGCTGCATATTTAGAAGAAAAGAAGAAGAACAATTCAATAGCAACTTTAATACAACTCCCATCTTAGTTCAAACAAAACATATTAGGCCTAGCAGAACGCAAAGCAATTGTGGTTGTACCTCCTCGCTCCATACAACGAATGGGTTGAAATGTACACCTACTCCTACTCTATCTGCAATTTGTGTAACCTATCACCAGACACAAAAAAGAGAACTCAGCTCCCGTAGTATGACTAATTCTGCCCAAGTAAGAGAGAGACAGATAAAGAGAGAGAGAGAACAGACCGCTTTTGGACCAAGGTGTGCCATCCATGAAGCATAATGGTGTCTGTTCTTTTCCAGATTCTGTGTGTTTACATAATTTCTTGCATAAGAATGATGGAAATTTTACTAGTAATTTTCTTCAAAATCTAGATGAGAGGGAATGGAAGGGAGAAAAGCACCTGGGAATGCCACTGCAAGGGATCTGAAACACCCAATATATAATCCACCATGGTCGTTGCCTGTAACCAAAATCAAGAAAATTATGAGATCTGATACAACAAACTCGAAGACTGGGAATGATTTCCAACAGTAACTTTTAAATGGAAAAAAAGTGTCACAAAAAAAAAAAATACCTTGCCACTAAAAATAATGACAAAAATGAAAAGTCAACGAAAAATACCTTCTTTTGGCTGTTTGGAAGTAGAGCAGATCCATAAGCACAGCAGAAATCAACAGGAGGAAGGTGCTGCAAGGGAGCCACCAGCTCTTCTCTTTTCATCCTCTCCTCCATCTTTCCTCAGCCTTCTCTTTGTTGGCTGAATTGGCAACTACTGAAAACCACTGTTTGCTCCATCAAGGGTATACAACAATCTTAGCTAAACAAGAAATTTGGTTCGTTGGATTGCTTCTGTTATTCTGAATGAAATAAAAATATGTTTTGGATGCAACTTGATCCATTAGGCCCATTTGGTTTGAGAGAAAAGGAAAATAAAAATAAATACATAAATAAATAATTTACAGAAAAATAAAATAAATAAGGTTTATTTTCTCTTGTTTGGTGGAGAGGAAATAATGGAAGAGAAAATTGGTTTCTCTTCCTAGGATGAACATAGAAAGGGGAAAAGTACATTATCAACCAAAGGGTTGAATAATGTCCCTCAACCAAGGGCTGGAAAAGAACAATCACCCAAGCAAAAAATACTATTCGTATCAATAAGAAGCTTGCCCTAAACATTGAACATGGAACATATTTCTGTAAACAAATATGATGTGCAAACATGGTTTTCCTATGGCTGTAAGTTAAATATATACAAGTATAACATATTGTCCTGTGTCACTTTTGAAAAGAAATTCTTCTAGAGTAGCTATAAAATAAATGCGAATTTCATCATATATTTTCCCTTTCTACAACCATGAATTGGTAATTTCCAGATTTTGTACGTAACAGAATTCAGCCATATGGCTGACTGGCTCGTGTTAGTGATTCAAGCTTCATGCAGGCAAGTTGCAGCCAACAATGAAAACTGAGGAACTGTTCACCACGCAGTTATGGAGAATTTTTTTATAAGGAGAAGCATTAAGCACATTTATACACAAAATTGCGACTGGGTGATATAACACAGGGTCCTCCAAAAGTGGAAGAGGTTGTTATGTGCATTTGTGTATGTGCATTTGTGTGTGTGTGTGGAGCGAGAGAGTTTCAACTAAAAGACTCATAAACAAGACATTTGCAGCTCAAATGTCCAGCATTTAAAAAAAAAAAATGGCAGAAATGACCAGCATTGAGATGATCTCGACATGAAATACAAAACCACAACATTTACTTAAAGGGATCTTAAGATGGACTGATTTTTATTTTTATTTTTGAAATAGGATGTATAAACTAATAAAAGAGAAAGAAAAGTACAAACAAACCTAGCCTCCACAACAAGGTGTTGAAGTGAAATACCCAACTTAGCCTAGATATCTGCCAAATGATTGGCAGAACAAGGAATGTGCTTCCAATTACAATTTAAGGAAGAAATTAAATTATAAATATCAAAATACATATCCCAATGTCGTCAGGGAGGTCGGATTGACTTTGCACACCAATCAATGACAGTTTTTGAGTCCCCTTCGATGCAGAGGGGGCCCGTGAGCCGGTTTGTGAAGATTTAAATCCCGTTAAGCAGTCCAGAGAGTTCTGTAGTAGTGGAATCGGAAACTCCAAGTGGCCCAGGGAAGGAGAAGAGGAGACAGCCATTTGCATCGTGGATAACTCCACCATATCCCGCAGAACCCGGACAGCCACAAGCACTCCCATCAAAGTTTAGTTTGTAATGGCCCGCTGGTGGAAGAGCCCAAATAGCCATAATCGGGGGGCGAGAAGGCTGAGTCAACCCAACAACCAGCTGCCAATTTCCTCTGAGATTGGAGCTACTAAAACTTTTGAACTCCTTTCGGGTCAATAACCAAGTTGTTACGTGGCCCGCAATGTTATCAATCAAAATTTCAGTAGGAGTAGATTTAAAGTTGAATTTTTTGTTTTTTTTTTCCTTCCATAGAGCCCATATGATATGCCCAACGCAGCACGAGAGAAGCATCTTTCCAAGCTTTGGGAATCTAGCACTGGTGATTGAGAGAATAGTGGATGACAGATTTTGTGAGGTGCAGTACTGAAACCCAATTTTATTTAAGATAGTAGTCCAGATATTATGGGCATAATGGCAATATAAGAGTATATGATTGGTAGTTTCTGGAGCATTTTGGCAGAAAGGACGAGAGAGATCCTGGACGGGGGTTCCACACCGAATTAAAGAATCCCAGGTGAGGATTTTATTTCTACGAGCGCTCCAGATAAAAAAATTTGCACATGGGGGGGCAAGTAGGGTCCAGGCAATGGCCACGGGGTGATTGGGATGGATTGAATTGGGGTTAGTGAGGAAGTTGTAAGTTGAGGCAGTAGAGAAAGTACCTTTTGGACAGGGGGTCCAATTCAAATGGCAGTCCTAGATGGGTAGCTTTTTTATCTTTTGACCTAGGCCAATCAACGGATAGAAGACAGATCATAGAGGACTAAAAGATTGGAGATGATTTTAAAGCAAAACTATCTTCTTTAATACAAAACTTCCCGGATTATTATCTTCATTCTTCTAATAGCCACAACAATGAGTAAACAGCATTTCAGGAACCATAATGGCACATTAGGCATATGTCTCTGGATATTCATAATGTTAATGAAGAAAAAAATAAACACATTTTTGGGCATAGATAAACTACAATTCATGCACGCTAGAACAATTTTTTTAAAAAATAGTTATTGAGACAATTAGATACAAAAGAATATGACCAGTTTTTGCTTTTTAGCATTGAAACTCTCATGCAGCCTCGGATGGAATTTTGGACCTTTCGTCTTTCCACTGGAGTTTTATATTTATCCAAGCTGACTAAGATGAAACTCAATCATTTTCCTAAACCCTCCATGTGTAAAAATCTTTTATCTAGGCTCTGAAAGCTTTACATGAGATCCTAGTTGCTTGAACAACTGCTATTTCTTTAGTGAATCCCAAGACTTGGTCATCACAGAAAATAAAACTTGTTTCATTCTTCCGATTGTCCAAAATGGACCGGTGACAAAATGATTCATAGCAGCTAAACCATCAAGAAATTCCAAGATGCAGAACAAACAATTTGTTCTCAAGAAGAACTCTTCTGATGAAATTTATAAGCAAGTTAAAGAGTACAGAGCAATTTTGCTTACTCTAAAGAAGAGAAAAAGAAAAGAGCTTCCGGGTGGAGACTCAACAAATGAGTAGCAGATAAACGGAGCGCAATTAAACCTCATGCTGCCACTGAGCAAAGTCCTGATTTTCTCCACTCAATAAGTGCTACAGACATTGCTGACTAATATGTTCTAGCTATAAGCCAGAAATAGCACTAGACTCGAGGGATTCCTGCCCAAAAAAGGCATCTGATACAAATAAATAAAAAATATCACAAAACGAAGAAGAGAAAAAAGACAAATGTGGTTGATTAATAAAATTAAAATCGAAGTTCAGAAACAGTTAAAAGAATTGAGGAGAGGAAGCTGCCAAGCTGGCCAAATGATGCTTCTCAAGGACGGGCGAAGATATTAGATACCAAACGGTAAAGAGGAGAGACAACGACGGCAGGGTGATAGTTCAAGAAGGAGAAATTTGAGAGGAGGAGAAAGTAATCAAGGGTCAAGGGTCAAGGGTTCGTCTACGAGAGAGAGGAAGGGGCGGGGAGATTTACCTTAAAAGTCTGATCAAGAACCAAAGACCATCGAGAGAGGGCCTAGGAGAGCTTCTAGGCACGGGCAAACAAATGGTGAAAGGAGGATTGTCAGGTTTTCAAGAACATGGAATGAAAGGGTTAGTCTGGGAAGAAAGCTCGAAGAGAAGACATGCACGCACGGGATAGATTGAGGCACCTGATGGAATCCTGCGAAGGGGATCGACTGGTCGTGAAGTGTGTTTACCAAACATAAACTTCATGCTGAGAACTGATTTTTTTGAACCATAGCAATCATTGATTTTAAGAAAGCAAACTTGGGCATTAGATTTCAACAACATGTACAGAAGCAATTCTTGAGAGAGAAATTTTTTACTAATTTTCTCAAATCATTTCAAACTTCTTTATTCATTTTTCATTCTCATTCTTAAAAAACTTCAAAATCATTTGATAGCTTGTGCTTAAAGGTATAAAAAATTGGAATCTCCATAAGGAATAGTGTGACTAGAATCTCCATTCTCATCGTATGGTTGTAAGGTTTATTTTTCACATTTGAATTTCGATTTTTTCTTGTAAAGCTTGTCTAGAACCTTGAATATAAAGTGAGGGCTATCTAGAGCCAAGAATCTAAAGAAAATGTTTGCTAGAATTGGAATTTAGCATTTGCCAAAAAAAAAAAAAAAAAAACACTATTGTGGAGACATTTTGGTATGCAATAGAGGATTGCACCAATTGGGCTCAAAGGAGTCATAGATCCTTTTGAAATTTCATTAAGAAGATTAGTTTCCCAAGCAAGAGTTATTGAGTGGTACAACCACTAGGGGAATATCAATAACAAATATTATCAACCTTCTTTATGGTTGTGTGCATTTATGTTTAAAATTGCTCATTTGATTTTGGTTACAACACAAAGTGCTATTTTTTATTTATTTTACATTTAATCCACCCCCTTCTTGATATGCCACATAAGCCAATAATGATAATAAATGGGTTCAATGCCAATATTTGTGATATATCGAATGATGTGTAATGTTACGTAAAACAAAATTTCTATCAAATGAGCTTCGGGAACTCTTTCACTCGTATCTTCTAAAGGGAAAGAGACTTCTGATGAAAATTTAGTAGATTGTTGCTAGATGGATTCCAAGCATTTCATCATTGGTTGTCAAATGGAGGAGAACAAGCCTCCAAAAGTTTTATTTGGTAAGAGGTCTTGCCCCGAATTGTTTATTTTCCAATTTTCTCCCAAATGGCACACTTCAATCGTGTTCCTTTTGTATATCTGAGTAGAGGAAGTGCATATTTACAATATGCTCAAAAATTGCTTCAATATTTTGTTGAAAAGTGGAGATCTAGAGGTTTTACGTTTTGCCTAAAGCCTAAAAATTGGCAAGAATGTGGGTACAAAAGCAGATCTAGTTTTGTTAATCCAATTCGGTAAAAAAAAAACTTCTCCTATGTTTGTGCAAGATTTTCCACCTAAGTTATTAATAGATGATATATATATATATATATATATATGTGACATTTTTTTGTCTATTTGGTAATTTCTAAAAGATTGAAAATTATTTAGCACATAAACATATGTGATATTTGAATCTATAGTTTATTTTCCCAATATTAGTTGATAGAATATTGTGTTATGTTAAGTAGGATAAAAAAAGATGTGATATCAATTAAAATTTTAAAGATTAGAATAGTTTAAATTTAACTTAGGTCAAGATTATATAAGTAAATTCAAATTAATAAAAAAATAATACAATTAATTTTTTATTAATCTTTGTGCTTAATATTATAATATTACAAATTAATGATAACTTGTAACATTATAAATTCAATGATCCTTCTCAATTGAGCAGATGGGATTGTTCCTTTACGAGCCATAATTTGATGGTAATTTGTATTATGCTAGCCATATATTTTGTTAGATTCTAGGATTTTATGCCTAAAAGAGTTTAGAGTAGGAAAGGAGGAAGGAGAAAAAGAGAAGAAGCTAATAAGAGAAGGAAAACCCAAGTATGAGTAGCGAGAGAGAACTAGGGTTTCACAAAGAGGAGCTCACATGAATAGGCATCCCCTCCCCAATACTAATTATAATGATTAGTAGAAACCCTAATACATGAAAGTAAGCAAAAAGAACTTAAAACACTTAGTAATTACAAGATATGTCACTTACCTACCTAATTACAAGATATGTCATTAATACTTCTTCAATACTCCCCCTCAAAGCTGGTACAAAAACATCAAATATTTTAAGCTTTAAGCAAGTAGTAGCAAATGGGCCATTGCACTGGCATTTATGAAAATATCTACGAGCTGATTTATGGAGGAAATGTACTGCATAGATATTACACGAGCTTGTAACTTTTCTCGAACAAAATGGCAATAAATTTTGATGTGCTTTCTTGGGTTGGTTGTAATATAAATAGTTGTTTGGTTTGTACAATGGAGTTGCATGAGCTTGGTTATTGGAAAACCAAGTTCTGCCATTAGGGACCTAAGCCATAAAAATTCACTTACTACATGTGTTATAACCCCATATTCTGCCTCAATATAGGATCTAACCATTGCACTTTTTTTTTACTTCTCCAAGTGACCAAGTTTCCTTCTAATGTAGTGTAATAATCAGAAGTAGACTTCTTATCTTCAGGTAAACCAACCCAATCTGCATATACAAATACTTCAATATTTTTGTGCCTATGACATTTATATAACAAACTTGACTTTGGAATTTTCTTTTTAAGTAACGAATGATTCTTTCTTATGCCAACTAATGAGGTTGTCATGGTTCATACATAAATTGACTGATAACACTAACAGAGTAAGATATGTTTGTTCTTGCGACTGTGAGATAAATAAATCTTCTAACCAATTGTTGAAATTTTCCAATAGCTCTGACTAGAATGTAGGCTCTTTGTTGGAATTGCAGCACTAACATTAAAAGAAGGTTTAGTAGAACATCTAAGTACCTGAAATTTGAAACATCAAGGTAGGGCTTTATGTTGGTAAAATATTTGGCAGAGACAAGTGCTTCCCTTTGTCTCTCTTGAGTTGCAATTGTCAATAGAATATGACTGCACAATTTTTCACTCTTGTAGAAGACCTCAAAATCTAGCAAAGTACTTATTGGAAGATAGGGCCCAAAATCTCACGACCAAGGAAGACCCACATATCCAAATGTGTTGGAAGATGGGCTCAAGCCCATAAGACCAAGGAAGACCCATATATCCAAGAGATATAGAAGACGGGCTCAAGGCCCATAAATCAAGGAGAAGGCCCATAGGCCCACATACAATGATGGCAGGATGATAAATAAAGAGTCATCTCATAGAGATGACATTGATGTAATTAAGTTAAAATTCCAGGGTTAAAATCTTAAACCCTAAGTTCAGGGGTATTATTGTAATACAGTAGTTTCATTAATCTATAAATAGAGCTTCAGGGGGAGGGTTATGACATCAAGTCCAAAATTCTTCTTCCTCTGGTTTTCTCCCAATGGGTCTTTCTCCCTTTTTCTCCATGAACTAAATTCATGGGAGGAATCCAACTTGGAACATAGTTTTTGAGAAGGATCATTCATAATCTCAACCTTCCACCTCAAGTGATAGATTGGTTATTGTTCATAACACCCCTCAAGTACAAACTGGTGTTGAACAACCAATCATTGAAGGTCCACAAAATGCTGACAACATTCCAGTAGATCAGGTACTTCAAGAGTTGCCAAATACTTTTGAACAACTAGTTGAACCACATACTTCTCAGGAATATGTTGGTACAACATTAAGAAGATCTACTAGATTAAAGAGATCATCAATTCCTGATGATTATGTTGTGTATCTACAAGAATCTGACTATAACATTGGAGCCGAAAATGATCCCAAGTTCTTTTCATAGGCCATGAGTTGTGAAGAATCAGAATTATGGTACAATGCCATGAAGGAAGAGATGAATTCTATGAAGAGTAACGGAGTTTGGGATCTTGTTGAGTTGCCTAGTGGATTTAAAGTCATTGGATGCAAATGGGTCTTCAATACAAAGAAAGACTCATTAGGCAACATTGAGAGATACAAGGCAAAACTCGTTGCTAAGGGATTCACATAGAAAGAAGGAATCGATTACACGAAAACTTTTTCTCATGTATCTAAAAAAGATTCCTTACTCATTATTTTGGCAGTAGTAGCCATTTTGACTTAGAGTTGCAAAAAATGGATGTGAAAATGGTATTTCTCAATGGAGATCTAGAGGAGGAAGTTTACATGAAACAACCTGAAGGATTCCCCTCTAGTGATGGTGAGCAATTGGTTTGTAAGCTAAAAAAATCCATATATGGATTAAAACAAGCATCCCGCCAATGGTATTTGAAATTCTATAATGTAATTTCTTCATTTGGTTATGTTGAAAACATTATGGATCAATGTATATACCAGAAGGTCAGTGGAAATAAAATTTGTTTTCTTGTTTCATATGTGGATGATATTTTGCTAGCAACCAATGATAAGGGTTTTCTGTATGAGGTGAAACAATTTCTCTCTAAAAATTTTGATATGAAGGATATGGGTGAGGCATCTTATGTCACTGGCATTAAGATTAATAGAGACAAATTTTGAGGTATCTTAAGTTTGTCTCAGGAAACCTGTATTAATAAAGTTTTAGAGAGATTTCGGAAGAAGGATTGTTCACCAAGTGTAACTCCCATTGTGAAGGGTGATAGGTTCAATTTGAACCAATGCCCAAAGAACGACCTTGAAAGGGAACAAATGACAGACATTACATATGCTTTTGTTGTCGAAAGCCTAATGTATGTTCAAGTATGCATAAGACCTGACATTGCATTTGTTGTAGGAATATTGAGACGATATCAGAGTAATCCAAGGTTAGACCACTGGAGAGCTGCAAAGAAAGTAATGAGACACCTTAAAGGAACCAAAGACTACATGTTGATGTATAGACGGTCAGACAATTTAGAAGTAATTGGCTACTCAAATTCCAACTTTGCTGGGTGTATTGATTCACGTAAATCAACATCAGGATACATTTTCTTGATGGCCAGTGGAGTTATGTCATGGAGGAGTGCCAAACAAACTTTGACTGCCATGTCCAGTATGGAAGCCGAGTTAATTTCCTGTTTTGAGGCTACTTCACATGGTGTATGGGTTAAGAGTTTCATTTTTGGGCTTAGAATTTATGGATTCTATCTCTAGACCATTGAGAATATATTGTGACAATTCAGCTGTTGTTTTTATGGCCAAGAACAACAATAGTGGAAGTCGAAGTGAACACATCGACATAAAATATTTGGCCATAAGAGAACGTGTTAAAAAAAAGAAAGTGGTCATTGAGCACGTAAGCACTGAATTAATGATAGCATATCCTTTGACTAAGGGCATGCCACCATTTAAATTCAAGGATCATGTTGTGATTATGGGACTTGGTTCCATTATGTATTTTTTTTATTGAATGAAAAATGTTATTTTAGCGAAATTCTTAATTAATGTGATATTTTTCTCATATTTATGTGCACCTTAATTTTGAGAAAATTCATCTGTGTTGGACCAAGAGTAAACATAGGGTTTATTCTTAAAGTATAAGAAATAAATACATAGTAACACATGAAGATACTACTTGTCATTAGAGGACCTATCGCCATGATTCATGTATTTTTACTTAAATTCAAATTATCGATGGGTTTAAGATTATATTAGAAGTTTGGACCAAGTAGGAGAATGTTAACCGTTTTTATCATGAGAAACAGTTTCTCATAAGGGTGGTCTCAAACTGCTACCAGTTGCAATTGCTTTGCAGTTGCAACTCCCTCGGTAACACGATGCCATTAATACCTTGATAGAAGGTTGGCAAAGGGAAGGTTTTTGATACAGTTTTGGTCCCCTATCTCATCACTCAACCACCCTTCAGTTTAGCCATCACCGAGAGTGTTCAGAGATTGAAAGCGCCAAACAGAGAGAACAGAAACTTACTGAATCTGAAGCGTATGGAAGGAGGTAAGATCTTTGCTTCCTTTTGCATTTATATGATGAATTCATGACGTTAGAAATTCATATATATTTAAGTCTTTGTGCAATGTTTTTCATCTTCTAATTACATCTCAGAGATGCCCATATCTGCAGTAGCATTATTGTTTCACTCGTCCTTATTACTCTTAAGGCCTTTTATTCTTTACATGTCATTCACTGCTACATAACATCATAAATGGTATGTGTTATTTGGGCATTGTCTCATTATCGTTGTTGCTACCGTGTCTCTCTAGTTGAGACATTACTATTGAAGAAGGAATCCTAGGTTGATTACCTTGGGTTCATTATTTGGTGACTATTGTTGGCTTGATTAAATTTAAAGGATTTGATTGGTTCAAAGAGTTCAGTTCTACGATGGCTCCCAAGAAGACTTTCCCTATAAAGTAGTTTGAATTACTCCATAAGATAAATCGTATGATGAAAAATTTGAATTACTTCAAAAAATAAAGCACGTGATGTCCCCGACCTCTTCATTTTATCCTCCTTTGATTCTCCATTACCTTTTAATTTGGCAGCCTTTCTCCTACCATCCTTTATTTGATTCTCATTTACCCCTTTGGGCAACCCTTTGATGTATTGCTTTGGTTGATCCTTTTTATATACATGGGTGTTTTTCAAGTCCATTGAGATTTTTTATTGGTATCCTTGGGTTTTTATCTCCATCTTATGAGTGACAAGCATTACCCACTTTAGTGATTATTATCTCTATTCTGTTCAGAATACTTTTGATGTTGGTTTCGATTTATGTTTTATCACCCATTTTTTACCTTTTGAGAGTCTGTGTCTGATTTCATACTTATACTTGGGACACCTTGATAGAAGAGATTATTACTACATCTATTTTATTTGTTTCAAGCTAGGATCATTGCTGTTACCTCCTAGCTTGAGGGGGAGTGTTGGAAACTATGAATAAGTTGGGGTGTCATTGATGTAGTTAGCTTATGATTTTTGTCTCTTATTCACTCTTACTAAAGTGAAGGGTATACTTATAATATTGGTACTTTTGGCATCTATAAATAAAGTTTAAGGGGGAGGGTTTGGATAAGTCTATAACCTTATTCTTCCTCCTCTTTTCTTTCTTTCACATGCTTATCCTCTCTTGTCTCTCTCCTTCTCGGATGTCAGCTTCTCCTCTTCTCCTTTTCTCCTTCTCTCCTTCATCACCTCAATGTTGAAGACATTAATACTATAGTCTTAAATTTAAACAATATAAGAAACTAAAATTTATACTAACTAATACTTAGTTGTAAGATTTTAAATATAACTATTGTGACAATGTCATTATTGCTGATTTCTAGGGCCAACACTTAAACACAAGAGATCTAAAGAGAGTGATAGAAGAGATGAACTCTAGCTCTTGCAAGAGAGGAGAGAAGAAACCAAATAAGAGAAAGAAGAGGAAAAGAGAGAGTTATAAGGACAAATTTGAGCTAAGAGGAAAAAACTTGAATGCTCTATCCCATGCCTTGAGGTTGTATTTGTAGTTGTAAGAAGGTGTTTACATTGACTAGAATGCCCTTAGGGCTACATGATTCAAAAGAAAAAAGACATATGAGGACATACACTAGCTTGCAAAATTATAATTCTTTGCCATTTATATGAAAGTTGTCTTTATTTACTAATCATGCCACCCCTACATACATGAGTGTCCTTTAACAATTATAAACTAAAATACATTAGTTTTTTTAATAACCTTTTGTTGATGGAGGATAAATCAAATCATGCCTTTGATACATTGGTTTGATGTTTTGAGTATGCCTTTGAGAAAATTCGAAACAAGGTCATGAATTGAGTGCAATAACCCTTTGAGATGTATATGCCTTCACACTAGCTCTACATATCCAATGGAATTGTAGAGAGGATGTTCCATAATGATTTTGGTGTTTATGTATCGAGAAGCTTCTGCTGGTGGGCACTATTTTAGGTCATTCACTTTGTATGTTTGCATTTTGATGATTCACTATGATATATTTATATTTTTTTTATTTCTTTTACCAATTTATAGTTCACCACCCATTGGGCCATTGTAGTACTAAAAGTCATGTTCAATTTTTCATTTTTCCATGATATTTTAGATCAATATGATAACTAGAAAAATTATAAAATATTAAAGATCATATTAGCACATTGAAACTAATATCCAGTAAGTATTAAATAAATTTTAAATTATTATTTTACCCCATTAGAACTGATTATATTATAGAGTATTAGATTGATCTAACTATTAGATTAATATTGAACTAAATAGTGCATATTTAATATTATAGATTCAAATATGTATTATATATCAATTATAAGTATGAGATATCAATAAAAGTTCAAATTAAATCAAAATATTTGTGCCCAAATATGTTATTCCATTAAGACTTATGATATTATTTATAGTAAGTGCTGATTGGTATGATATTCAAGTTACTTCATCAATATTTTGTAAAGAATTGATAGCTATTTTAAATATTTAATATCGATAAGTACTAAGTAGTCTCATTCTATGCATTGTTGATGGCCCTTAGGCATGAGAAGGTTGTTTGCAATGAGATTGTAGTGGAGATACAAAATTGATTTATGATAAAGTGAAGTTTTTATAATTTCCTGATGTCCTTCTCCAAACGTTACCCTTCTCTAGGGTTTGCACTAATCCAAACAACATTATCATGTAAAATGGGTGTATCTTCGATATTTTTTATTTTTGTGCTGATTTTAAAAAAAAATATATGTATTTGAACAAAATAATAAAGAATTTTTAATTTTTACTATTTTTTAGTCCCCTATCATGTTGTAACTCGTGTAATTTTATACAAGGTTCATTATATCCAACAAATTATTTGATACATATACATTACCCTTCTCTAGATTTTCCACTAATCCAAACAACATTATCATGTAAAATGGGTGTATCTTCGATATTTTTTTTATTTTTGTGCTGATTTAAAAAATATATATATGTATTTGAACAAAATAATAATGAATTTTAATTTTTACTATTTTTTTAGTCCCCTATCATGTTGTAACTTGTGATAATTTTATACAGGGTTCATTATATCCGACAAATTACTTGATACATATACATTACCCTTCTCTAGGTTTTCCACTAATCCAAACAACATTATCATGTAAAATGGGTGTATCTTCGATATTTTTTTATTTTTTGTGCTGATTTTTTAAAAAATATATATGTATTTGAACAAAATAATAATGAATTTTAATTTTTAATATTTTTTTAGTCCCCTATTGTGTTGTAACTTGTG
This sequence comes from Aristolochia californica, assembly GCF_029961685.1. Classification (NCBI taxonomy): domain Eukaryota; kingdom Viridiplantae; phylum Streptophyta; class Magnoliopsida; order Piperales; family Aristolochiaceae; genus Aristolochia; species Aristolochia californica. The sequence goes on along the minus strand of NW_027182290.1, from coordinate 27,398,911 downwards.
ATAATTTTATACAGGATTCATTATATCCGAAAAATTACTTGATACATACACATTACCCTTCTCTAGGTTTTCCACTAATCCAAACAACATTATCATGTAAAATGGGTGTATCTTCGATATTTTTTTATTTTTCGTGCTGATTTTGAAAAAATATATATGTATTTTAACAAAATAATAATGAATTTTAATTTTTACTATTTTTTTAGTCCCCTTTCATGTTGTAACTTGTGATAATTTTATACAGGATTCATTATATCCGACAAATTACTTGATACATACACATTACCCTTCTCTAGGTTTTCCACTAATCCAAACAACATTATCATGTAAAATGGGTGTATCTTTGATATTTTTTTTATTTTTGTGCTGATTTTTAAAAAATATATATGTATTTGAACAAAATAATAATGAATTTTAATTTTTAATATTTTTTTAGTCCCCTATCGTGTTGTAACTTGTGATAATTTTATACAGGATTCATTATATCCGAAAAATTACTTGATGTATCTTCGATATTTTTTTATTTTTCGTGCTGATTTTGAAAAAATATATATGTATTTGAACAAAATAATAATGAATTTTAATTTTTACTTTTTTTTAGTCCCCTTTCATGTTGTAACTTGTGATAATTTTATACAGGATTCATTATATCCGACAAATTACTTGATACATACACATTACCCTTCTCTAGGTTTTCCACTAATCCAAACAACATTATCATGTAAAATGGGTGTATCTTCGATATTTTTTTATTTTTGTGCTGATTTTTAAAAAATATATATGTATTTGAACAAAATAATAATGAATTTTAATTTTTACTATTTTTTTAGTCCCCTATCATGTTGTAACTTGTGATAATTTTATACAGGGTTCATTATATCCGACAAATTACTTGATACATATACATTACCCTTCTCTAGGTTTTCCACTAATCCAAACAACATTATCATGTAAAATGGGTGTATCTTCGATATTTTTTTATTTTTTGTGCTGATTTTTTAAAAAATATATATGTATTTGAACAAAATAATAATGAATTTTAATTTTTACTATTTTTTTAGTCCCCTATCATGTTGTAACTTGTGATAATTTTATGTTATATCCGACAAATTAGTTGATACATATTGGATTCACAAAGTGCCCAAAGTTGTGTCACCCCATTGGTACTTTGTGTATAACCCTGTAGCAATAGAGCTGGATGCTGGAGAGGGAACGAACATTCGTGTCCAGCGGAAACTTCCTTCCCAACCGATTGGATCTAGTAGGAAGGAGCCCCCAGTCAGATGGCTCAGAGCAACTCAATGACGGATTTACCCCTGGCACTATTCGGCGTTTGATTTACTCTCCTCCCATTTGAGGGCTGTTCACTCTGGACGGAAGAGCAGAAGAGATTGAAAATGGTGAAAGCACTAGTATTTCTCCACACCTTTCTGTGCCTCTTCATCCTTCTTGTCGCTGACTCAGTCGATCTGCAGCCCCATGAGCTCCCGTCCTTCAAGGTCAAAAATACTACAACGGTAATACCTTCTCCTTCCGCATCTTCCATTTGGTCCAAAATTAGATGAGAAAAGTGCAACCTTGTTCTTCTCTTCGAACCCTGATAGCATGATTTTTCTTGTTACAGCTTTCCTACTCTTGTTCCTATACAGTAAGCATAAAGACAAGTTGCTCTTCGCGATCATACACCAGGGATGCGATCAGCATCGCTTTTGGAGACGCGTACGGCAACGAGGTACGACGCTGATCATTGCTGTTGCTTTTACACTAGTTTCTGTGAATATCTCTGAAATTATTAGTAGCCAAGAATTACAGCGCCTGGATATATTAATTTTTCGGTGTTAGATTTAGTTCTCCACTCACAAGTAATCGTAAAGTTGTTACCAAATTTTGGGGGTTTAAACCGCCAAGCACAATTCTCAGTTCCTTTTCGTTGCCTCTCGTTGGTCACCCTACTGTGATTTCAGATTCGATCAGCCGGAGAGCAAAAAGGATGCCGTTTTTCTTGTTCTTTTTTCCCGATTTCCGATCGAAAATTTACTCAGCCTTTTCTTCTCGTGTTTCCTTGAACTGTCGACGGAATCTGTAAATTATTCGTTCCATCGATCATAGTTCACAGCGAACTGCAAATAATTTATCTTTCTCAGGCAGAATTTCGCATATAAATTGATATTTTCCACCAGATATATGCCGCAAGGATTGACGATCCCTCGTCTCGGACTTTCGAGCGATGTTCCACCGATACTTTCAAGATAAGCGGACCCTGCAGCTCTCGCATCTGTTATCTTTATCTCCTAAGGAGAGGATCGGACGGCTGGAAACCGGAATCCGTAAAGATCTCCGAACCACATTTGGGGACGATCACATTTAAGTACAATCTATTCCTGCCCAACGGGGTTTGGTATGGTTTTGATTTATGTAATAATGGTAAAAACGACCAGGGTTTATTCTCCTCGATGTAAGAAAGCTTTGTTCTTGTCTAGTATGTCATCACGGTGCTGTGTTTAATCTAGCAAACTATAATAGCTTGCTTATGAAGTGATACACTCTTAAATATGAACACACATGAGTATGGTTACACAATTGGATATGGCTCATGTTTATGTTTTATCTCGTGATTTACATTTGCTAAAGTATATCTTTGCTTCACAAAATCTGTACTCACCAAATGAGGATAATTTTGGGTTTTTTTTTTTACATGAAAATGTTCTATTACCAAAGGATATTTGATATTTCTCGATTCAAATATAGCCCAAGTTTTTAGTTATGAAAATATCGGATAATTTCATTGATGATACATTTAAAACTTTTTGTAACATCAAATTTCTAACTTTTGAACAAAACTTAACAAGGGTCTAGTTTTATCCTAAACAAAGTGACTGAGTTTTCTTTTAATGCAATCCCACTTAATGACACGATTCTTATAGACACTTCAATCTTTAGTTAGTTGGCTTTTTGCTTAGCAAATTTGGTGTAAACTTTGAGTTAAGGTGGATGAGCTAGCTCACCATCTTACCCAAATTAAACTTAAGCCAATTATCAACCTAAATTAACTTCCAACCAAACCTTTAGTTACTTGTCATTCTTGATATCCTATTTCATGGTCGTGTAACAATGCCTTTTATGTCTAGTTATCACATATCATTAATTCAGTCTAAAGCTTAAGTAAAATTTATTAATTCATTATTTCATATTCATAAAGGTTTAAAATACAATTCAAATTTGTCTATCTATGAAAAATTTATATATTTTTAATAACAATATATTTTAGAATCTACATATATAAAACAGTCTAAAGATTTGAGAGGAAATTGCTAAGGCATGGTAACATCTTCTTAGCTCACATGGATCTATAATCAAAGTACGTCTTTCACTAAAACTCTTCACACCTTACACTACATGTGCTCAAGGAGGGGTGTAAGGACATGAAGTCGATTTCTTTTCTCCATGCTGATTTTCTCTCTGTTCACCGCATTGTCCTTCTCTCGCTCTCTAGCTCTAGCTTTGAGCGATACATCGAATCTTTCTATGTTGATTTTACAAATTTATATGGAAACTCGTGGAATAGATGCTAGAGACCATGTCAGCCATTGAAGTATTGGGACATGAGCTTAGGCAAGCGATCAAATTGAATGTTATCTTAAGACAGAGGTTGACCATGGTCCTTGGCTACAAGGGCAATGCAGTAATCATGAACCAAGGGCAACGTTGTAATCCTAAACCTCTATCTGCATGAATCAGAACTAGAGCTTCAGGTGAGGGCCACAAAAATCTAGTACCCTCAATTTTCTTGTCACCCTTTGAAAGATATGGAGACATGAATCCATTGAGTAGATTCATTACATAACTACTATGTAATAGTTGAACCATACAATGTTATACTAGCTGGTATTCACTTGATTTGGAAAGCACAAAGTTGGTTCTAACAATGGAAACAATAGAATCAAGATAGCTCATGGGGTAGGTTAAAAAAGGCATCAGGGATGTGATTCGGTATTCCATTTCTTTAAAATCAAATTTGAAACTCAACAAGCTTCGACAAAAGACCATGTAGTACATTATCAGATGGAATTCAAAAGGTGGCTTCAAAGGTGAAAGGATGACCCTTGTTCGCACTACTCAACCAATTTATTAGTGGATTAAGGAGAAATTCATGGTTGAGTTGAGATAAAAACACCAATTTCATATTGATAACCTCTTCACGCATCTGTTGATCAACCGAGCAGAGAAAAACACAAATCGTTGGAATCCTGAAAACCAATCACAACTCTGATACCATACTAATTTTTGGGATTCCATAGATAATAACCTAAGGTAAAGGAGAGAAGGAAGAAGAAGAAGAAACAAAGGAGAAGGGAGAAAAGAAATCAAGGAGAAGAGGATAGAGATGAGTGCACGTGATGGAAATAAAAGAAGAGGAAGAACAGGGTGGTGGACTTTTCCAAACCCTACCCCTTAAGCTTTATTTATTAATGCCAAAGTACCAATATTACAAGTATACCCTTCACCATAGTAAGAGTGAATAAGATACAAAAATCATAAAATAATTACATCAATGATCCCTCACCTTATTCATATTTTCCAACATAAGGATTTCTATAAATGGCATACCAACTCTCCCTCAACCACAAAGCCAGGTGGTTGTTGCATATAAATCTCATCCTTAATATCCCCATTGAGAAATACATTTTTCACATCGACCTGAAATACCAACCAACGAGAGTTAGTAGCAAGAGATAATAAGAGGCATACTGAGTTGAGCTTGGCAATGGGGGAAAATGTTTCCTCATAGTTGATACCATAGCATTGAGTATAACCTTTTGCTATGAGGAGAGCTTTAAGGCATGCCACAATATTATTCGGATTGTGCTTAACAATGAAGACCCAGTTACAACCCACTTGTTGTTTCCTGAATGAGAGGGGAACAAGTGTCTAAGTCTGATTCTCATGTAGGGCTGCCATTTCTTCATCCATCAGTGATTTCAATCCTGGATGCTGAAGGGCCTCTTGATAAGACTTGAGGAATAGAAGTAGATGATATGGAGGCAAGGAAGTGATGACAAGATGGTGACTACTGATGAGTTGGTAAAAAAATTGGAGATGGGGTGAGAGTTAGATGGCTGTGTGTAAGACCTCGGCTCCTTCAGAAGAACAATTGGTCAAGTATCAAAGGGAGAACAAAAAATATGAGGAGAAGAAGGAGAACAAATCTCTGAAGAAGCTGGAGACCCCACATGTGAGGTGTCAGCCAATGCTTCAAGGGCTGAAAAAATAAGTCATCACTACCATGAATTCTTGAGTCTTTGATTGGCACAACAGGCTTAGGAAACTCATTTGCAGGAGAGAAACCAGGTGGGCCACCAATGAACGAATAAAAAGGTTGGTCTTAAAAAACTGTCACATCTCTAGATATGAACATTTTCTTGAGTGAAAGATTATAGCACACGTATCCTTTCCGGGTATGAGAGTAGCCCAAAAAGATACAATTAATACCTCTGGGGTCTAATGCGGAGATGTGACATGGAGAAAAAAAGTACACCCAAATACTCTCATAGGAAGGGAAAACATGTCTTTAGCTGGAAAGAGACAGGAGTGTAAAGTTGGGTCCAAGGCCCATCCCAAAATGACTAGCCATCTTAGAAAACCTCTTTTCCAACTAATAAACTCAACATATTTGTTTTCACTAATCCATGTGGGACTATTCCCCTCATGTGTAGGCCCTCTGGGCTCTTACATGTGGATAATTTGGGTGGAGGCCCACATACAAGAACCTGCTCTGATACCATGTAAAGTTGGGTCCAAGGCCCATGTTAAGCACCTAGCCAATACTACCCAAAAGATCGGCCTGTTAGGAGTGGAAGACATAAGTACTTAACCTAGGACCAGGGGGTCACTGTGGCCCATAACACCACATCCCCCCTTTGCGAGCCGACGACCACAGCGGCGCAACGACACTAGCCCAACCGCAACATCGCAACAACGGCGCGACCTACCAGTATTTTAATCCAGCCTTTGCGCGCGACACAACGACACTGGCCCAACCCGGGTTCTGTTACCTGGTGTTTCCTCCGGACCTACCAGTATTTAAATCCAGCCTTTGAAACGTTGCCGGGAATTGAACTTGCGAGCCAAAGCTCTGATACCAAATGTTAAGCACCTAGCCAATACTACCCAAAAGATTGGCCTGTTAGGAGTGGCAGACATAGTTACATAACCCAAGACCAGGGGGTCACTGTGGCCCATAACAGCCCATCACAAAATAACTAGCCATCTTAGGAAACCTCTCTTCCAACTAATAAACTCAACATATTTGTTTTCATTGATCCATGTGGGACTATTCTTTAATAAGGAGAAGGGTGACTGATCATTTAGAATTGAAGATGGCAATCTGTTGATGAGAAAACATGTCGTAAGGATAGCATGGGGCTAGTTGAAGTGGGGCACATACATACGTGGAAGAAGGGCCCGAGTAACCTCAAGAATTGTGTATTTTTTCTTTCCACCACACCATTTTGTTGTGGTGTGTAGACACAAGAGGTTTTATGTATGATTCCATTATCCTAACAAAATGATTGAAATTCTCTTGACATATATTCTTTTGCATTATTTGATCGGAGAACCTTTAAGGTGGTATTGAACTAAGTAGAGATTATAGCACAAATGGATTTGAAAGTAGGTAATACCTCCGATCTATCTTTAAGTGAAAAAAACCATGTCACCTGAGAGAAGTCATCAACAAATGTAATGAAATACTTTGAATGAGAATTATTAGCGATGTGTAAGGGTCCCCACACATTAGTATGAACTAAACAAAAGGGAGTAACACCTTTAGTTTCAGTTCAAGGGGAGTAAGTACTTCGCTGATGTTTAATCAGTTGAACATTCAAATGAGAAACAAACTGTAATGATAGACTCATATGTTTAAGGGACTATAGAGGTGGACGACCCAATATTTTGTGCGATTGAAGGGCCTTGTGTTGGGAACTAGTTATGACTGTGACTATTGACTGGTTGAGATAGTATAGGTCCCCTTGTTCATTGCCTCCACCAATCTCCTATTTTGTCTGTAGGCTCTGAAAGACACAAGAGGTAGGAGAAAAATTAATGGAACATTTAAATATTTTCGTTAATTGATTGACTGAGAGAAGATTTAAAGGAAATTGTGGAACACAAGAACATCTTGTAAGTACAATGTAGGTAGCTTATGTGGACCTCATCTCTTGTACCCTGGTTTGGGATCCATCTATTATGGAAAAAAAATTATTAGTCAAACAAGGGAAGATATAACTCAAAAGATTACCATTACTTGTCAAGTGCTCCGAGGCTTCAGAGTCAACAATCCAGGATGGAGAGGGTGAAGTAGTTGAGGTCATAACTGAGATAGTTGTAGTTATAATGGTGGGAGAGGTCTTATTCAAGGGAGATATCATCATACTCTTAATCAATTGAAGTATGTCAAAGTCTTCTTTAGATACAACTTTCTTGCCTCTAAATGTGTCAGGATTGTTCTCTACCTTGTCTCCACTATTGGTAGAAGCTATTAGGAATTAGACGCCCTAATTCCAAACTAACGAGGGCAATAATAATAAACGCGGAAGAAAGAAAAATCATGCACAAAGAAGACAACAAGATTTATACAAGTTCGCCTCAAAGTGAGACTATGTCCTATCTTTCGCTGTTACAGTAATCCGCTATAAAGATGAAATAGTTTACAAGAGAAATTGCACACACTTACAAGTATTTTTTCTCTAACCTCTCTCAGTGAAAACTAATAATGCTCCTCGAATTATGATAAAACCCTAATAGCTGCACCCCTCAATTATAAAGAGAAAATTAGGGCAACCACGATACAAAAGTAAAATTCCCAAACTGCCCTTAATGAAACAACAGTTAATATATCGTGGACCGACTCAGCGTAGGGCGTGGATTAGGCTCCATAACTTAACAATATCTCCTCTGCAACAGTAAAAACTTCTCAATCCTAAGTGAAAAGTCCAACTAAAGTTGCACACAACTTCAGTTTCTCAATCATAACAATCTTTGTCAACATATCAGCTGGATTCTAACTTCCTTGAATCTTCTCAAGTGCTAAGACTCCATCCTCCAAAGCCGATTTGATGAAGTGATAACACACCTGGATGTGCTTTGTTCTGGCATGATAAACAAGAGTCTTTGCTAAATGAATAACAATCTGATTGTGACAATATAACACATTCTTCCTATGCTTGAGACCTAATTCTTCCCAGAAAGATTACAACCATACCATCTCTTTTCTGGCTTCGGTCACGACAACATATTCTACTTCAGTAGTGGAAAGAGCAACTATCTTCTACAACTTAGAGACCCAACTAACTGTTGTACCACCCAATGTGTATATATATCCAGTGGTACTCTTCCTGCCATCAATGTCTCCAGCCATGTCAGCATCTACATAACCCTGTAATCCCAAGTCTAACTTTCTGAAACATAAGGCTGAGTCTGTAGTGCCTCTCAAATACCTAGAATCCACTCCACTGCTTTTTGATGTTGTTTACCCGGATTACTCATATATCTGCTCACAACTCCCTCTACATGAGCTTTGTCTGGTCTAGTGTACACCATGGCATACATGAGACTTCTAATAGCCGAATCATAAGGCACATTGGCCATGTGGGCTCACTCCTGCTCTATAGAAGGTGACTGCTCTTAAGATAGCCTAAAGTGAATTACCAAAGGAGTACTCACTGGTTTTGCATCATTCTTGTTGAATCCGCTCAACACCTTCTTCACATATTCTTCTTGTGACAATTTCAAGGCATCAATATCTTTAGTAATTCTCATCCCAAGTAATTATTTTGCAGCACCCAAATCCTTCTTTGAAACTTCTTGGACAACTCCCTTTTCAACTTATCTATTTGTTGTTTGCGAGCACTTGTTATCAACATGTCATCAACATATGGGAGTAGTATGATGTAGGAATCCTCAAAGGTCTTCACATAATAGCAATGTTCCGCCTAACACCTCAAGAAACCATTACTACTCATAAAGGTGTCAAACATCTTATACCATTGTCTTAGAGCCTGCTTAAGACTATACATGCTATTCTGAAGTTTGCACACCACTTTCTCCTTTCCATGTGCTTTGAAACCTTGTGGCTACATTATGTAAAATTCTTCCTCCAAATATCCATCAAGAAAGGTTATCTTTTCATCTAAGTGCTCAATGTGAAACTCTTCATTTTCCATTAGTCCAAGCACTGTTCTAATAGTAGTCAATTTCACTACTGGAGAGAAAATCTCAGTGTAGTCAATGCCTTCTTTTTATTGAAAGCCCTTTACCACCAGTCTCGCCTTGTACCGCTTGTTGCCATCATGTTCATCTTTTATTTGGTAAACCCAATTATTCTGCAAGGCCTTCTGCCCTTTTGGTAACTCAGTCAACTGCCATGTCTGATTGGATAACAGTGAATCCATCTCACCCCTCAAGGCCAACTCCCACTTGGTTGATTTATCAACTTGCACTGCTTGCTCATAACACTCTGCTTCACCTTTAACAGTCAACAAAATATAATTTAGTGCAAGGGAGTACCTCTGTGGTGGTTTGCTAGTTTTGGAATATCTCCTAAGTTCAATCATAGGAATGTTCTGATTGACTTCTGGGGGTATGTTTGCCTAGTCTTCTTGAGCAATATTCTCCATCTTAATAACTGGAAGATTTCTTAACTGAATCACTTCAGACTACTTGGCTTCATCACTTGTGCTCTTAGACTATGTTTTCAACTTGTCTTTATACGTGGCACCTTCATTGAAGATCACGTCCTTGCTCCTGATAACCTTATTGGTCATCCCAGAAGCGATAACCAAGCTTGGTACCACCATAGCCAATAAAGAAACATATCTTCGATTTAGAATCAAGTTTACTTCTAAGAGCAGAATCAATATGAATATAAAAAACACAAGAAAAAACTTTCAAGAAAGAATGGTTTACCTCTTTGCTACTCCAGACCTCTTCTGGTATTTTGCAATGCAATGTTGTTGAGGGACCTTTATTGATCAAATAGGCAGCAGTGCTAATAGCCTCAACATCTTTTGCAATTCTGCATGGAATCTCATGCTCCTAGCATGCTCGTAAAGTTCTGTTCATCCTCTCAACCACACCATTCTATTGAGGTTTTCCAGGAATAGTCTTCTTCATCTTGATTCTATTATCAACACAATACCTCTAGAAATCATCATCTATGTATTCTCCCCCATTATATGACTGCATGCACTTCACCTTACAAATTTGTCTCATTCTCAACCATTGGTCTCCATCTCTTGAATGTATCAAAGACATCAAAATTTTTTTTAGGAAATGAATCCACTCCTTTATGTTTACATCATCAATAAATGTCACATGGTAGTTAGAACCACTAAGGGAAGTAACAGTTGAAAGCCCCCACACATTTGTGTGAACCATCTCCAATTTTTTTGTCTTTTGCTCCTTTCTAGCCTTAGAATAGCTAACCCTTTTCTACTTGTCAAGAATACAACCTTCACATAAACTGTTGTTTACAGTTTTTAACCCTAGTAGCTTCCCTTTGGATTGAAGCACTTTCATTCCATTCTCACTCATGTGATCGAGCTTATAATGTCACAATTCAGAATCAGTAACAACATCAACAACTGCAACCGTGTCTCTGCAACTGGAAGTGATGTACAAAGTTCTAGTTTTAACTTCTCGTGTAACTACCATGGCTCCCTTAGTGACTTTCCTAGCAGCACCATTAAAAGTCACAGTATGGCCTTCATCAGTAAGCTGCCTTACTGAGATTAGATTACACATCGGTTTTGGTACATGTCTTACCTTGTGAGTTTTCCACACTGACCCATTTGACATCCTCAAACTTAGATTACCAATTCAAAGGCTCTCCATCAGCTAGATACACCTTCTCGTGATCTCCAACAACATTTTTCTCCATGATCTCACGGTGCACAGTGGTGTGAAAAGAAGCCCCTGAATGTAATGCCCAAGAGTCAAGAGGTCTATCTATGGACAAGAGTAAAACATCTTGTACCTCTTTAGTCACTGCATTTGCAAAATCACTTTTCTTTTCATCATTCTTAGTACTATGCAATTCTTATTTATTTGACCAGACTTGCACAATTCTAGCGTTTCATATTCCTTTTGAATTTGGACTTGCTTCACCAATCCTTGACTTTCCTCTACCATTGCCCTTGTTGAAATTCCTCTCGAAGTTCCTACCCCTAGGTCGATGATTCTCCGGAGTCTTTTCTACGAACTTCGTTCGGAGTCCTTGAAAGAAGGAAAAAGCTTGAACGAAAAGACAACAAGATTTATATAAGTTCGCCTCAAGGTGAGACTATGTCTTATCTTCCACCACTGCAGTAATTCACTATAAAGATGAAATAGTTTACAATAGAAATCCCACACACTTATAGGTATTTTTTCTCTAACCTCTCTCAGCCACGACTATAATGCTCCTCAGATGATGATAAAACCCTAATAGTGGCTCCCCTCAATTATAAAGAGAAAATTAGGGCAACAAAGATATAACATTAAAATTACCAAACTGCCCTTAATAATCTGCATACCGACTCAACGTAGAGAATTGATTAGAATTGACAACTTAACAAGAGCATGGTTGGTTGTAACCCAGTTTGGTTTCCCATGGATTTTCCAGTAAGTGTCTACTATGTAACCTATTTTCCCACAATGAGAACAAGTTTAATTTTCATATCGAGAAGAGCCTCTCCGATTCCTATCACCTCTTCCCCGACCACCTCTAGTATTTCTTCCTTGTAATTGATTATTGGGATTTCCACCTCTATTATTTGAGTAAATGGCTGAGGAGACATCAACTTGGGAGCTGGTGGATGGATTCGAGATACGTATTATCAAGAGGCTGGCCAATACAACCTAAAAGACTAGTTGTTTAAGTGCAGAAAACCAACTTACTCAAGAGAGGTGGACCGGAACCACCTTTGACACCCACCCACCCTTATCGTTCCCCTTGGGATTTGAAGGTGGGACGTGGCATGCCTAGCTCTGATACCATGTCAAACGCCAAACAAATACAACCCAAAAGACCAGTCTGTTAAGTGCGGAAAGCCAAGTACATAACCCATTAGTGGACCAGGGGTGGACGGAACCTAACCCAGGTGGACCGAAACCACCTAGCTCTGACACCCACCGTTCCCATTCTCTATCACTTCTGCCGGGATTCGAACGCGAAACGTGGTGCCCAGCTCTGATACCATGTCAAGAGGCTGGCCAATACAACCTAACAGACTAGTCATTTATGCGCGGAAAGCCAACCTACTCAGGAGAGGTGGACTGGAACCACCTCTGACATGTATAACTATAGCACATCTAACATCAAAGGAGGGAAGCGTTGTTGAGCTGAGGATTTGAGTCTTTTCTAACTCAAGATACAGTTTGATATAGGAAAGATAGACGTTTGCTGCTAATGCTTCCCTTTGTTACTCTTGAATCGAAATATCCATGGAATAGGGTTGAGAAAGTTTCCCCTCTTGAATGAGACCTCTAAACCGTTCATGAAAGTCATGTACATTATCTTTTTGCTTGGTATTATACATTGTTTTGAAAATATCGTATAATTTTTGCAAGCTGTTGTCATTGGTGTATATCTTTGAACAAGTATCCCACACTTGTTTAGCTATCTCAAGATGCATCACATTATTTGCAACAATCACTTCCATGCTATTGATCAACCAACTAAGGACAAGTGTATCCTCCTTAAGCCACTTGTTGTATACACTATCTTCCTCATCTAGAAGAGGAGGTGGCTTATTCAAGTGACTCAACAAGTCACGGGTGATGAGTAATCTCTTAATGGATTGTGAGCAACTCTAAGCAGTTTGATAACCCCTTAAGAGGAATTGTGGTGATTTTGAGTAAGTAACTTTTTCCAGCCATAGTAAAGCCAATATCTTCAGTCATGAAATATTAATCGCTAAACAAATAATCACCACTCAAAGAATTTATGAGCTGAATTCGTATCTTCAAGAATCAATCACACTAGCAGAAATTTTTTCACCCCTTTTTCTTTGATGTGGGACAAAAATCTCTTAACCACTCATCCTCTTGGATTTTATAGCTAAATATGGAGTAAAAACCAAGACAGAATCAAACTAGATTCATGTATAAGGTGCTACAATCCAGAATTAAGCCAAGAGAACAACAAAGGAACCAAAGAGAGCACATATGAGTGTTGTTTTTCTGAAATTCGAATTTCAATTTATGAATGCACTTAAACAAGAATAAACCTTCCACATGCTGGCCCATGCAATCTAGAAGGGTTCTCATATTATTCTTAATCAAGAAAGAATCTTCAAATCGAAAAGTAGATAAAATAAAATCATCAAATCTTGGTTAAAATCAAGTCAATTCCAAAGATGGAAACTTTTCTCCTTAAGTGAATGTGTCATATGTAAAGAAATATCAACCTTTGGAATTTCCTTTGGGTCTTAAATATTTAGAGAATGAAATCTCATAATATATTTGTAATTAGAAGGACCTAAACATTTCTGAATTCAGCAACCATTTTTCCAAAAAATAAAATCCCCCTTGCCTTGCGTCAACCAAGAATAATTGGTGGAGGAAAATCAAGCAACAAATAGCCAAGAGTTGCTGTCTTCTAGGGGTTTTTAAACAAATTTTAACCTTGGTACTAAGAAAAATAAACCAATGTTCCATTAGAGAATCAACTAGGCTTGATTTTAGAAAACTGCTCCTTAACCGAAACTTGTATGAATGAGTGGAAACCGAATAAAAACCTTATGTTGATTCATATAAACTAGAAACACTTAATCTTCATGTAAATAAGAAGAAAATACTCATTCTCCAACCTTTTTCATGAGGTTAATCTTCAATAATCACCTCAACCAAAAAAAGAGGAAAAACACTTATCTTGAATGAGCTTGAGTTGCTCAACTTTGCTTCAAATAAAACACCAACTTGACAAGTATGATAAAATCGTATAATTAACACCATAGCCGATGGACATTGAAATCCTAAAACTATTGCTTTGATACCATGTGGAATTTAGGATTCCGAGGTAAAAGGCCTTGGTCAAAGTGGTGGAGAAATAGAGGAGGAAGAACCAGAGAAGAAAGTAAGAAGAGAGAAGAAGAGAAGAGGAAGAGAGGGATGGTTGTTTGAGAAAGAGAGAGAGAGAGCTCTTGGGAGAAGAGAGATTATGCTAGGGACAAGTGAGAGAAGTGGAGAGGTTTAATGCTCTACCCCATGCCTTGAGGTTCTTATTTATAGTTGTGGGAGGATGTTTACAATGATTATAATGCCCTGTAGGCTTCAAGCTTTATGAAAGAAAAGACATAAGTGGACATACATCATCTTACATAATTTACACCCTTATGCCATCCTTATGAAATTCATATTATTTACCTCATTTGCCACCCCTAGATGTGGGTGAGAAGTTCTTCCTTTTTACATGTCAAGCCACCCTTCACGTGGGTGCCTTCTAACATTTCAATTGGAGAGTGTGGAGCCTAATCAATGCCTTACGCCAAAAATATGTTAAGGGTAGTTTGGGGATTTCACTCTTGTATTGTGGTTGCCTTAATTTTTCCTTTATTTTTGGGGCACCGCTATTAGGGGTTTATCTTCACGTAGAAGGAATTTGAGTTGTAGCTCTTGAGAGGTTAGAGAAAAACACATGTAAGTGTGTGTGATTTCTCTTTGTAAACTATTTCATCTTCATAGTGGATTACTGCAACGGCAAAAGACAAGACATAGTCTCACATTGAGGCGAACTTGTATAAATCTTACTTTCGTGCTTGCTTTTCATTTCTTCTATGATTATTATTATTCATCTCATTAATTTGGAATTAGGGTGTCTAATTCATAATAAATGGTATCAGAGCTTTGGTTTGTGATTGAGAGATGTGGCAGAAGAGAAGGATCGGCACTTAGAATCAACAAGTTTGATTACATGAATTTTACGTTTTGGAGGATGCAGATCAAAGATTATCTATGTAGTAAAAAGTTACACTCATCACTTCTGGATAAGAAACCAGAAGGTATGAAAGATGATGAATGGAATCTCCTTGATAGATAGGTATTGTGAGTAGTCCGGTTAACACTACCGAAGAACGTCACTCACAAAGTGGAGTAGGAGAAAACCACAATGGGGATGATGAAGATTCTATCGGATATGTATGTGAAGCCTTCTGCAAATAATAAGGTACATCTCATGAAAAAACTCTTCAATTTAAAGATGACAGAAAATACATCAGTGGCAACAAATTTGAATGAGTTTAGCACGATCGTCAATCAATTGACCTCCTTTCAAATTAAATTTGATGATGACGTTCTTGCTTTAATTCTTTTGGAGTCTCTGACAAATTGTTGGGAGCCTATGGAGGTTGTGGTAAGCAATTTTGTAGGCAATGGGAAGTTGATCTTTAATGATGTTCGGGATTTCATTCTTGTGGAGGAAGTTCGTAGAAATGACTTCTGAGAATAGTCGATACCTAATTTTTCCCTAAATGTCGATACTAGTGATAGGAACTTCGAGAGGAATTCCAATTAGGGCAATAGTAGAGGGAAGTCAAGGAAAGGAAGAAGCAAATCCAAATTCAGAAGGAATATGGAATGTTGGAATTGTGGCAAGTCTGGTCATATAAAGAAGAATTGTAGAGCATTGAAGAAGGATGGAAAGAAAAAAGATGTTGGAAATGCCGTAACTGAAGAAGTACAAGATGCTTTACTCTTATCGGTTGATAGCCCTATTGACTCTTGGGCATTAGATTCAACAACTTCTTTTCACACCATTGCACACCATGAGATCATGAAGAATTATGTTGCTGGGGATCACGGGAAGGTGTATCAGGCTTATGGAGAACCTTTGGATATTATTGGTATTGGTAATTTCAGTTTGAGGAAGTCAAACGGGTCAGTGTGGAAAATTCACAAGGTGAGATGTACCAAAATTGATGCTTAATCTGATCTCAGTAGGGTAGCTTGATGATGAACGTCATAATGTGACTTTTAATGGTACTACCTAGAAGGTCACTAAGGGAGCCATGGTTGTTACACGAGGAGTTAAAACTGGAACTCTTTACATCACTTCCAGTTGTGGAGGCACGGTTGCAGTTGGGATGCTGTTACTGATTCTAATTTGTGGCATTACAAGCTCGGGCACATGAACGAGAAGGGAATGAAAGTATTTCAATCCAAAAGGAAGTTACCAGGGTTGAAAACTATAAACAATAGTTTGTGTGAAGGCTAAATTTTTAGCAAGCCGAAAGGGTTAGTTTTTCTAAGGCTTAAAAGGAGCAAAAAACAACAAAATTGGAGTTGGTTCACATTGATGTTGTTGGAAGATGGGTTCAAGCCCACAAACTCAAGTCTAGAAGCCCACACGTCAAAGGAGTGACCAAATGGTAATTTATGATAAGTTTCATAAGGATGGCATAAAGATGTAAATACGTTGTTTGATGATGTCTTTTAATCTATTGAGTTGTAGCCCTAAGGTATTGTAACACTATAAATAAGAGCCTTGGCTAAGAGGTAAGGCATTCAAGCCTTCTCCACTCATTCAGAAATCCTCCAACCACCCTCTCTTCTCCCTTGACGCATTCTCTCCTTCTCTTAATCCAA
This sequence comes from Aristolochia californica, assembly GCF_029961685.1. Taxonomy (NCBI): domain Eukaryota; kingdom Viridiplantae; phylum Streptophyta; class Magnoliopsida; order Piperales; family Aristolochiaceae; genus Aristolochia; species Aristolochia californica. Next base: position 27,382,291 of record NW_027182290.1, on the reverse strand, counting down.
ACTCTCCTCTCTCATGTCCTTCTCCTTCCTCTCTCCTCTCTCTCTTCACTCCTTCCACGTTAACCTAGAGTTCTTCTCATGGGATCCTAACTTCTACATGGTATCAAAGCTTGGAGTTTAGGATCCCTATTCAAGTATTTATGTCATCCATTTAAGAAGTTGTTTATAGAAGGAGTTTTCAATGAAGAGATAGGTAAAGTTGTTTTTTTCATATTCCTTCTTTTGGTTTATATTTTTTTCTATCTTGAATTATTGAGTCACATCAAGTTAGGATAAACTTCTTAAATATTGTGAAGATCTATCTTTTATGACTAAAAGGATGTTATAGTCTTGATCATCTCTTAGCAAAATTACATGATTGATCATTTTTTTTAATGATTTGGATTCAGTTACCTTTATGTGACTTGGATCAAACATTGTTGATATGGGATTCCAACATATGTTGCTATCAATTCTATAATCTAATGTTACTCATGGGATTGGGTTATGTTGTTGGATGACCGTCATTTGGTTAGAATTTCAACATTTACTTATGCCTATTGTGTCTTTCTACTTAAGAACTTCAACAATTGAATTTTTTTGTTGAAGTACTTCCATATGTTGGAAATATTTTGCCAAGAAATTGCTCTTGGTTTGCCAAGAAAGCCCTTGTCAAAATTTGCTCTCGGTTTTGTGGTTGAGTTTGGATTAAGGATGAGAGTTGCATCTATTCTCTTCTCTCTATTTGTTAGATAAATATAAGAGAAGTTGAGTAGTGGCTGGTTCTTGTTATCACTTGACAAAAACATATATTTTTTCCATGATTTGGTGCTTATTCTCATAAAAATATTCTCTACTTATTTTTCGTTGGTGGCTAATTTGGTCTACGGGTGCTTCAAATTACGTTGTGTAATTGTTATTTGAAGAAACCCTTTGAAAATTGACCTCAATAGTTGATTTGCGTCAACATGGAGAGTGAACATATGAGTAATAAGAGTGACATACTCCGAATTACTACAATTCCACTAAGATGTCTTTCTAATTACCTCAGCTGGTCACAATTGGTACTGAGGGTTCTCATTACTCGTGACCTTGTAAGTCATGTTATCAAAATCCCTCCTCCGATTGATGAAGAAGATGAAGCCTACCACAAGTGGGTTAAAAATGATAACATGGTTATCAATTGACTTATTAACAACATGGAAGAACATGTAGCTAACAATGTTGTCCACTTGGAAACATCCAAGGATATTTGGGACACATGTGCTAAGCTCTATTCAAGTACCGTTTCCTTACAAAGAGTATATGATGTTTTCCAAAGTATTCTGGCTACCAAACAAGGAGATAATATTAATGAGTTTTTGGCCCAATTTCGTGGCCTTCTCCAAGAATGGAAAATTGTTCAACTATACTCTATCGGCATTGTTGTACAAGAAAAACAATGAGAGGCCCTGGTAGCTGCTATTTGCGTTACCAATATTAAGTCTTATCTAGAGGTGGCTAAGACTCAACTTCTTAGATCCTGTGCTCTTCCCTCATTTGATGACATCAATGCTACACTATTACAGATTCCTGATCCATCTCCTCCTTCTCCTATTGATGCTCCATCAGCTATGTTCTCTGGTAATCGGCATACATTTTCCCAATCCCGAGGATGTTGCAGAAATAAAAGAGGAGGCCACAATAGGGGTGGTCGAACGGGTCCGACTCATTCCTGCATTGAGCCTCGATTGTGCACTTACTATGATGGTTCGAACCACCTTGTGGATTTGTGTTGAAAACTCCATGGCAGGCTTGATTGGGCCACATGAAATCCAGCCTCAATTAATGTTGAGAAAAAGGAGGAAAGGGTTGATTCTCCTTTCGGAAATGTGACTATTATTGTGGAAGACTATACTGTAATTCAGAAGTGGAAATCCTTGTTCGAGTCCTCTACTCCACCAGGATCTACTGCTAGCACTACCATTGCCTCAAGTATGCTTTCTTCCTCTTCAACCCCTTCCTCTTGGATCATTGACTTCGGGGCTTCCGAACACTTGTTAGGTAACAAACACATGCTCTATTCATTGTCTCCATATTTTCCTCATAAATTTGTCACTATTGCTATGGTTCCCAAACCAAGGTGCTTGGCAAGGGTTCCTCTTCTCTTACCGCATCTATTCCTCTTCAAGATTTGTTGTTTGTTCCTCAACTTCCGTTAAATTTTCTCTATGTTAGTCAATTAACCAAACAATTGAATTTCTCTATCACATTCTCACCATCTTCGTGTATATTTTAGGATCTAACTACGAAACAGGTGATTGGTGGCGGCCATTAAAAATAGGATTATACTATTTTACTCTTCCACCAGTAGCTGCTATTTCATTCACTACATCCGAGGCTCAAATTTGGCACAACCGGCTTGGTCATCCATCTATCTTGTCACTTTGTTCTTTAGTTCCATGTCTAAAATCTTTGTCTATTTTCAATTGTGAGACACGTCAATTAAGTAAGCATATTAGAAGTACATATTCTCCTTGTCTTACAACTACTGGTGTTGCTCCTTTTGCATTAATTCACTCTGATGTATGGGGACCTTTAAAGGTCTCTAACATTTCTCAAGTTCAACATTTTGTTACTTTTGTTGATGATTTTACCTAAGTAACTTGATTGTTTTTATTTAAAAAACAATCAGACATACTTTCTATTTTTAAAAACTTTCATGCAATGGTAATGCTGCGATTTGGAAAAAAAATTCAAATCCTTAGATCCGATAATGCTAAGGAATATTTGTCTAATGACTTTAAATCATTTTGTGAGGGTAATGGGCTTGTTCATCAAACATCATGTGCCTATACCCCCCAACAAAATAGTGTTGCTAAAAGAAAGAATCGTCACCTCCTTGAAGTTGCTCGGGGCCTCCTCTATTCCATGGAGGTAACCTACTTTTATTGGCCTCATGCTATTCTTTCAGCATGCTTTCTCATCAATAGGTTGCCTTCATCAACGCTTAGCAATCAAAGTTCGTATTATGTTTTGTTTCATGGTGAAGATCCTTTTTCTCTTCCTCTTAAAGTGTTTGGTTGCACATGTTTTGTTCATGATATTTCACCACAAAAGAGTAAACTTGATCCTCGGTCTCTGAGGAGTATTTTTTTAGAGTATTCTCGAACTCAGAAAGGATATATTTGTTATAATTTTACCCTTCAAAGGTTGATGGTATCTCGGGATGTGACTTTCGTTGAAGATACTTCCTTCTACTCCTCACATGAGGCTCTTCCTGGATTTACAATTCCTCCTACCAATCCATGCCCGCTCGTGCCATTTACTGGAGATAAATTACTCAACCCCCTGAAGCACCGACCGTCACCTCACCTATGAAGTTTTTGGATCCACCCGAGGTAAGTCTTTCTCCTCCTCCTATATTTGGGCCTGAATTTGATACTCGGCGTATTGATTATGAAAGGAACGCCGTTCTTGTACTACATCTCATCCAATTTCCAATTTTATGTCTTCTCATCACTTATCTTCTAAGTGTGTTCAGTTTCTTGCTTCTCTATCGTCTGTTTCCATTCCACAATCCTATCACAAGGCCCTGAAGCATCCAGGATGAAAGGCGGCAATGAATGAAGAAATGCATGCATTATATGAAAATAAACCCTGACATTGGCATCACTCTCAAAATGGAAAAGACTGGTTGGTTATTAATGGGTATTTATAGTGAAACACAACCCAGATGGGTCGGTTGCTCATTTTAAAGCATGACTCATTGCAAAAGGTTACACTCAGTGCTATGGGATAGATTATGAAGAGACTTTCTCTCCAGTTGCAAAACTGAACTCGGTACGTATCATCCTATCTATTGCTACTAACTCATCATGGCTCGTATATCAACTTGTTGTAAAAAATATATTTTTAAATGGTGATATACGCAAAAAAAATTATATGGTCCAACAACCAGGATATGTGGTTGAGGTAGAGTCCGTATGCTGGTTAAAGAAATCTTTATATGGGCATAAACAGTCCCCTCGGGTCTAGTTTGATAAATTCAGTTAAGTGCTTCTACAATTTGGCTTTCATCGGTTCTCGGTTGATCACTCGGTATATGTTAAATGTACTATCAAAGGGAAGATATTATTGGTTGTGTATGTTGATGATATTATCTTGACCGGGAATGGTGCTCATAGTATACAAGAAGTGAAGAATATGATATGTCAAGAGTTCAAGACTAAAGATCTAGGTAAGTTCAAATATTTTTGGGTATAGAATTCCTTTAGTCAAAACATGAGGTAGTATTGTCTCAAAGAAAATACACCTTAGATCTTCTTGAAGAAACAGGAATGAAGGGTTGTAGACAAGTTGATACACCTATGGATGTGAATGAAAAATTGTGTGCTACAACTGGAGAAGATGTTGACACTGGCAAATATCAAAGACTCGTGGGAAAATTGATCTATCTCACAGTAACCAAGCAGAATATATGATATGCTGTGAGTGTGGTAAGTCAATTCATGCACAAACCACAAATTACTGACTGGAAAGTTTTGGAGAGAATACTACGATACCTAAAAGGTACTCCAGGAAGAGGATTGCTATATAAAAAACATGGGCAGTTCAATATAGAAGACTTCTCAGATGTAGATTGGGCTGGATCACCCAATGATAGAAAATCTATGTCTGGGTATTGTACCCTTGTTGGGGGGGAACTTGGTCACATGGAAAAGCAAAAAGCAAAATGTGGTTACAAGATCCAGTGCTGAAGCAGAATACTGAGCTATGACGCACACTATAAGTGAACTTTTATGGATAAAGACTCTTCTTACCGAATTGGGATTTTATAAAGGAGGCTCCATGGGCCTACATTGTGATAATCAAGCAACTATCCACATTACATAAATTCAGTCTTCCATGAAAGAACTAAACATATTGAGGTGGATTATAATTTTATACGGGAAAAGTTTCAAGCAGGAATAATCTCTCTTAAATATGTTTCATCTCAAGAACAAGTAGCTGATATCCTCACCAAACCGGTTACATCCAAAGTTCTATCTTATATATGTGGTAAACTGGGTATTTGTAATGTATTTTCTCCTCCAACTTGAGGGAGAGTGTTGGAAGATGAGCTCAAGCCTACAAGCTCAAGGCTAGAAGCCCACACGTCAAAGGACTGGCAAAGTGGAAATTTATGATAAGTTCCATAAGGATGACATAAAGATGTAAATATGTTGTCTGATTATGTCTTGTAATCTATTTAGTTGTAGCCCTAATGGCATTGTAACACTATAAATAAGAGCATTGGCTAAGAGGTAAGACATTCAAGCATTTTCCTCTCTTTTAGAAATCGTCCAGCCACCATCTCTTCTCCCTTGACACATTCTCTCCTTCCCTTATTCCAAACTCTCCTCTCTCACGTCCTTCTCCTTCCTTCCTCTCTCTTCTCTCACTCTTCTCTCTTTCTTCTTTCACGTTAACCTAGAGTCCTTCTCATGGGATCGTAACTTTTACAGATGTGTGGGGGCTTTCAACCGTTACCTCCCTTGGTGGTTCAAATTATTATGTGACATTTATTGATGATGCAAGCAAAAAGGTATGGGTTTTTTTCCTGAAAAAGAAATCTGATATTTTTGATACATTCAAGAGAAGGAGAGCAATGGTAAAAAATGAGACAGATTTGATCGTGAAATGTTTGTAGTTAGATAAGGGGGTAGAATACATAGATGATGGTTTCAAGTAGTACTATCCTGATAATGGAATCAAGATGAAGAAGACTATTCTTGGAAAACCTCAACATAATGGTGTGACTGAGAGGATGAACAGAACTTTGAATAAGCTTGATTGCATGCAGAATTGCTAAAGATGTTTCTGGTGTGACGCTATGTGCACCATTGTCTATTTGATCAACAGAGGTCCTTCAACACCATTGGATTAGAAAACACCAGAAGAGGTCTGGAGTAGGAAAGAGGTAAACTTTTATTTCTTGAAAGTGTTTTATTGTGTTTCTTATATTCACATTGAGATGGAGAATATTGCTCAGGAAGACCAGGAAAACATACCCTTAGAAGTAAATCAGAATATTCATGTGACTAAACTCAGGAGATCTGCTAGAACTAGCAGACCACCACAGAGTTACTCCCTTGCACTGAATTATATTCTATTGATTTATAAAGGTGAACTAGAGAGTTATGAGCAAGCCATGCAAGTTGATGAATCAACCAAGTGGGAGTTGGCCATGAGGGGTAAAATGGATTCAATGTTATCTAATCAGACATGGCAGTTGATTGAGTTATCAAAAGGGAAGAAGGCATTGCAGAATAATTGGGTTTACCAAATAAAAGATGAACATGATGGCAACATGCGGTATAAGGCAAGATTGGTTGTAAAGGGCTTTCAAAAAAAAGGGCATTGATTATACTGAGATTTTCTCTCCAGTAGTGAAATTACTACTATTAAAACAACGCTTGGACTAGTAAAAATGTAGACTTGCACTTAGAGCAATTGGATGTAAAGATAATTTTTCTTCGTGATGATTTGGAGGAAAAAATTTACATAATGCAACCACGAGGTTTCAAAGATCAAACAAAGGAGAAAAAGGTGTGCAAACTTCAAAAGAGTTGGCATGGTCTCAAACAAGCTCCAAGACATTTGGATAAGAAGTTTGACATCTTCATGAGTAGTAATATTTTCTTGAGGTGCCAGACAGATCATTTTTGTTATGTGAAGAAGCTTGATGACTCCTATATTATTCTACTGCTATATGTTGTTGACATGTTGATAATAGGTACTTGCAAATATGAAATAGATAAATTAAAAATGGATTTGTCCAAGAAGTTTTCAAAGAAGGACTTGGATGCTGCAAAACAAATCATTGGGATGAGGATTAATAGAGACATTGATGTCTTAAAACTGTCACAAGAAGAATATGTGAAGAAGGTGTTGAGTAGATTCAACATGAATGATGCTAAACATTTGAGTACTCATTAGGCTAGTCACTTTAGGCTATCTAAGGAGCAATCACCTTCTATAGAGTAGGAACAAGCCAACTTTGCTAATGTTCCTTATGCTTCAACTATTGGTAGTCTCATGTACGCCATGGTGTGCACTAGAAGTGATATAGCTCATGTAGTGGGAGTTGTGAGCAGATATATGAGTAATCTGGGTAAACAACATTGAGAAGTAGTGAAGTGGATTGTTAGATATTTGAGAGGTACTGCAAACTTAGCCTTATGTTTCAAAAAGTCAGACTTGGGGTTGCTAGGTTATGTAGATGCTAACATGGCTAGAGACATTGATGGCATGAAGAGTACCACTGGATTTGTATACACATTGGGTGGTACAACAGTTAGTTGGGTCTCTAAGTTATAGAAGATAGTTTCTCTTTCCACCACCGAGGTAGAATATGTCGCCGTGACTGAAGCCAACAAAGACAGTATGGCTGCAGTCTTTCTGGGAAGAATTAGGTCTCAAGCATGGGAAGAATGTGTTGTATTGTGATAGTTAGAGTGCTATCCATTTAGCATAGAATCCTGTTTATCAGGCTAGAACAAAGCACATACATGTGCATTATTACTTCATCACATCAAATCTAGAGGATGGAGTCTTAGCACTTGAGAAGATTCAAAGGAGTTAGAATCCAGCTGATATGTTGACAAAGACTGTTACGATTGAGAAACTGAAGTTGTGTGCAACTTCAATTGGATTTCTCTTTTAAGGATTGAAAAGTTTTTGCTGCTACATATGAGATATTGATGATGGATTAATCTCCAAGTGGGAGATTGTTAAGTTATGGAGCCTAATAAACACCCTACGTTGAATCGGTGCACATATTGACCTTCGTGGTAAGGTCGTCATGGGATTGGAAAGGGGGCAGGAAGCCCCCCTCCCAGGGGAGCGGGGGCAGAGCCCTCATTCTATCCATGATATATTGATTGTTGTTTCATTAAGGGTAGTTTGGGAATTTCACTCTTGTAATACATTTTCCCTAGCTTTCTCTTTAAATTGGGGGGCACCACTATTAGGGTTTTAATGAGCTTAATCCAAGGAGCATCTCGAGTTGCTGCCCGAGAGGTTAGAGAGAAACACCTGTAAGTATGTGATTTCTCTTGTAAACTATTTCATCTTCATAGTGGATTACTATAACGGTGAAAGACATGACATAGTCTCACCTTGAGGTGAACCTATATAAATCTTATTATTTCTTTTTGTTGATTTTTAGAATTCCATAGATAATAACTTTCGTCAAAAGAGAGAAGGAAGAAGGGAAGAAGAGAGAACAAAAATAGAGGATAATACACGTCCAAGAGAGGAGGAAATTAGGGTTTTGGACTTAGCCAAACCCTCCCCCATAAGATATACTTATAGGTATCAAAACTACCAATATTACAAGTATACCCTTCACCCTAATAAGAGTGAATAAGAGATAAGAAATTTAAACTAATTATATTAGTGCCATTCTAATTACATCATATATTCCAACACTCCCTCTCAAGCTAGGAGGTAGTGGCAGTGATCCCAACATGAACCAAATAACATAGATGTAGTAATAAGCTCCTCCATCATAGTGTCTCAAGAATAAGTACGTCACAAGGTACAAACTCTCAAATGGTAGAAATAGGTGATAAAACATAAGTTGTAACCAAACTCAAAGGATTTTTAACAAATATAGTGAAAATAATCACTAAAGTGGGTAATGCCTGTCATTCACAAGATAACGATAAAGACCCATGGGAACCAATAAAAAGTCTCAATGGACTTAAAACACCCATATGAATAAAAGGGACCAACCAAAGCAATGCTTTAAAAGGGTTGGCCAATAAGGGTAAGTGAGAGTCAAATAAAGGATGGTAGGAGAAATACTTCCAAGGGCTAATGGGTAAAGAGGAAGATAAGATGCTGAGGCCACCATGTGCTTTATTTTTATAAGAAATTCAAATTTCGCATCAGAAGAACCAATGCGACAACAATTAGCAAATAATGAATCCAAGGCAAGCAACCGAGGAGTTCTTCTTCAGAAATAATGTCTCAATCAAAGAGACTCAATAGTTGTAGTGCAAATGATCCAACACCCAAAGAAAACATACCAAATATGCGGATATATAGCAGCGGATAACCGGTAAATAGTGAAAATCCTTAAGAGTAATATGGATACATAAGATAACTTGTAGTGAGTCCATCCCTACAAACAAGTAACAATAGGTTGTGCATCAAGAAATAAGCTCGATTCGAGTAATAGACTGCCAATAATAAGTTGAACGGGGTGTTGTTGGATCTGAGAGCTACTAAAAGGACTTCTCAAAAGAAGGTAAGATGTCTAACTGCTAGCAGAATGATAATACTCTTCTACTGTAATCAAGAACTCAAATCGAGTTAAAAGGTCTGCATCTTCCCCTCAGCAATACAAGGACTTAATCAACGACATCGGCTAAATCCAAAGAGAATTCAAGAGAGCTAGATCATAAGCACATACTGAGAGCTAGCCATATTAATTCAATTAATTAGCAGCCAATGATATCACAAGAGAAATCAATAGTTGCTTGAGATAACCGAAAACCAGATTTCAAAGAATTTTCCTCTTGAAATTGCTGCTACAAAGAAATACATATGACTATAACAAGATAGGCCCACAATGTATTCAATTCATGGTTAGAGATACCAAAGATATTGATAACGTGAAGTATTAGCAAGGCTTGTCCATAACATATTCCATTCATGATTATCAACGTGACCTATTACTGATTCACCAGCTTGATAAAATAAACCACAAGTAATTAGTTCCAACCAACGTGACCTATTGCTAGTTGTTGGAAGATAGGGCCCAAACCCACACGACCAAGGAAGACTCACATATCCAAGTATGTTGGAAGATGGGCCCCACTCCATAAGACCAAGGAAGACCCATGCACCCAAGAGATATAGAAGACCAGCTCAGGGCCCATAAATCAAGGAGAATACCCATAGGCCCACATACAATGATGGTAGGATGGTAAATAAAGGGTCATCTCATAGAGATGGCATTGATGTAATTAGGTTAAAGTTTCAGGGTTAAAACCCTAAACCTAAACCATAAGTTCAAGGGTATTATTATAATACAGTAGTTTCATTAATCTATAAATAGAGCTTCAGGGGGAGGGTTAGCACATCAAGTCCATAACCTCTTCTTCCTCTGGTTTTCTCCCAATGGGTCTCTCTCCCTTTTTGTCCATGAGCTAAATCCATGGAGTCCTAAAAATCAACATTGCTAGTTCCATTACCGGAATCCACGTTCCAGTGGCAAAACGAGTTGTTTGCAGTTTTTGGAGGCAGAAGATGACGACATCTTGCCGAAAATGCTGGCTGATTGATCTTGCGTGGTTGGTTGCCATTTTTATACTGTTTCCACTGACAGTTCTTCGGCATTGGGGAAGAAGATGATATATTTCCCGATTAAAGGTTTTCCTAAGTTAGGAAAATATCATTGAGCACCGGTTTAGTGCTTGTTCCAGCCCAACCCGGATCGGACCGGGTCAACCCATCAACCCAACAACCCGAGGCTGCCCTTCTAGCTGCTGTTGTGCAGCACCAACAGACCGAGTCAACTCGGGTCTGGGTCAACCTGACTTGGGCCACTTATTTTTTGGCTCGATATACGTGTCTAAACCAAAGCTTATACATATTTTTGTAGTGACGCGGATATATTGACTAGGTATGACTTGGTAAAATTTTCTCCGATTGGATTATTATTTTGAAGAATTGTTAGATAATTCCTTGGTTAGCATATTATTTGGTACATATATTTGCATTAGATTATTTCGTGGGTCAATTTTAAAAGGATTATTTTGGTTCGTGTTATATGGGTCCAAACCCATTTCAGTTGTTGCTATTGTGTCTTTTTGGATGAGATATTATTATTGAAGAAGAGATGGCCTCAGTACCTTTTCTCATACCATAATTTATTTGACTCTTAAAAATTTCATGGTTGGGACACTATGAGAGTTGGTGCTTGGATTGGGACACTATCATTTATTTAACTTTCAAAATATCACGGTTGGGACACCATGAGAGTCGGTGTACGAATTGGAACACCATGATAAATAAGCCCACTTCCCCCCATTAATGTCATTTATTACTCTACCACTTGAGAGTCGTTGTCCTATGTAGAGACATGGTAGTGGAGGTAGACACTTCAGAGCAATGCCGATAGACACACTACCTACAAAAGATGGAGTGTGTCCTACATCCAGCATGAGTTAAGATTGGAGTGTGGAGCAATGTTTTAGCTGCTAGGAGTGATTTACTCTCACTTGCATCTCATAGAGATGACATTGATGTAATTAGGTTAAAGTTCTAGGGTTAAAACCCTAAACCCTAAACCCTAAGTTCAAGAGTATTATTATAATACAATAGTTTCATTAATCTATAAATAGAGCTTTAGGGGGAGGGAGGGTTAGGACATCAAGTCCATAACCTCTTCTTTCTCTGGTTTTCTCCCTTTTTTTTCATGAGCTAAATCCATGGAGTCCTAAAAATCAACACTGATTTACTAGCTAAATAAAATAAACCACAAGTAATTAGTTCCAACTGTTGGAACTTTGCTGAATAATCAACGACGTGATGGAGTCTCTAGTGGACACACATAGTAGGCAAAAAAAAAACACTAGAGGCACTTAGATGGATTCATATCATCTTCATCTTGCTGGAATTAAAAACTCATACTAATTTATCAGTTAGATCAAAACATCAAGAGCAACAACATCACCAAATATATCTCAGCACCAAGTGTATATTTCAATTAAAACAACAGTCATCAATGAAAGCACCAAGTGTTAGAGAAGTTTAGGAAACATGCAAAGTCATCATCAACGTGTAGGAATTCTAGGGAGAGGAGAACACAACAGTTGCTTCTCTTATCAGTTGACAAATTCTGAATTTCTGTTGCTAAGAAAATTTAAATTGAAAGTCTCTTACTCTGTTGCTTAACGACTACAACAAACTAGAGGAAAATAACCGAGAAGAAGCCAACTTCAGCTGCTAGAAGAAGAAGATACTCTCTTGATCTCTACTGTTGCACTTACGTCTCAAAAGAAAACAGAGAAGAGAACAAGCTCTACAATTATGGAAGATAAAAAGACAGCAACATACGTCTAGGTAAAGTTCTGGATTCCAGAACCCAAAAAATTTGCTGCAACATTACAGGTGATCAAATAATCTGTCTGTTTAAAATCTCCCTTGTCTCCTCTCTTTTCGATTACTTCATGGTTAACCTGTAAATCTAGTACAAGAGAAGCAAAAGAGAGGCAAACCGAGAAGAATTACTGAGTAGAGAGGATAACCTCTGCTGTAAATATACTCAAAATAGAGAAACCCGAGAAAGCAAGCTCTGAAGTTGAGCCTCCATCAGAATCATTGCAAGAAATTTCATTCAATTTAAAGAAAGTTGCTGGAAATAGAATTGAAAGACAACATTCAAGAGAGGCAACGACTCAATTAATTCGGCCCGGTCCGGGTTGCAGTCAAAACCGGTGCTCAATTAAATCCAGTTTCCTAACTTAGAGAAATATTAATTTTGCAACAGTGTATCTTCTTCTCCACGGCCCCCAACAGAGCTCGGGACAACAACAATGTATAGAAACGGCACAAGATGGCGGAGAGACTGGAATATCAATCCATGGAGCCAGATACTTCCAAAAATAAGAATAATAGAGGCAACGACAAATTAGTTTCCAGAAATAGCTCGCTATCTTTCGAGCATATTCATGATCTTTCCGAATAGAAGAAGATCGTAATGCACCACCAGGCAGCTAGGCTGGAGACGACTGGAAAGATCAAGATTAAATTCCGTGGATCAAGCGGCAATAAATCCGTAGAGTCGAAGCTGGCGATGAACCTAGTAGGCTGGACTAGTGTCTTTGTCCTCCCGAAGTAGCGCTTTGCTAGCGATGAAGATGAGCCAGAAGAGTTTCTAGAAAAGGAAACAACATCTGAATAGAAATAATTTGCTCGAAATCTGAACTCCCTGGAAGGAAGACTAAACTGGAAAGCAATGATCCAACAACTTCATTCCAAAAATAAGCGAAGAGTAAGATGGCCAAAGGAGATTCCAAAAAATAGCAATGAAGATTACGAAATACCAAAGACTATGCAACAAAAGAGTGCTCAATCTCAACAACTTTCCAAAAATAAATTAATCCAGCAGAGAATGTGTTAGTTGGAAATCGATAGCTCTCGGCAGAACCAATGGAGAGACAACAGAGATGAGGCAGCAGATTGAGCTCTCAGATTCAATTAGAGCAGAATCTAATTATGCTTTACAAACTGATGCATCGGGAAGCAATAAACAAACAGAGAAGAAGACCCTTCTCAGAATAAGACTCAGTCAGATTTCATCAAAATAGCAACGCTTTCTTGAAGCATAATCCAGAAGGGCAAAATAATTTGAAGCCTAAAAATCACAACTTTGATACCATATTGAATTTCAGGATTCCATAGATAATAACTTCAGGTAAAAGAGAGAAGGAAGAAGGGTAGAAGAGAGAAGAGAACGAGAGGATATGATACACGGCCAAGAGGAAGAAATTAGGGTTTTGGACTTAGCCAAACCCTCCCCCATAAGATATATTTATAGGTATCAAAACTACCAATATTACAAGTATACCCTTCACCCTAATAAGAGTGAATAAGAGACAAAAAATTTAAACTAATTACATTAGTGCCAACCTAATTACATCATATATTCCAATATTTTTCATGCTTGCTTTTCCTTTCTTTCGCGTTTATTATTATTGCTCTTGTTAGTGTGAAATTAGGGCGTCTAATTTTTAACAGTAAATTTCCTTCTTAATGTCGCCATTGAGAAGAACATTTTTCATGTCAAGTTGATATACCAACCAACGAGAATTAACATCAATAGATAAAAAGTACTCATATAGAATTTGAGTTGGCCACAAGAGAGAATTTCTCCTCATAGTCGACACCATAGCCTTCTTTAGTCATAAGTTTAGCCTTAAGATGGGCCATTGTGCCATCTACACTGTGTTTAACTGTGAACCTATTTACATCCCGCCATTTTCTTGTTAAGTGGAAGGGGATTGATTGCTAAGTTTGATTCTCATATAAGGCTGCTATTTCTTCTTTCTTTGCCGCTTTCCATCCTAGATGTTAAAGGGGCTCCTAATAATACCTAGGAAGAGGGACAAATGAAATAGAGGCAAGGAAGTAACAATATGTAGAAGGCAAACGATAAGTAGATACAAAGTTAGATATAGGGTGAGATGTAGAGGGTTGAGTGCGAGACAATGGTTCCTTTCTAGAGCAATTGGTTGGATGACAAATGAAGGTACAAACATAATAGGAGAAGAAGGAGAAGTTACCTCAGTAGGATATGTAGACTCCACAAGAGGAGTGTCAGACGATGCCATATGGGGTTGTAGAGGATGGTTGACATTGCCAGAACACAATAGATCTTCCATGGGTACAATAGGCTTAGAAAACCAACAGTAGGAGAGAGCTCAGTGGGGCAACACCAGATAGGTAAAAGGAATGCTTCTCAAGAAAAGTGACATCTCTAGACACAAATATTTTTTTGAGAGAGGGGCTATAACAGATATATCCTTGTTGAGTGTGAGAGTATCCCAAACAAATGCACTTAATAGCCCGATGGTCTAATTTGGTGGTTTATGGAGATGTGTCATGAATAAAACAGGAACAACCAAACACCTAAAATGTTTTCATTTGGAAATAGTATAGGGTAAGGGGACTTATTGTTGAGAATTGAAGAAGGGGACCTTATTGATTAGAAAGCAGACAATAAGAAATGTATGAGCTAGTAAAAATGAGGCACATTCATATATTGTAATGGGGCTCTGGCAAACTCACGAAGGTGCCTATTCTTTTGCACAACTACTCAATTCTGTTGAAGATTGTAAACACAAGAGGTTTGATGAATAATATCTTGTTTATTGCAAAAGATTAAAACTCACAAGACATAAATTATTTTGCATAGTCAAATCAAATAATTTTCAATTTAGTACTAAACCGAGTGGAGATCATAGCAGAAAAGGAGATAGGGATGTACAGTTGTGATTTTAGAGGGGTAAAAAGGAAATTTTGATATCTTGGGTGCCAAATAAGGGGGAGAGGGGGCATCGACCTCCTAGGGGTCTTTTGGATATTTTTAGGTAGAGAAGTCAAAGGTCAACAAGAGAAGTCTTGGGGTTAGAAAGTCTTGTTTATATTATAATTCTTAGTTGGAGAAGTCTTGGGTTTAGAAAGTCTTGTTGATACTATAATTCTTAGTTGGATAAGTCTTGGGATTAGAAAGTCTTGTTTATATTATAATTCTTAGTTGGAGTTTCCTATTAAGAGTTTAAGTTACTCTTCTATTAGGACCTATGAGTTTCCTAAACCCATGTAACATGAAAAATGATAAATTGGTAAGAGATGCCTAAGCCTTTCTTTCTTTTTTGTTCTCCTACTACTTTGCTTCACAAATATGTGCCATTTTCTCTCTCCTCTTTTATTTCTATCCCTTTGTTACGCGGTTAGATTTTGGCTAAGTCCGTGGTTGCCCCTCGTCTCACCCTCTGCTCTTATATTCTCTATTCTTTCTTCTCTCGAATGGCATTCCCACTGAGTAGAATAACAATGTTTTTGGGTAAGACACGGCTAAGACAGCTAATAGTCTGTCGGCTGGAAAAGTTTTCAACCGCTACTTCTGTAGTTCTAGATAAGTTCTCGCGTTGGCGCTCTCTTACTGGCTTCTTTCGTACAAATATCCAGAAAGTCTTACCTGTACGCGTGACGGTGACTAAAAGAAATCAATCGCCAGCTCTTCTAGAAGTCTTAGGCTCTACCGGGACCCGCGTGGAATTATGACTTTGAAAGGAAAATAATCGGCACTACGGTCATGCTATTAAGACCCATGCCTCGGATCTGATTACTTCCTCTCCTTCCCCCCGCGGCATTTTCTCTTATCCGGCCTCGGATCCTCTTGGCTTGTCAAAAATCCTCTTGAGATACCTTATCGATCATCGTGACGGTTCGCTTCGGATGCTTTCTTCGGCCTCTGATCCTCCTTGAAATCGATTCTGTTCTCTTACTTTTAAAGTTCATTTTATCGAGTTTCTCTTCTGTGGATTAATTTTTTTCAGTCAGTCTTTCTGTTTAGTGGTCTGATTCCTTGTTCAGTCTTCGGATCTCCGGTTTTTACTCCTCTTCAGGTCAGATCGTTTGAAGTTGTTTACTTTAATATTCTTTTGATTTCTTTTAATTTCAGTGTTTTCCTGATTTGGGTGCTTGTGAGAGATCTCTCTTCGTAGAGGTGACTATGGCACAGATTCTGCTACACGGAACTCTTCATGTCACGATATTTGAGGCCCAGTCGCTTGAACATGGCCGTGGTGGCGGACCCAAGTTCTTTCGTAAGGTATGGTGGGCTGACAGGGAATGAGGAAATCCATGTGATCTTTGATCTCCATTTTCGGATGTCATTGTTTTTTCTCTGGTGTATTTATTTGTTAAAATGCATCGTATTCTACTTTTGTCTTTGCCGTAATGAAGTTTCACTCTTAAGTGATTGATTACTTTGTTGAGGAAATTGGACTCAGCGAAAGATTTTTATTTTAATGGAAATGTCTTTCTCAAGACTGCTGAATACCTCATTTGGGACCTGGCATTTTCGTTACGTGTCTACTCTCTCGTTTTTTTTCTGGAACATACTTAAAAGCACATTTACTTTTAGTATGAAGAGTCAACAGTCTATTATTTTGCTATTAAACTTACTTTTATTTGGTTGTATACTTTGCTTTTCTAAATTGAGTTACTTTTACCCATTTCATCATTCATGGAAGATTTCTGTTGGACTCAGCAAGCTACATTTGACTACCTTTGACTACCTTTGACTTAAGCATAACCGGATGATATGTTTTCAATTTGAAGCAAATCCAGGATTTTCAAAAAAAAAAACTCTTACGTTCAAAACTTGCACTTTCAATTAGAAGCTGTTTCAGTCAGCTCAATTTGGCGGACCTCCATGTTTCATGCTTTAACTCCAGAACTTACTGCTGTAATATACTTAGAAAAGTGTCAGGATTCTGGAGCGGATGATTGACTTTTCTAGTTCTTCTGAAAATAATTTCGTAATTTTCATGATATGTCTGGTTGTCTTAGGGTTATTGGAGACTGAGATGTGGGCCAATTTGTTTTGAGTATCTTTTTATTACTGCGATATAGATCAGGACCTGGAAAATTGTTTCACTGGCATTTAACCTTCTAGCGGTTAAATCTTTCACTAGGTGTGAATTACATAACTCTATCACACTTGTTACCATGAATATTCCACTTGTGTGCTTAGTTAGAAGATTTGGATAGAGGAAGGGTCCATAGTTATCGTTTGGCTGATGTTTCATTTGTTTGATGTATATTCAGATTATAGTGGGAAAGAGAAGAATAGACATAGTTATCATCAAATAATTTTTAATGTACAGTTAAAGTAAAGTAAGCACTTTTGAAAATGAAATTCAAGTGCTCTATCTAGTAGTACTTGAGAAGATCTTATATCACTCTGATTTTCTAGTTGGAATTTTTGCAAGCCAGAAAGCCTGTGACTGGAAGTCTTCTGTCTCATGTAAATTTTTTAAGTCGGAATTTTACTGTCTTAAGGAATAAAATTTTTTTTTATCTCATTCTGTTTAATTTTTAATTGGAAACTTATGAGCCTGGGTCCTTTCTTTTATCACAAATGGTCTACTACAAACTGACTGAGTTATTAGCATTCAAATCCCTTCCAGCTACTTTGAATGAGGGAGTGCATATATCACAGTTATGTTATGAAGAAATTTTAGCAAGGAACATTCAGGGTTTGCAAAGTTCTTCATACACTTGTCCAAATTTCCTTTTTTGGGAATTTTATTTGATGCTTTCATCTCAGATCCTCTTTGTTTGTCATATCGTCATTCTGTTTAATTTTAATTGGAAACTTATGAACCTGGAGCCTTTGTTTTTTTATCACAAATGGCCCACTACAAAATCTGGTTTATCGACTGAGTTATTAGCGTTCAAATACCTTCCACCTACTTTTAATGAGGGGCTGCATATATCACTTTTATGTACGGAGAAATTTTAGC
Source organism: Aristolochia californica (assembly GCF_029961685.1). Lineage (NCBI taxonomy): Eukaryota > Viridiplantae > Streptophyta > Magnoliopsida > Piperales > Aristolochiaceae > Aristolochia > Aristolochia californica. Next base: position 27,364,238 of record NW_027182290.1, on the reverse strand, counting down.
AAGCAACCATTCAGGGTTTGCATGGTTCTTCATACACCTGTCTGATTTTCCTTTTCTTCCCGTAAGTCATCCTGTCTGGTTTTCCTTCTTTGATGTCAACCACAACTAGACATTATTAGTTGAAATTTATTTTCACGAAACCCGTTTTCCTGTTTCTTTTTGTTAACCCTTTTTCTTTTTAAACTTAATTATTCCTTTTTTATTGGTTTTGTTGCAAATTTTATTGAAGATTATAACCTTATCCTCTTGTTTGGCATGTTGTTTCTGCCATTTATAAATTCCTGACTTGTTGAACAAGTGTGATTGGTTGTTATAGGTAATTAGAACTTCTTTGCATTACCACACAGCACTTCATGATTAATTTAATTTCCCCTTTTCCTCTAAGATATATTTATAAACATATAAAGACATGTTGTAACACAATCATCAAGCAGACCGAGGAGGAATCATGGTCTGACTTGAATAAAGTGGGACAAGGCTCTGGTGATGATGATGAGCCTCAAACATGAGTCAAGTTGTTCACTTGATGTTATGTTGTATCTGTTTCAGTCTGGTCCTTGATTCTGTTTCTCAATTGAAATTTGGACAACCAAACGGTATCCAAGGGATGGTTTAAGAGAGGATTTTACATAACAAAGAGAGGCATATGTTACCAACCAAAGGTTTATTACCTTGATTACATCAGAGACTTCCTTTCTACTTGTTAATGTTTTCTTTCTTTCATTCTCTTTTCTCCCTATTTTATGTTTACATTCTGAAATCCTTCTTTCGCAGCTCTTGGAGAACATCGAGGAGACTGTGGGTATTGGCAAGGGAACTACCAAAGTGTATGCAACCATTGACCTAGAAAAAGCTCGTGTTGGTCGAACCCGCATCATCGAAAATGAACCTCTCAATCCCCGTTGGTATGAATCTTTTCACATTTACTGTGCACACATGGCTGCTGATGTTATATTCACAGTCAAAGATGATAACCCAATTGGAGCAACACTGATTGGAAGAGCCTACATACCTGTACAAGAAATTCTGAATGGGGAGGAAGTGGACCGATGGTTGGAGATCCGTGATGAGGATCGTCGGCCTGTGGATTCTGGTGCCAAGATCCATGTGAAACTGCAGTACTTTGATGTTTCACTGGACCGAAACTGGAACCATGGCATTAAGAATCCCAAATTCCCTGGTGTTCCGTACACTTTTTTCTCCCAAAGACAAGGATGCAAGGTGTCACTCTACCAAGATGCCCATGTGCCAGACAACTTTATCCCAAAAATCCCTCTTGCAGATGGGAAGTACTATGAACCTCACAGATGTTGGGAGGATATATTTGATGCAATTACTAATGCGAAGCACTTGATCTACATAACTGGATGGTCTGTTTATACGGAGATATCCTTGATAAGGGATTCACGGAGGCAGAAACCTGGAGGAGATGTGACTCTAGGTGAACTCCTCAAGAGGAAAGCCAGTGAGGGTGTTAGAGTTCTCATGCTTGTGTGGGATGATAGGACTTCTGTGGGTTTATTGAAGAAGGATGGACTGATGGCTACTCATGATGAAGAAACCGCTAACTACTTTCAGGGAACAGATGTGCACTGTATCCTTTGCCCACGAAATCCTGATGATGGAGGAAGCATAGTTCAGGATTTGCAGATTTCTACCATGTTCACCCACCATCAGAAGATTGTGGTGGTGGATCATGAGTTGCCTAGTAAGGGATCCCAGCAGAGAAGGATTGTCAGTTTTGTTGGGGGTATTGATCTGTGTGATGGGAGGTATGATACCCAGTTCCACTCTCTCTTCAGAACCTTAGACACAGTTCATCATGATGATTTCCATCAGCCTAACTTTGGGGCTTCCGCAATTACCAAAGGTGGGCCCAGGGAGCCTTGGCATGATATTCACTGTCGATTAGAAGGACCAATTGCTTGGGACGTTCTATTCAACTTTGAGCAGAGATGGAAAAAGCAGGGAGGAAAAGATGTTCTTGTTCAGCTGAGGGATCTTTCTGATGTTCTCATCCCTCCTTCCCCTGTTACCTACCCAGATGATAGAGAAACATGGCATGTCCAGTTATTCCGGTCTATTGATGGAGGAGCTGCTTTTGGCTTTCCTGAGACACCTGAAGATGCTGCTAGAGCTGGACTTGTTAGTGGCAAAGACAATATCATCGATAGGAGCATTCAAGATGCTTATATCAATGCCATTCGTCGAGCTAAAGATTTTATCTACATTGAAAACCAGTACTTCCTTGGAAGTTCATTTGGGTGGAAATCTGATGGGATTAAAGGTGAAGAGATTGGTGCGTTGCATATTGTTCCGAAGGAGCTCTCTTTGAAGATTGTCAGTAAGATTGAAGCTGGAGAAAGATTTACTGTTTATATTGTGTTGCCAATGTGGCCTGAGGGTCTTCCAGAATCAGGGTCTGTCCAGGCAATATTGGATTGGCAGAGGAGGACAATGGATATGATGTACACTGACATTATTCAGGCTCTTCATGCAAAGGGTATTGAGGCAGATCCCAAGGAGTACTTAACATTTTTCTGTCTCGCAAATCGGGAGATAAAGAAGAGTGGGGAATATGAGCCTCTGGAAAAACCAGAACCTGACTCTGACTACTCAAGAGCTCAGCAGGCGAGGCGGTTCATGATTTATGTTCATTCAAAGATGATGATAGGTATGCTAAAAATTTTGGCTGTAACTTTTGTACTTAAAAAAATTTTAGAATGGCTAATCAATTTGTATAGTTATAACCGCACATTTCTGACCTTATTTCTTTTTCATGGATGCAGTTGACGATGAATATATAATTATTGGTTCTGCCAACATCAATCAGAGGTCAATGGATGGGGCTAGGGATTCTGAGATAGCCATGGGTGCCCACCAACCTTATCAGCTTTCAACAAGAGAGCCACCTCGGGGACAGATTCATGGCTTCCGCATGGCCTTGTGGTATGAGCACCTTGGCATGCTTGATGACACCTTTGTCCAACCTTCTAGTGTTGAATGTGTTCGAAAGGTAAACAAAATTGCTGAGAAGTACTGGGACCTTTATGCAAGTGAAACACTCGAGCAGGATCTTCCAGGTCACCTTCTGACTTACCCAATTGGAGTGACTAGTGAAGGAGAGGTGGTGCAGCTTCCAGGAGTCGAGTTTTTCCCTGACACAAAGGCACGTGTACTGGGCACCAAATCGGATTACATGCCTCCTATTCTCACCACATAGAGGAGCAGTTCATAGTATTATCTCATGATTAGAACAATCGCCTACTCTGTTCCTCCATTGCGCCTTAGCCTGCCTCTCCTTATTAGCAGTAGAACTGATAATGATAGAGAATAAAAGCTTGTCTGTTGACGTTTGTGTTCCTGTGAGCTTTCATTTATTTGAAGCGAGCCTATACCAGATAGAAGTTGGTTGAATACAAAGACTGGTGCTGTAGAGGTAACTTGATGTTCATGGTTTATACGGATGCTATGCCTTAACTTCTGGATTTTTCTCGACCGGTGGTTTCTACACCATTTATCTTGACAGTACGCATGATCTATGGTAAGCGTGTGGAGGATTTTGATCAATGCAAACGTTGAAGAGTTTACGTTAGGAAAGAGCAACTCAATAGATCTTTCTTGGGTTGTCTTTAAATTATAGTTTTTCACGCAAATGAGTTTCATTCATCCTCTTAATTTGATCTTAATTTGATCTGCAGGGACCAACTCTGTTGCTGGCACATATACTAATAATTCTGAACTCAGTCTTTGTCAATGCTAAGGGTTGGCATTTTGGAAACTCAGTATGTATCTGCTTTTTTAAAAACATATACATAGTGTAATTGTTCTATGAATATTTAACATTTTCAGAAAACTAATCTTACAGCATAAAGCACTTGATGATGAGTTCGTCCATATAAAAAATCTTATTATTAATAGTTTTTTTTATAAAATATATTTCCTTAGTGAAGCCATTTTCTATGAGGAAGTTATTTAACCTTTCATTCCATGCTCTAGGGGCATGTTTTAACCCATGTAATGCTTTGTTCAATTTATAGACACGATTTGGCTTGAAATGGATCCTCAAAACTTCGAGATTGAGCTACATACACTTCTTCTTTTATAATGCCATCTAAACATATTGTTAACCGGGTGTCTTGATTTCATTAAGCCCGGTTCGCAACCCATTCAGACCCAACCGACGCTTGACTCAATCCGACAGTTTGTCCCCGACCCAGATGAAATTCTCTGTTCGAAACATTAAAAATTTAGGAGTTTACGAAAACATGGTTTCTGGGGGAGAAATTGAAATACAATTTGTAAATCACTTGGAGCCGCAAAGCTCTTGTTTTCGATTTAGTGGAATCGTTCGTCATCTCTTTCCCGTGGATATAGGCTGTTGCCGAACCACATAAGATCCGTGCCTCTCTTATTTGTGATTGATTTAGTTTTTTGCACATTTTCGTTATCTCTTTTAGATATATATTTTATAGTTTGATTAAAACTCGGAATCGTGCTCGGATTTTAGTCTGTGCTCTAACAAACTGGTATCAGAGCTGCTTTTCCGGCAACAACGCTGAACTGCTTTGAACGGGAAGAGATTTCTCTGTCCCGAGAGAGAGAGACAGAGCTACCCTTTTTCGGTAACAACGCCGGAGTTTAGCTCCTTTCTCTCTGCTTCCTCTGTTCTGAACGGGAAGAGATCTCTCTGTCTCGAGAGAGAAACTCGTTTTTTCGTGAGTCCTGAGGGAGCACTGTTCCGCTGTTGGTTTCTATAAGTGCCGAGAGAGGACTCTGTTTTCTAAGAGTCCCAAGGGAGAGAAGGCTTAATCAACCGAGCAAGGGAACTAATTTTTTTTCCTTTTTGCGATTGAGGTTATTTTGGTCAAATGGCTGTGGAGTATACAACAGAGAAGTTCGAAGGGCAGATGAGTTTCAGTATGTGGCGCATGAAAATACGTGCCCTATTGGTACAATAGGGTTTCTAAAAAGCGTTGAATGGGAAGGAGAAGCTTCCAGCAACGATGTCAGAAGAAGACAAGGAGGAACTTGACATCAAAGCACTAAGTTCAATTCAGTTGTGCTTGACAGAGGAGGTTTTACGGGAGGTTGAGGAAGAGATTACCACGGCTGGATTGTAGCTCAAGTTAGTATTTATATGACTAAATCTCTCACGAAGAAGTTGTACTTGAAACAACGCCTCTACACTCTTTGGATGAAAGAAAATACATCTATTAAAGAACATCTTAATGAATTAAATAAGATTGTTATAGATTTGAAGAATATAGATGTTACCATTGAAGATGAAGATCAAGCACTGAATGTACTATGCTCTTTACCTTTTTCATTTGAGCACTTCGTTACGACTATGCTCCATGGGAACGATACCATATCTATGGAGGATGTTAAGGCATCTTTATACTCTAAGGAGTTGAGGAAGAAGGTGTCTACTAGTGGGAGCGAGGAACAAGCAGATGGTTTGTTTATTAAAGGGTAAATGAAGGGAAATGAGTTATCAAATTCTAAAGGCAGTGGCCGTTCTAGGTCGCAGTCAAAAGCGAAAAAGGGCAAGTGCAATTATTGTCGTCAACCGGGTCACTTTGTACGAGACTGTCCAAAACTCAAAGAGAAGGAAAGAAAGATGTTATTGGGCTTGCTGAAGATCATTCTAATGGTTCAGAATATGTTCTCTCAGTTGATGCTTGTGTTGCACACTCACAAGATGAGTGTATACTTGATTCGGGCTGCTCCTACCACATGTGTCCTACCAAGGATTATTTCGCGACATATCAGTCGGTGAATGGTGGTACAGTTTTGATGGGGAACAATATGCCCTGTAAAATTGTAGGGATTGGAACGGTTCAAATCAAGATGCATTACGGTATAGTGAGGACCTTGTCAGAAGTTCGGCATGTACCAGATTTGAAGAAAAATCTTGTTTATCTGGGTTCTCATGATTCCCTTGGTTGCATATATATTGCTAAAGGTAGAGTTATTAAGGTTTGTAAAGGTGCTTTGGTGGTGATGAAAGGGAAAAAGGTTGGTAACCTTTAAGTACTTCAAGGCAGTACAGTTATAGGTGTTGCAACAGTTTCCTCATCTACAGATTCAGATTCAGACACTACTCGACTGTGGCATATGCGCTTAGGGCATATGAGTGAGAGGGGTATGACAGTTTTGAGCAAACAGGGTTTGGTTGGTGGTCAAAAAACAGGGAATTTAGACTTCTGTGAACATTGTGTTTTTGGGAAACAGAAGCGACTTAAATTCAGTACGCCAATCCACAGAACCAAGGGTACAGTGGATTATATTCATTCTGACTTGTGGGGTCCCTCTCATGTTCCTTCAAAGGGTGGTGCTCGGTACTTCATTAGCTTCATTGATGACTACTCTAGGAAGGTTTGGATTTATCCGTTGAAAACAAAGGATGAAGTGTTTCTTACTTTCAAGCAGTTTAAGGCCATGATTGAGAACCAAACTGGAAAGAAGATCAAGCGTCTGAGGACTGATAATGGTTTGAAGTTCTGTTCAGGGAAGTTTAATGATTTCTGCAAGAATGTGGGAATTGCTCGGCATCGCACAGTGAGGAAGACTCCTCAGCAAAATGATATCGCAGAACGCATGAATAAGGCACTTTTGGAGAGAGCTAGGTGCATGCTCTCTAATGCGAGTTTGGGAAATTTTTTTTGGGCTGAGGCAGTTTCCACAGCATGCTACCCGGTGAATCGGTCTCCATCGACTGGGATCGAGTGTAAAACTCCTGTTGAGGTATGGTCTGGACCTCCTACTGATTATTCTAGTTTAAAATTTTTTGGCTGTCTAGCTTATGCTCATGTTAATGAGGGAAATTAGAGCCTCGTGCTAAGAAATGTATATTTCTGGGTTATGCATCTGGGGTGAAAGGGTATAGATTATGGTGCACTGATCCCAAGTCACCTAAGTTTCTTATTAGTAGAGATGTTACTTTTGATGAAACTTATATGTTTCACCCAAGAAAGGAGTCTGATGATGCAGTTAAAAATCATGATATCAGTGAACAGGTGGAGCTAGAGTGTGACACTTCTGGGAAAGACTTAGTAAACACTCCAGTTCAGTCTATTGAAGAAAAAAGTGCAAGATTCTAGTGAGGTAGAAGATGCATCACAAGAGCAACAGTACAGTTTGGCTCGAGATTGAGTGAGGAGGCAGATTAAGCCACCTCAAAAGTACGGCTATGCATACATGGTTGCTTATGCATTGAGTGTGGTAGAGACCGTTTAGTTTCAAGAGCCTTCTAACTACCGTGAAGCTGTCACAGGTAGTGATTCTGCAAAGTGGACTATTGCTATGAATGAGGAGATGAAATCTCTCCAAAAGAACCAAACTTGGGAGCTTGTGAAACCACTAAAGGGAAAGAAGATTGTTTGATGCAAATGGGTCATCAAGAGAAAGGAATGAACTCCAAGTGATGAAGATGCTAGATACAAGGCACGTTTAGTGGCAAAGGGCTATAGTCAGAGAGAGGGTGTAGACTTCACTAAGGTCTTCTCACCTGTTGTGAAACATAACTCTATTCGCGTGTTGCTTGCTATGGTTGCTATGTTTGACTTAGAGCTAGAGCAGCTAGACATCAAGACAGCTTTTCTGGTGAACTTGAAGACCAGATTTATATGCATCAGCCTGAGGGGTTTTCTGTTTTGGGAAAGGAGAACTATGTTTGTTGGCTTTAGCAATCTTTGTATGGGCTAAAACAATCACCTAGACAGTGGTATAAGCGGTTCGACATGTTTATGATGGACCATGGTTATTCTAGAAGTGAGCATGACAGTTGTGTTTATTTCAGGGAGATCTCAGATGATTCATTTGTGTATCTGTTATTATTTGTTGATGACATGCTTATTGCAACCAAAAATATGTCTGTGGTCAACAAGTTGAAGGCTCAACTCCTTAGTAATTTTGAGATGAAAGGTTTATGCGCAACAAAGAAAATATTGGGCATGGAGATCCGCAGGGATAAAAAGACAAACAAGTTGTACCTGTCACAAAAGAGTTATATTAAGATGGTACTTGAGCGTTTTGGGATGCAGGATTCTAAACTTGTGAGCACTGCTCTTATTGCTCATTTCAGACTTTCAGCAGAGTTATCACCGTAGACCGAGAAGGAGGAGCATATGTCTCATGTTCCAATAACTAGTACAATTGGGAGCCTTATGTATGCCATGGTTTCCACTCGTCTAGATATTTCACATGCGTTTAGTGTTGTGAGTAGATATATGGCACATCCTGGCAAGGGACACTGGCAGACTATGAAATGGATATTTTGATATCTGAAGAGTACTACTGGTACTGGTTTGGTATTTGGGAGTTGCAGAGATAATGGTGTTGTTGGCGATGTTGATTCTGATTATGCTGGCGATCATGATAAGAGGAGATCTCTGACTGGTTATGTTTTCACTCTCTCGAGTTGTGCTGTGAGTTGGAAGGCAACATTACAGACTACAGTTGCCTTATCCACTACAGAGGCCGAGTACATGGCTGTGACTGAGGCAATGAAAGAAGCTATCTGGTTGAGAGGTTTACTTGGTGATCTTGGTTTGCCACAAGGTGCTACAGTTGTTCACTGTGATAGTCAGAGTGCTATACATTTGACTAAAAATCAGATGTATCATGAGAGAACTAAGCACATTGATGTCAAATATCATTTTGTGAGAGATATTGTCTCTCATAGCCAGATTGAGGTAAAAAAGATTGGTACCATAGAGAATGCAGCAAATATGATGACCAAACCAGTTCCTACACTCAAGTTCAAGAAATGCTTGGACTTGATTGGTGTTTGCAGAATTTGAAGTGGATGCCCTAAGGGGCAAGGTGGTGATGGCGATAGACAGTTTTCATTTTTCAGAGAGGATTAAGTTGAATTCAAACCAAGGTGGAGATTTTTTAACCGGGTGTCTTGATTTCATTAAGCCCGATTCGCAACCCATTCAGACCCGACCGACGCTCGACTCGACCTGACGGTTCGTCCTCGACCCGGATGAAATAGTCGGGACTCTCTGTTCGGAACTCACTGTTTGGAACATTAAAAATTTAGGGGTTTACGAAAATCGCTTGGAGCCGCAATGCTTTCATTTTCGATTTAGTGGAATTGCTTGTCATCTCTTTCTCGTGGATGTAGGCTGTTGCCGAACCATGTAAGATCTGTGCCTATCTTTTTTGTGATTGATTTAGTTTTCTGCATATTTTCGTTATCTCTTTTAGATATATATTTCATAGTTTGATTAAACCTCAGAATCGTGCTCGGATTTTAGTTTGTGCTCTAACACATATGCTATTAGGATCCTCACGGCCTCTAATCTTGCTATGGGAGTTAATATTTCATCATAATCTATGCCTTCTTCTTACAAATAGCCTTGAGCTACTAATTTAACTCTATTTCTAATTACTTAACCTTGCTCATCCAAAACCCCTATCTTGTGGAGTCAACTCCTTTTGACGATTTCTTACTTTGTGTACATTTAAAATAAAAAGAAAACATCAATTGCCTATGTTATCATCAAAATTTTGGTTTATGGAGAAAGCTTGGAGCTTCTTCTTCTTGATATATTGCCTCGATCAACTAATATACGTACCTAATGTCCTTTGACCTCACCTTCAAGTTTCATGATTCGAGGTTGGAGAACCCAAGAGAGAGTATGGAAGGATACTTTGGGTTAAGCTGATCTCCTTCTCGAACTATGTCTAAAGGTGATGATTCTTGTTCTTTCTCTTTGAGAAGGTGCATTTTAAACCTCTTTTCATGTATGACCAGGTGAAAATTTCTCATCACAATTGAAGCATAAACCTTTTCTTCGTCTCTTATTCATCTCTTTGAGAGAGCGTTTCCGGAATGGCTTTCGGGTAGAAAGGCCCTCGGTTATGGTTGCTTTATTGGTTGGTGTTGAGGTGGCAGATTGGGATGGCTAGAAAGGAGGTCCTCTAGGTCGAGACTATAGGAATGCTAACTTTTCTTCTTGCACCATGGCATGCTAGATTGCTTCAATAAGAGTTGTAGGGTGAAAAACTCTTACCTCAATTTTTAACTTAGGCTTGAGTCCTCCAATGAAACTTCCACCTAGATGTGTTTAGGCCACTGGACTCGGTTTACAATTCTTTGGAACCCAACTTGGCAATCCTTCACTGAACATGTTTGTTTAGCTTGTCTAGGAGAGAGTTGAAATCCTAGTATTGTGTTGGTTAAAAAATGAACACAGAGGGCTTGCACAAACGCTTGTGAGGAGAGAAGGGAGATGGCTTTGTTGTGCCATTGGAACCATATTCTAGTATCTCCTTCCAAGTTAAAAGGTGCTAGCAATGGGTTTTGGTCTTCTTTAGTTCAATGGAAGGCAAATAATTATTTGGCTATGTAGGCCGAATTGCAGGGGTCATCTTTGATTTTGTATTTAGGGAAGTCGAGTATGGCCATTCTAGGTTGTAAGGAGGTAGAAAATGGATAAGATTGTTTAGTTGTAAGTGGATATGTGATTGGGTTAGGAAGGGGGATGGGTGGTTGGAAAGGGAGAGTGGCAAGAGGTTTGAGATGTGGAAGGCTAGGGTGAGTTGGAGTCGGCAACATGGGTGGTGGGGAAGAAAGTGAAGAGGCATGAGCAAGAGCTGACCTGGTCGAAGCCTCTTTATACGATAGCCGATGAGAAGGTGAAGGAAGCCTTGAAACTTTTCCTTCTAGGCATGAATGCATCCAATTTGACAACTTCTCCACCTTGGGCTGCTAAAGTTGAGATATTTACCCCCATGGAGGAAATCTGGTCTCCCCAAGAGGATAGTTTTGCTAGTTGAGCAAGAATTTCAGCTAGGTCTTTGCTTCTAGGAGTTGGGAGTTGTAACTTCTTCTTTGTCTTGCTCCATTCTTCAAGTATTCACCATGGCTGGAAAAGGTCCCAAGGAACGACTACTATAATTCTTGTTAAGATTCACTCTGAGATTTATTCCCTTAAGGAGAAATCATGTAAATATTCTGTAAATCCGGTGATTCGGTAATCCTGTTAATCACTCAAATTCTTCCATGTATATTCTGTAAAACGGCTATTTAAGCCGATGATGTGAATGAGAAATTAAGATTGTAATTGAAGTATTATTTTTTACTTGGTATCAGAGTAGGAGAATCCTTCTCCTTCTCCTTCTCGTCGCTGAAGAACAGAGTGAAAGCTGTGTCCCGTCATCTCTCCCGTAGCCGAAGACCAGAGTTGCAACTCTGTCGCCGAAAAAAAACAAAACAGAGCAGGTCTGCTACGTGAACGAAGAAGACGCTATTTGAGGTTATCTTCGGCCGTTGCTGTAACACAAAACCGCCGCCACCTAAACTCCCGGAATCCATCGACGAACCGCCGTCGAACCACCTTCCAGCAATTGGCACCAGCGTCAGTGACGCAGAAGATGAAGAACCACACCAACGTCTCGAGCTCGATTTATCTCCGTCGTCGCCCCCACTCCGGTGGACCGTCGGGACGACGCCGAAGACTGAATTCGAGCCATCGTTCGGTCTTCTAGCATATCGCCAGCCCGAACGTCGCCGACAATGAAGAAGCCGCACCGTCGACGAAGAAGACAAAGGTACGCAAAAAAAAAAATCGCTTTCGTTAACTTTGGTCACGTATTTTATTTTTCTGATGGGTCGCGAGATCTTCTTGAATCAGACCAAAAACAGAGACCGGGACCACTATTCGGACCGGACCAAAAACAGATACCCAACCCCAGTTTTTGGACCAGAAACAAAAATTTATTTAGAAAGAGGATTGGACCACAATCGGAGACCCAAACAGGGTCAACCCAGCGAACCAAAAACGAACCAGACTAGTATTTTTGGGTGATCATCACCAATCTACCGATCTTCTATTTCATCATGTCGAAGGAATCAACACCGATTATTCATGTGCAATCTGAAAACTCTGGTTTTACAACCAGCGTCACTCTTACCGAAGTCAACTATGATGTATGGTCTCAGATCATGGAGATGCAAATTACGGGACGGGAAAAACTCGAATATATTATGGGAAAACACCATTTCCAAAAGAAACGGATGCCTCCTATGCAAAATGGTATACTGAAAATCAAAAAGTCAAGGGGTGGTTGTTAACCTCTATGTCACCAGATATTATGAAGCGCTATATTTGGCTGCGTACCGCACATGAAATATGGAATGCTCTAGAAAAAGCTTTCTATGATGGGTCAGATGAATCACAGTTATTTTCATTGAATCAAAGAGCTTTCTCCACCAAAAGAGATTGGTCGCCCTTTATCAACGTATTATTGTGATTTTGTGCAAATTTTTCAAGAACTTGATCATCGTGACAGGATTATAATGAAAGATCCTGATGATGCTATCGCTTGTAGAAAATCCGTTGAAAGATTGCGTGTTCATATTTTATTAAACGGATTGGATGCAGAATTCGAACAAGTCCGTGGCGAAATTCTCAGAAAAGACCCAATATTGGATCTTGAAGAAGCCTATGCTTATGTACGTTGTGACTCTGTTCGTAGAACCACTTTAAATAATGAAGTTGATCGTGTTGAGACATCTGCAATGGTAGCACATCGATCAAAATCGAACATCAGTCCTAACAGTGATCAAAATCGAAAATCGAACTAGTCCTAACAGTGATCAAAATCGCACATCAGGATTTCAGAATCGTAACTATGAGGTTGGAACAACCAAACTAGAGCGCACTTGTACTCACTATGGTGAGACTGGGCATACAAAGTCACGATGTTATGAACTTATTGGGTATCCAGAATGGTGGGATCCTACCAAAGCGCCTTGCAAACGGAACTCCAAATCAAATAATCATGTTTCAGTTGTAGTAGCAGAACCTTCCACCTCTCACACAACTGAGGATGCATCAGTCTTAATCGCTACATCTGGTGAGGTTCTTAATACTTCCGCTCCTAGTAGAAATAGTGAATCGATAATTGATTCTGGTGCTACTGATCATATGACCTTTGACAATCATCATGTTAAAAGTATGAAACCATCTGCACAACATATCGTATCTACATCAAATGGTACTCCATCTCACGTTATTGGAGAAGGTTCTATCACTCTCACTGAAAATCTGAGTCTTGATTTTGTATTAGTTGTTCCAACCCTCAATCATAATCTATTATCAGTTGCTCAAATAACTCGTACTCTGCATTGTATTATGGTTTTTTGGCCTAACCTTTGTGTTTTTAAGGACATTCGAACTCATAAGACAATTGGGTATGGTACTAGAAGGGGGAAACTCTATTACCTTGATCTGCAGCCAGAGAGTTTTTATCAGTTAGCCCAAGCATTCTCAATGAAGAATAAATATGCAAATTCTGACATTTGGTTGTGGCATAAACGGTTGGGTCATTCATCCTTTGGTTATTTAAAGAAATTGTTTCTTACACTTTTTGAAAAATTATCTATTTCAGATTTTAAGTGTGATGTATGTGAATTGGCGAAAAGTCATCGTGTTCCATTCCAAATAAGCATGAATAGGAGTCCAACATCCTTTATGATTATTCACTCTGATGTGTGGGGTCCAACAAATATAGCCTCTCTTAGTGATAAACGGTGGTTTGTTTCTTTTATTGATGATCACACCCGTATGACTTGGATTTGTTTAATGAAGCCAAAAAGTGAAGTTAGTTCGTTGTTGTTAAACACCTAGGCAATACTACCCAAAAGACCGGCCTGTTAGGAGCGGAAGACATAGGTACTTAACCCAGGACCATAACAGTACACCCCGCCCTCTCGAGCCGACGACCACGGCGGCCTTAACACAGCAACGGGGATCGGGTCAGGAGCCCATACTCCCTTACGGAGCCCCGCCAGAGGCGTGCGGTCCACCTACGTACGCGGGGACTCGAAGTCGGGATGTAGCGCCTGACTTCATTCCCCTTGAAAAGGAGTTTCCTTTTCTTAATTATGAATGAACCCAGCTAGTTAAGGAAGCTCCTTGAGGCCCCAACGTGGAATCCCCTTTCTTATGGCTCACGTCAAGGTAGGGTTTCCAATTTTATGCAGCACTGGTTCCTTACGTAAAAGAGAAACATAAATCTAATCTTAATGTTTGGAATAAGATTAGCAAATACCTCTTGACATCAACACCAATCCAGCAACTAGAATTCGTCCTCCTTCCTGGTTAGCTCACGCCTACCCTTCACCAAATACCTCTTGACGTCAACACCAATTCAGCAACCAGAATTTTCGTGAAAGAGATGACCTCTCTTGTAGCTCGAAAGAGAAAGGTAATTCCTCTTCCTTTTCCTTCCAAGATCTCCTCAAAGACTCCCCAATGGATGCAGCAAACCCCCAAGAGAGTTCACACCAAGAACCCTAGAATAGAGAGCCTAGAAAGAACCTAAATTACCCTAGTTTATGCTAATTCCGAACTTGCTTTATTTCTCCATCCTTACCCCTTAAATAGGGTAATTAACATCAACATAGGTTAGGGTTATTAAACCCAATTCTACCCCTACCTTTAAGTCTTATTAAAAATCAATAAAATTTGAAATTAAAAGCAACATAAATAATAAAAGTAAAGTAGATGACTCAGTCTTATTGAGTCCATAACATCTGCCCCCCCTTGGAGATCGAGCTTGGCCTCAAGCTTGGAAGCTGGGTAGACCTGGTGAAAGTTGTCTAGCCGCTCCCATTTTGCGTAGTTGTGGCTGATTGCTGCCCAGTAATGGCATGCAGGGAGATGTCCGGTGGTTCTTCCTCAATCATATCCTCTGTCACCTCGATTTCCTCATCTTCAACCTTATCGATCAAAAACAATCTTTTGCACTGATGCCCAACCCGATATGGTTCATCACAGTTGTAACATAGATTCTTAGCCCACTGTTCTGCCATCTTAGCACTTGTCAATTTTTTTTATATAAGGAGTTGTAGGATGACTAGATCTTAGATCCCCTGTCAAAGTAATACCCGGGTTGTTTCTCGGAGGAATGCGCTCCCCTGACCCTGGAGGTCGTCTGTGTTGTGCCTGTTGTCGCAATTCTAAAGCACGAGCTATATTCATAGCGCTGGATAAGTCAACAGGTGCATAGAGCTCCACCTCAAGCTTTAAGGCCTCCGTCAGTCCTACTGTAAATAGTGCAACTTGCTGATCCACTTGTACCATACTGCTGGCTCGTGCTAATTTTTCATGGAATAATTTTTGATATTGCTCCACGGCCCCAGTTTGGCGTAGTAAAACCAAATCTCCCAAAGGGTTACTGTAAGCCGGAGGACCAAAACGGAGAGAACACAGTCGCTTAAATTCATCCCAATCTACCACCTCGCTATCAACCTCAACTAGCTGGTACCAAAGTTGTGCTTCCCCTAGTAAGTGGAAAACAGCTACGTTGACTCGGTCATAGGTTGGGACTCGCTGATGGCTAAAATTTTTTTCGCATCGATACAACCATATCAAAGGGTCTTCTGACCCATTATAAGTAGGGAATTCCATTTTAGTATACCTCGGAACAGTGCCTCCCCCCTGGTAGAAGTGTCCCCCAGGAATGAGGGGTCCTTGTTGTCCTGAGAAACTCATGTGCCTCGGAAATTCATCTCCCCCTCTGTTATACGAATGGTCCCCTCCTCTCTGATCTGGAATGAGGGGTACAGTCCCTCCCCCATGGTTGAGGTGTCCCCCCGGAACGAAGGGTCCTTGCTGACCCGAGAAACTCGTGTGTCTAGTAAACTCATCTACCCCTCTGATCTGAGAATGGTCTCCCGGAATTGGGTTCTTGCCAGTGCTCAGACCAGTCTCCATGCTATCCATCCTTCCTTTCAAAGTTTCCAAACTGAGAGTGAACTTCTCCTCCAATGCAGAAAATTTCTTGCCAGTAGTTAGACCATTCTCCATGCTATCCATCCTTCCCTTCAAGGTCTCCATATTGATATCAATTTTTGAGAACCTCTCTAGGACAATATCAAATTTTCTTTCAAGCAATTCAAAGTATTCATTGGTGCTTCTCTCTACCGGGTTACCCTGCTCTGATACCAAGTGTTAAGCACCTAGCCAATACTACCCAAAAGACCGGCCTGTTAGGAGCGGAAGACATAGGTACTTAACCCAGGACCATAACAGTTGTTCAAACAATTTCACAAAATGATAGTCACTCAGTATCATTCTACAATACGAACTCTTTGAAGTGACAATGGTAGAGAATTTGTGAATCAAATTTTTAAAGAATATCTAGATGATCATGGTATTACTCATCAAACTACTTGTCCGTACACCCCTCAGCAAAATGGGTTGCAGAGCGAAAGAACCGTCACCTTCTTAAGGTTGTTCGTACTTCCTTGTTTGAGGCTCATATGTCGGCTAGTTACTGGGGCGAAGCCATCACAAATGTAACCTACCTTATCAATCGAATACCCTCGAGTGTGTTACAATTTAAGACTCCCTTGAGTGTTCTTCATAAAACCATCAGTTCACATGCTGTGCCGAATCTGCCAACTAAAGTTTTTGGGTGTGTAGCCTTTGTTCACCTCCATAAGTCATTGAGACATAAATTGGAACCCCGAGTTCTCAAGTGTGCTTTTGTTGGTTATGTTCAACATTAGAAAGGTTATTGTTGTTATCATCCTCCCTCTCGCAAATTTTATGTCACTCTTGATGTGGTATTTCACGAAGAAAACATGTATTATTCTACTCCCTAGTCTTCAATACAGGGGGAAAAATGATTGAATTAAAGACCCTTAATCATCATTTGGATATCTTGGATACTACAAGTGGTCAATATTCAGATTACAGTTGTGGACATCACAATGATACAAATGAGCATGATTCACAGGATGGAGAAAAACAAGACCAAATGGAAGTAATGCAACTAGAGTCTCATCTGCCATCTTCCCCCCTTCATAATGTACCAATGGATCAATTGCCTTCTGAGTCCGAGTCCATGTCTGTAAGTTCCGAGACTCAACTAAGAGTGTTACCTCATCAAACCACAAGAGGAAAACCTAGAGTCAATTATGAACCTCTTCTTACCTCTAAATCTCAGTATCCTATGCATAATTTTGTGCCTTATCATAGATTCTCAAAGGCAAATGAAGTATTTGTGAATCACTTATCTGCTATATCTATTCCTAATAGTGTGCAGGAAGCCTTGAAAGATCCTAAATGGAAAGAAGTCATGAATGAAGAAATGAGGTCCCTCCAAAAGAATTCAACATGGGAAGTGGTTGACCTACCTGTAGGAAAGACAACTGTTGGATGCAGGTGAGTATTTACCATTAAATATAAAGCCGATGGCACCATTGAAAGGTTCAAAGCAAGGCTTGTTGCCAAAGGATATACTCAAATCTACGAGATCGATTATATGGAGACATTCGCACCAGTGGCCAAAATCAACACTGTTTGGATTCTACTATTTCTGGCTGTGAATCTTGACTGACCCTTATATCAGTTTGATGTAAAAAGTGCATTTTTTCACGGAGATCTCCAAGAATAAGTATATATGGAATTACCTCCTGGATGTATTATGCAAAACAAAAGATGCAAACAAGTATGTAAACTGAGGAAATCCCTATATGAAATCTAGGGATACAAGCAAAGCAACTCAGATCATACTCTCTACGTGAAATATGACAAGGGGGCCATCACAACTCTTATTGCATATGTTGATGATATGATAGTAATTGGGAATGATCCAGAAGAAAAGAAATCATTGCAAAGTCGTCTTGCTAGAGAATTTGAAATGAAAGATCTTGGCTACTTAAAATATTTTCTTGGAATTGAAGTGTCTAGATCCAAGGAAGGAATTTTTCTATCTTAACGAAAATATGTTTTGGATTTATTGAAGAAAATTGGTATGATAGCATGTAGTCCAGTCAGTACTCCTATGGAAGAATTTGGAAGGTTCACAAATTTTATAAAATCTATTGGATTCAAGCAAAGCAACTTAGATCATACTCTCTTTGTGAAATATAACAAGGAGGCCATCACAGCTCTTATTGTATATGTTGATGATATGATAGTAACTATGAATAATCTAGAAGAAAAGAAATCATTACAAAGTTGTCTTGCTAGAGAATTTGAAATGAAAGATCTTGGCTACTTAAAAAATTTTCTTGGTATTGAAGTGTCCAGATCCAAGGAAGGAATTTTTCTATCTCAATGAAAATATGCTTTGGATTTATTGAAGGAAACTGGTATGACAGCATGTAGCCCAGTCAGTACTCCTATGGAAGAAAATCTGAAACTGGGAACACATTCAGGTCAAGTCCCTGCTAACAAGGAGCGTTATCAGAGACTAGTTGGGAGGTTAATGTATCTTGCACATACCAGACCAGACTTAGCTTATGTACTAAGTGTGGTTAGTCAATTTATGCACTCTCCAAGTGAAGAACATATGAATGCCATCAATCGTATCCTGCACTACTTGGAATCATCTCCAGGGAAAGGAATTTTATTTAAACAGGGAGGTGACTTGAAAATTGAAGGTTATACCGATGCTGATTGGGTTGGGTCAATAGAAGATCGACGGTCTACATCTGGGTACTTTACATTTGTAGGTGGAAATTTGGTCACTTGGAGAAGTAAGAAACAAGAGGTGGTGGCTAGATCGATAGTTGAAGCCGAATACAGGGGAATGGCCAAGGCAATTTGTGAATTATTATGGATAAAAAATCTGATACAAGAACTACATATTGAGGAGACAAGTCCTATGAAATTATATTGTGACAATAAGGCAGCATGCGTTATTGCCCACAACCCAGTCCAGCATGATAGAGCTAAACATGTTGAAGTTGATAGATACTTTATTAAAGAAAATTTAGAAGCAAGAATCATTGATGTCCCTCATGTTCGATATGAGGATCAGCTTGCTGATGTGCTAACTAAAGCAGTGTCTTACCGAGCTTTTAACAAATGTCTTGACAAGTTGGGCATGAGTGATATCTATGCACCAACTTGAGGGGGAGCGTTAAAATTCACTCTGAGATTTCTTCCCTTAAGGAGAAATCATGTAAAATATTCTGTAAATCCGGTGATTGGGTAATCGTTAATCACTCAAATTCTTCTATGTATATTTTGTAAAATGGCTATTTAAGCCGATGATGTGAATAAGAAATTAAGATTGTAATTGAAGTATTATTTTTACTATTCTACCTTGATAGAACCCTCCTTAGAAAGGTCCTATCTTTTTAAATGCAAGAGAAGATTGATAGAGACACAAAAGTACTCGAGTTAGCTTGAGAAGTGGTAAATTATGAAGAGAAGAACATTAAGGGTAGAAGAGCAAGGGAGAAGAGATAAGAGAGGAGAAGAGAGCAGAAGAAAGAAAAGGGTGAAAGAGAAGATAGGAAAAGGGTTAGGCAAGGTTTTGGGAAGAAAATGAGAAGGGAACAAAAATAAATAAATCCTATATATAATTTTTTATGTACATCAATTAGGAAACTCAAAAATCCTAATAAAAGAGTAATTAAAACTCCTAATAGGAAACTCCAACTAAGAATCATGCTACAAACAAGGCTTTCTAACCCAATACTTCTCTTGTTGACCGACTTTGACTTTTCTACCTAAAAATAACCAAAATGCCCTAGGAGGTTGATGCCCCTCTCTCCTCCCTACTCAGTATTCAAGACATAAAATTTTCCTATTTTACCCTCTAGAAGTCTCTGTTGTACATCCATATCCCCTTTAATACAAAGAATTGTGGATTCTATCATCTCCTTATGTGTTTGACACTTATGATATCTTTCTATAACACTTGTGCAATTCAATTGTCTCTCTTGAGAATTTGACGGGAAAGAACCTTTATTGTGTGTCTTGCTATATGTTTGTCTCCTTTATTGTGTAGTCAATGACTAGGTGATGAGGTGTCCAAATGAAGCATGACCATTGAACAATTTTGTGGCACATATTTGGCTTCACAAGAAAGGAGATTACTTTTTGTGGTACCAGTGATGAGTGGACAAGATCCATTCCAGGTAGTTACTTGAATGGAGGAGTTTATCCTTAATTCAGATGTTCCCTTTGCCAAAGGAAGTTACTCATGAAGAGGTTTTTGCCTCCTCCTAAAAAAGAGTTAGACAACCTATTGTAAGAATAGAGAAAAACTAGCTTTCTCCATGCTCCTCTAGGATCCTTTCTCTAGAAAAGAGAAAAGTGACATTATGTTAGACTATGAAGAAAGAAAAATAAATAAAAATTATTGACCTCATTAGAGAAGGATCATGTGGATGGAAAAAGGTCTTATCTCCTTCCTTTTTTTTCTCTAGTTTTACTCAAGAATATGACTTCAATTTCTTTCATATTTTCTCATTCACATCATCGGCTTAAATAGCCATTTTACAGAATATACATGGAAGAATTATGAGTGATTAACGGGATTACACAATCACCAAATTTACAAAATATTTACATGATTTCTCCTTAAGGGAAGAAATCTCAGAGTAAATCTTAACACTCCCCCTCAAGTTGGTGCATAGATATCACTCATGCCCAACTTGTCAAGATGTTAAAAGATCGGTAAGACACTTCCTTGGTTAGCACATCGACAAGTTGATCCTCAGATCGATCATGAGGGACTTCAATGATTTTTTCTTCTAACTTTTCTTTAATAAAGTGTCTATCAACTTCAACATGTTTAGTTCTATCATGCTGGACTGGGTGGTGGGCAATATCACATGTTGTCTTACTGTCACAGTATAATTTCATAGGACTTGTTTGCTCAATATGTAGTTCTTGTATTAGATTTTTGATCAATACTAATTCACATATTGCCTTAGCCATTCCCCTCTATTCGACTTTAGCTGACGATCTAGCCACCACCTCTTGTTTCTTACTTCTCCAAGTGACCAAATTTCCACCTACAAATGTAAAGTATCCAGATGTAGATCGTTGATCCTTTATTGACCCAGCCCAATCGGCATCGGTATAACCTTCAATTTTCAAGTCACCTCCCTTTTTAAATAAAATTCGTTTCCCTAGAGATGATTTCAAGTAGTGTAGGATACGGTTGACGGCATTCATATGTTCTTCACTTGGAGAGTGCATAAATTGACTAACCACACTTAGTACATAAGCTAAGTCTTGTCTGGTATGTGCAAGATACATTAAGCTCCCAACTAGTCTCTGATAACATTCTTTGTTAGCAGAATGTGTTCCTAATTTCAGATTTTCTTCCATAGGAGTACTGACTGGACTATATGTTGTCATACTAGTTTTCTTCAATAAATTCAAAGAATATTTTCATTGAGATAGAAAAATTCCCTCCTTGGATCTTGACACTTCAATACCAAGAAAATATTTTAAGTAGCCAAGATCTTTCATTTCAAACTCTCTAGCAAGATGACTTTGCAATGCTTTCTTTTCTTCTGGATTGTTCCCAGTTATTATCATATCATCAACATACACAATAAGAGTTTTGATGGCCTCCTTGTTATATTTCAGGAAGAGAGTATGATCTGAGTTGCTTTGCTTGTATCCGATAGATTTCATAAAAATTTTAAAACTTCCAAACCACGCCCTCGGGGACTGCTTCAAACCATATAGGGATTTCCTCATTTTACATACTTGTTTGCATCCTTTGTTTTGCATAATACATCCAGGAGGTAATTTCATATATACTTCTTCTTGGAGATATCCATGAAAAAATGCATTTTTTACATTAAACTGATATAAGGGCCAGTCAAGATTCATAGCCAGAGATAGTAGAGTCCGAACAGTATTGATTTTAGCCACTGGTGCGAATGTCTCCATATAATCAATCCCGTAGGTTTTAGTATATCATTTGGTGAAAGACTGCTTTCAATCTTTCAATGGTGCCATCAGCTTTATATTTAATGGTAAATACCCACCTGCATCTGGCTGGTGTCTTTCCTATCGGTAGGTCAACCACTTCCCATGTAGAATTATTTTGGAGGGACCTCATTTCTTCATTCATGGCTTCTTTCCATTTAGGATCTTTCAAGGCTTTCTGCACACTATTAGGAATAGATATAGTAGATAATTGATTCACTAATACTTCATTTGCCTTTGACAATCTATGATAAGACATAAAATTATGCATGAGATACTGACATTTAGAGGTGAGAAAAGGTTCATAATTGACTCTAGGTTTTCCTCTTGTGGTTCGATGAGGTAGCACTCTTAGTTGAGTTTCGGAACTTACCTGAGGCTCAGACATGGACTCGGACTCATAAGGCAATTGTTCCATTGGTACATTATGAAGGGGGAGAGATGTCGGCTGAGTCTCTGGTTGCATCACTTCCATCTGGTCTTGTCTATCTCCATTCTGTGAAGATGTCGATTGAGACTCTGGTAGCATCACTTCCATCTAGTCTTGTTTGTCTCCATCTTGTGAATCATGCTCATTTATATCATTTTGATGTTCATTGTTGTAATCTGAATACTTACCACTTGTAGTATCCAAGATATCCAAATGATGATTCAGGGTTTGCAATTCAATCATGTTCTCCCCCTGAATTTAAGATCCGGGAGTAGAATAATACATGTGATCTTCATGAAATACCACATCAAGAGTGACATACAATTTGCGAGAGGGAGGATGATAACATCGATAGCCTTTCTGATGTTGATCATAACCAACAAAGACACACTTGAGAGCTCAGGGTTCCAATTTATTTCTCAATGGCTTATGGAGATGAACAAAGGCTACACACCCAAAAACTCTAGGTGGCAGATTCGGCATAGCAGGTGAACTTATAACTTCATGAAGAACACTCAGGGGAGTCTTAAATTGTAACTCACTCAATGGTATTCGGTTAATAAGATAAGCTACAGTTGTGATGGCTTCACCCCAATAACTAGCCTACATATGAGCTTCAAACAAGGAAGCACGAACAACCTCAAGAAGGTGGCGATTCTTTCGCTCTGCAACCCCATTTTGCTAAGGGGTGTATGGACAAGTAGTTTGATGACTAATACCATGATCATCTAGATATTCTTTCAAACCTTGATTAACAAATTCTCCACCATTGTCACTATGGAGAGTTTGTATTGTAGAATAGTACTAAGTGGCTATCATTTTATGAAATTGTTTGAACAATGAACTAACTTCATTTTTTGATTTCATTAAGCCAATCCAAGTTATCCGGGTGTGATCATCAATAAAGGAAACAAACCACCGTTTATCACTCAGAGAGGCTATATTTTCTGGACCCCATACATCAGAGTGGATAATCATAAAGGGTGTTGGACTCCTATTCATGCTTATTTGAAATGGAACACGATGCCTTTTAACCAATTCACATACCTCACATTTAAAATCTGAAACAGATAATCTAGCAAATAGGTTTGGAAACAGTTTCTTTAAATAATTAAAAGATGAGTGACCCAACCTTTTTTGCCATAACCAAATATTATTTTCTATAGATTTATTCACGGAGAATGCTTGAGCTAACTAATGAGAACTCTCTGGCTTCAGATCAAGGTAATAGAGTTTCCCCCTTCTAGTACCATAACCAATTGTCTTCCGAGTTTGAATGTCCTTAAATACACAATGGTTAGGCAAAAAATTCACAATACAATGCAGAGTGCGAATTATTTGAACCACTGATAATAAATTATGATTGAGGGTTGGAACAACTAATAGAGAATCAAGACTCATATTTTCAGTGAGGGTGATGGAACCTTCTCCAATAATGTGAGAGGGAGTACCATTTGTTATAGATACAATATGTTGTTTAGATGGTTTCATACTTTCAACATAATGATTTTCAAAGGTCATATGATCAGTAGCACCAGAATCAATTATCCATTCACTATTTCTACTAGGAGTGGAAGTATTAAGAACCTTACCAGATGTACCAGAGGTGGAGGGTTCTACTACTACAACGGAAACATGATTATTTGGTTTAGTGTTCCGTTTGCGAGGCGCTTTAGTAGGATCCCACCATTCTAGACACCCAATAAGTTCATAACATCTTGACTTTGTATGTTGAGTCTCACCACAGTGAGTGCAAATATGCTCTGGTTTTGATTCATTTGACATGGTGCAAGAAGATCGGTAGATCGGTGATGATCACCCAAAAATACTAGTCTGGTCCGCTTTCTATTCACTGGGTTGACCCGGTTTGGGTCTCTGATTCCGATCTGGTTAGAGAACTGATCTAGTCTGCTTTCTAAATAATTTTTTTTATTTCGGTCCAGTCTGGTCCAAGAACTGATCCGGTTTGTTTTCCTACCGGGTTGACCCAGTTTGATCTCTAGTTTGGTCTGGTCCGAGTCCGGGTCGCTCAACAGCAAAAATAAAAAGGCTAAATAAAACCGGTACCTAAGTTAAGAGATAACAAAGAAATCACCTTCTCTTGCCTACGCACTGCGTGTCTAAAATTGTTTTTTTCAACGCTATTGTCCGGTGATGAGAACTTCTCGGTAGAGTTTCGTCCGGTGAGGAGACCTTCTTGGTAAGATTCCTTCTCGGTCTCTTCTTTAGTTTTTTTTTTTTTTTTTTGAATGGTGTCAAAGACGAGAGGGTTCAGAACTCGTCTTCCAATGAGAGGGTTTGGCAGAATTACGGCAGAACTCGTCTTCTCCGAAGGTGCCAGGCAACTCAAAAAAAAGAGTTTTAGTTCGGCGTGTCTCAATCGGAAGCTCTCCTTCAGTTTCACTGGCGGCGGAAAAGATTGATTGAAGACTCTATTTGGCGTGGATCGACTTCCACTACTTCGGTGTGTCTGAATTGGACACTCTCCTTCGATTTCACACCTTATGTTTCACCGACGACTGAGATTAATACAGGATCGTCTTCGACGAAGGGAAGGGACTGAGATTCATATGGGACAGAGCTTCTGCTCTATTTTTTGGCAACGGGAAGCTACGGGACAGAGCTACTGCTTTAAGATTAATACAGGACAAAGCTGCAGATCTGTTTTTCGACGACGGGTAGGAAAAGGATTCTCCTACTCTGATACCAACTCAAGAATACGACTTCAATTTTTTTCATATTTTCTCATTCACATCATCGGCTTAAATAGCCATTTTAAAAAATATACATGGAAGAATTATGAGTGATTAATGGGATTACACAATCATCGGATTTACATAATATTTATATGATTCCTCCTTAAGGGAAGAAATCTCAGAGTAAATCTTAACTTTTTTATGTGAATCCTTTTCCATAATTTCTTAAGGGCCTGTTTGGTATCTACAAAAAAGAAAAGAAAAAAATGAAAGTAAAATGGGAGAGAAATGTATTTTCTATTGTTTGGCAGCAGAGAATCATTGAGAGAAAAGAAAATAAGAGAAAATCACTTTCTCTCTTAGTTAATAAATTTTCTCTCACAAAATGATGGAATTTGGGGAGAAAATAAAAGAAATAGAAACTTGAGAGAAATTCTTAATCAATAAAATTTTAAATATTGCTACTATTCTTTTCTTTTTCATTTTATAAAGAAGAGAAACTATATTTCTCTTCTATTTTCTCTCTCATTTTCCACGGGCATCCAAACAAGAGAAAATAAACCTCTTTTCTTTTATTTTCTTTTCTCTTTCTCTTTCTTTTCTCTTCCTTTACTTTTCTCTCCACTTTTTGTGTTTCAAACATAGTCTAAGTGATATTTTAGTACAAGAAAGGAGTCAAATCTACCAAATCCTGCAGGTTCGATCTTTCTATTTCTATTTATATCATGTTTCTATAGTTTATGATTAATAAAAACCATAATAAATGGATCCTAAATAATAGATCCTTCATTTACATCAGATCAATGTAAAGAAAGTTCATATGCTTGTAATTTGGGAATTTTTTTATTATTTGTGCAAAAACACTTGTGAATATTTATTTATAGTCTCATGTTTATTGAGTTATTAGACTCATTATTAGGGGACTGGTTTTTACTATTCTAAAATTATATTCATATGATTCTAGGCTATTAATATTATTATTCGTTAAACAAAAATAGAGTTATATGGGATTGCATGTGAATTATTATTTTTCCCTTTATGGGAGACTTATTGTTGGAGTTGTGTGCAAATTCAATATAAAATGTTATCTAGAAAGTTTTGTTCCTGGATTTATTTGAGTTAAATAAGGTTTAATTAAGATTCTGAAATTTTTTACAGTTTTTTGGAATTTTATTATTGTGAAAAGATGGTTTTGCCCCTTGATTCAATTAATGCATAATTTTTAATTTTAGCACAGCCTTTTGCTTTCCTACAAGATATAAGCGTCCTAAATGCATGTTTTTGGTGTTTCAACCCAAATAAAGTTATTGGTTTGTCCAAAAAATAAAAAATGCTATTGTATTTGTTGTTGTGTTTTTTTACTTCTCATTGTTGCTTGCAGGAATTAGGACAATATGGCCTTTGTTGCTGAATTGAGTAAACCGAGAAATGCAACTGGAACAATTTTCTAGCTTGGAAGAGCTGTACTCACCGCATCCTTCTCTAGGATGGAATAGATCATATTATTGCTTTAATTCTTGATAAAGCAATGGCTAGTCTTTTAGTGGAAGTTGATGAATCTATTGGAAAATTGTTTAAGAAGACAAGAAGGTCAGGTCAATCATGTTAACATTCAAGGATCTACATGTGGAAATCTTATTCGATGATCAATCAATCACGTATGTCATGTTTCAAGCTATTGAACATATGGAGAAACATATTAGGCTCATGTAAGAATGTTTATTGTGCAATACATTAGCATGAAAATGAAAGACAATGATAACATAGTTGAGCATATTAATGTCATGCCTGTGATTGCTGAGGAGTTGGCAAACTTAGGTCGTCCTATCCCTAATAAACTTCAAGTGGAAATGGTGATTAATAGTTTGCCTCCTTCTTAGGATTCAACTATTGTATTACTCAACATGCCCTCTATTGTGCTCACTATGCAAAGCCTATTGGCTAAATTGACTATTGAGGCACATAGGGGAAGGAAAAAGTCAGTGACAAACTCCTTGACTAATAAAAACCAAAATTTTAAGAAAAAGGGGGAAGAAGCCCCAATTTAAGAAGCATGGTTTAGGTAAGAAAGCATTGTTTTGAGTGGAAAAAGTGGATCACATCAAAGCCAATTATATTGCTAATGACAAGGGATGGGGGAAGCCCGAAAATAAGGATAGTGGTCACAACAAAGATATATTGTATTGCCTTTGAGGTTTTAATAATTCTATTTATGTGCTCAAGTACAAGTGGTTTGATATACGTAATAGTAGACATAATATTAAGACATATTAGTAGTTTATCAATGTTAAGATCTCACGAACTTGGTGTAATGATGACCCTTTTGCATTAGCATTTCAAACTGAACAAGTATATTACATGGATGACCCAAAAAATGGTGGTTTGAAGCGCATAATTCAGAATGTGGTTATGAGGAATTTGTTTGATGTGTTAAAACAACAATTATCCACACCTAACGAAACGATTGTCTACCAATAGGAGTTGTCAAATGTTAATCTTCATGTTGACCAAGTGGACGTTAATGTTGGCCCATTGACAAAGTTAGATGTTCCTCCAGATCATATCGGTGTATTAGTTGTTGAGGATGAAGACAATCAAAAAGATAAAAACAAAGAAGATGGAGTTCAGCTAGAGGGCAAGTACAATGAAGAACAAGATGAAGCATGAGAAGAAATAAAAGAGGTTAACAAAGAGGGAGGGAGGGATGATGAAGATATGTAGACGATAATGAATTTGAATATTTATTTTATGGTCTACAACATTAATTTGTGTAAAATAGTTTTTTTCAGACATTGAAAGTATTATTATTTTTTAGAAACAATATAATTAATGTTATAGATATACTCCATAAGTAGGTTGATTTGATATTTTTGAATTTAGGATCCCATGAATAATACCTTGAGCAAGGGGAGAGAAAGAAAAAAAGGAAAAAGAGAAGAGCTCTCGGGTAGAGAGAGAAGAGAAGGAAAATAAAAGAGAGCAGAGAGAGAACACTACACACGAGAGAGAAGAAAAAAAAAGAAACTTGCTTGATGAATTCAGAGTTACAATCACCTCTATTTATAGTTGAGGAGGTGATAGAGTCTTTGTACAATAATTTTAGGACTCCTAATTATATTCCAACTAGAACTCTCCAAAATAAGCCTATCATGATAAGATTACATTATCTATTTAAGAGACTAATTTAACTCAAATACAAACACCTTCTTTAAGAATGTGAATCAAGCTAGAGACCCAACTCTTGGTCTTATCTTGTGGGTCTCACATTACCTTCCAGCTCATAGAAATACCAGCTCATGGTATCTTTGTGGGTCCCACTTGATCTCTAAATCTTCTATTTAATTTCAGCACATGTTCCTTATCTCTTATCTAGAGTCACTTTGTATGAGGACTCTTGTTGACACCTCTCAAGCTCATGGTGGATCCCACCAGCTTGTGGGGCCATGATGGGTCCCACATTGTAACACTCCTACTCAAGCTAGGGGTGAGAAAACATCCTAGATGCCCTGCTTACTGCAAATGTTGGACAAAATTTTGTGAGTGACTGGTTTGGTGAGAATGTTTGTAACCTAGTTCTGTGAAGATACATGCTGGTGAGATAAGATGTCAGCATTTAATTTTTCTCGTATGAAGTGCCAGTCTATTTCTATATGCTTTGTTCTCTCAAGGAAGACTGGATTTGATGTGATGTGAATTACAGTTTGATTATCGCAATATAGATTCTTAGGAGCTTCTTTGTAAAAAACCAGTTCAGTTAGGAGAGATCTGATCCATAGGAGTTCACTGACTGTGTGAGCCATGGCTCTATACTCTGCTTCTGCACTAAACCTTGCAACAACATTTTTTTTGTTGCTCCTCCATGTAACCAACTTTCCTCCAGCCATGGTACAATATCCCAAAGTAGATTTTCTGTCATCCGGGGAACCGACCCATTCTACATATGAGAATCCTTCGATGTTGAAGTGTCCATGATTTTTATAGAGGAACCCTCTTTTTGGTGCTCCTTTCAGATATCGTAATATCCGTTCTAGTGCTTGTCAGTGAGTGAGTTGTGGTTTGTGCATATATTGACTTACCACACTAATTGCATATGAAATATCTGGCCTCGTTACGCAGAGATAAATAAGTCTTCCTACCAATCTTTGACATTTTTTGACATATACTTCTTCTCCAATACCTGCACATAATTTTGTATTCGAGTCCATAGGAGTTTCTATTGGTCTACATCCCAGCATTTCGGTCTCCTCTACTAAGTCAAGGACATACTTCCTTTGAGATAATATAATTCCATGTCTGGATTGTAGTACATCAATACCCAAAAAATATTTGAGCAGTCCGAGATCCTTTGTCTTGAATTCAATACATATCCTTTCTTTTGTCTTTTGGATGCCCTCGGGATCACTGCCAGTTATAATAATGTGATCAATATATACAGCTAAAATAACCTTGTCCTTCAATGTGTCTTTGATAAAGATAGAGTGATCTCCAGAGCATCTGTGAAATCCGGCCTGTATGAGTGGTTGGCTAAAATTTTGAAACCATGCACGAGGTGACTGTTTGAGACCATAAATAGATTTTTGTAGTCGACATACGGAGTCCCCCTCAACCACATATCCAGGTGGTTGCTGCATATAAATTTCCTCTTTTATATCCCCATTCAGAAAAGCATTTTTTACATCAAGTTGATAGACATGCCATGAAAAGTTAACTGCTAGAGATAATAACAAACATACCGAGTTTCATTTAGCCACGGACCCAACCGAATTGTGTTTCACCGTAAATACCCAGTTGCAACCGACGGGTTTCTTATCTGAAGGAAGGGGACCAGAGTCCATGTCTAATTTTCATAAAGAGCCTGCATTTCTTCATCCATAGCTGCCTTCCACCCTGATGTTTGTGGTACATGTACATAAGAAATAATCGATAGAAATTGACAACAAATAGGGGATAGACGATTATGATACATAGTTTGTCATGGGATGAGAAGTAGAAGGCATGGTGCATGATCTGGGCTCTTTCCTAACAGAAATAGACGGAGTATCATATTCTAGGACAAAAATAATTGTAGAAGATGGACTTACCTAGGTAGTATTCGACAACTCAGCAGGTGTGGTGTCAGCCAATGTTTCTGGGGGCTGAGTAGTTTCTGCTGCACGAGGCACAACCGTTCGAGGAGAACCTGGAAGAGCATTATCAGAATAATATAGAGAGTCTTCAAAAAATGTGACATCCCGAGACACAAGTAAACGTTGAAGAGAGGGATTATAGCAAACATAACCCTTTTGTGTATGAGAGTATCTTAAGAAGATACACTTCACAGATTAGGGATCAAGTTTACTGTGTTTAGGGGAGGAAATATGGATAAAATATTGACAGCCGAAGACTCTCAAAGGCAGTGAAAAAGGATCATCATCAAGTAATAATAGAGAGTACGTAGATTTTTTACCAAAAATGGAAGAGGGTAACCGGTTTATAAGAAAACATGTTGTAAGAACTGCATGCAGCCAATAAAAATATGAAACTTTCATGGCATATAGTAAACCACGAGCTACATCAAGAATATGACGGTTCTTCTGTTCAGCTAAACCATTTTGTTGAAGGGTTTAAGCACATGATGTCTGATGAATAATGCCATTTTTCTTGACAATACGAGTCAAGATCTTTGGAAGTGTATTCTTTGGCATTATCCCATCGAAGGACTTTAATTTTTTTCCCAAGCTGAGTGAGTACCATTGCATGAAAAGATTTAAATGTCAATGGTATTTCAAAACACTTTTTAAACAAAAATAACCAAGTGGTACGAGTGAAGTCATCAATGAATGTAATAAAATATTTCATGTGAGAAATGTTGGAGACACTCAAAGGTCCCCATACATCAGTATGAATTAAAGAAAAAGGAGAGACACTTTTAATTTCTAGACGAGGTGAGTATGTAGACCTCTGATGTTTACTCATTTGACATACTCACAATGAAGGTCCGATCGTGGTTGAGGAAAAAAAAGATGAAGAGATTGGGTGGACGGATGTCCCAACCAGTTGTGCCATAACCTAGTTTTAGTGTCATAGGTGGATGCAATATTTATTTGTGGCACATCCAGGTAGTAGAACCCCCCTTGTTCATGGCCTCCACCAATCACCCGCTTCATTGTAAGATCCTGAAACACACATGAAGTGGGTGAGAAAGTGATAGAGCAATTAAAATGTTTGGTGAGCTGACTAACCGATAAAAGATTCAAAAGGAAAGTAGGAACGAAAAGGATATCAATGAGCGGAAGTGATGATGTAACAGAAGTGGATCCTTTCCCTTGAACATTAGTTTGTGAACCATCAACAATGGTAACAAATTTATGTGAAAGACATGGCAAAACTGAGTATAGAGGATGTTTGTTACCTGTAAGATGCTCAGAGGCTCTTGAGTCAATTATCTAGGATGAAAAGGAGGCATAAAACATACCTGAAGCGGTGGTAGCAGCGGTTGGTGAAGAAGTACTTGGGGAGGACCCCATCATGGTCTTCATTTTCTGAAATAGTTCATAGTCTTCATTTTCTGAAATAGTTCATAGTCTTCATTAGTATAAGTATGCTTTGGAGTTGTTGTGGAAGACTTCTCTACATTTGTATCACTCACTAAGGCTTGGTTAGCCTTATTCTCATTAGCTTTATAACATCTTTCACGAGAGTGGCCCAATCTACCACATATAGAGAATTCTTTCAGGTGAAAGCATGTGTCTCTAGTGTGGCCATATCCCTTACAATTGGTGCATTCCTTCCCATCTATTCGGTCAAAACCAGTCCTTCAACCTCTTCCTCTTAATCCTCTATAAAATTTGCCTCAGCCTCGGCCTTGGTCAGATGGTGTTCCCCTATGTCTAGAGTACATAGCGGATGACGTTTCAGTAGTAGAGGGAGAAACATCTGAAATACAAAAAAGTGTAGCACATACATCATCAAAAGTGGGAACTGTGGAAAAGCTAAGAAGGTGAGTCTTAGCAACGTCAAGATGCAGTTTAATGTTTGCAAGACATATGACAGTTATCAAGGCCTTTTGTTTATCTTGGATAGGGATATTTGTAGAGGTTGGTTGGGCAAGTTTCCATTCTTGAAGAAAGCCTCGAAAGCAGGCCAGAAATTCATTTATATTCTCTCCTTGTTTGGTGGTAAGCATCCATTGTAAAATATCATATGGCCTATGTAAGTTGTCGGAGCTTGAATACAACTTGGACCATGTCTCCCAAATTTGTTTAGCCATATCTAAATGAATGACATTTTTGGAGACATGTTATTCCATACTATTGATAAGCCAACTAATAACCAATGTATCCTCCTTTAACCATTTCGTGTAGAATATATCATCTTTATCAATATGTGGTCCACGGTTGGAAAGATGACCAACTAGGTCCTTTGTGATAAGAAACCGATGAACCAATGTGGGCCAGTTCATAAAATTTGATCCCCCCCCCCCCCCCCCCCCTAAGGGTACAGTGGTGATTCTGAGTATGTCCCTCTTGTGGCTCATATTATCTTCAACCATAGTAGGCAAATTAAGTAAAATAGTTCTCTAATCAAGTAATCAAAATATGACCAAGTGAAAGGCTTTAACCAACTCGGTTAATGGAGATGCTTAGCATAAATGCTAAATAACTAATTTTAATGGATAATGACTCATAAAAGGCTCAAAATCATCCTTCTTTATCCTAGAATCTTGTTCCCATAAATTTATAAAAAAAATCCAATATGCACTGGTCTCGGTCAAAGTATTGTGCAAACCGACAAAAACTACCTTGATAATCTCTTCTAATCAAAGATAATCAAAGATGCATATATTCTCATAATTTCATAAGATGAAAACATGCATAAGGAAATCTCTAAACAACCTCTTAATACCTAAAACCAATAGCATAAAATTAATAATATAAAAAATAAATACTTATCTCTTGAGCTTCAATCTTGCTTCATAAGGAGCCTTCTATGAGCAGCTTTTAATCATATCTTTGTAGAATTTAGGATCTCATGAAAGAAACTTTAGATCAAAAAGAAAGAAGAAGAAGAAGAAGAGAGAAGGAAAAGAGAAGAAGAAGAACGTGGAAGAAGAGAGTTTGGATTAAGGGAGAAGAGGGTTGCGTCAAAAAGAAAAATGAGGGCTGGACAAATTTGTGGAAAGAGAGAAGAGTGCTTCAATGCCCTACCTCTTAGCCAATGCCTTTATTTATAGTTTTACAATACCCTTAGGGCTACAAATTGATAAAATAAAAGACATAAAAGGAACACATATTTACACTTCTATGCCATCTTTATGGAAAGTACCATATTTTACACATACGCCACTCCTTTTACGTGTGGGCTTCTTGTCTTGAGCTCATGAGCTTGAGCCCATCTTCCAACAATCGCCCTCAAGCTGGAGGAGAAAAGACATCATAAATACCCAGCTTGCCACATATAAACGATACGATTTTAGATGTAACAGGTTTAGTGAGAATATCAGTTACTTGCTCTTGAGATGACACATGTTTGAGAGACATTATTCCTGCTTGAAACTTCTCCTGTATAAAATGACAATCCACCTCAATATGTTTAGTTCTTTTATGAAAAACTGGATTTGAAGTGATATGAATGGCTGCTTGATTATCACAATGCAGATTCATGGACCCCTTTTTATAAAAACCTAGTTCGGTAAGAAGGGTCCTAATCCATAAAAGTTCACTAAGGGTATGGGCCATAGTTCTGTATTCTGCTTCGGCGCTAGATCTTGCAACCACATTTTGCTTCTTACTTTTCCATGTAACCAAGTTTCCCCCAACTAGAGTACAATATCTTGATGTAGATTTTCTATCATCAAGAGATCCAGCCCAATCTGCATCTGAGAAACCTTCTATGTTGAAGTGCCCATGTTTTTTATACAACAATCCTCTTCCTGGAGCTCCTTTTAGATAACGTAATATTCTCTCTAAAGCCTGCCGGTGGGTAATTTGTGGTTTGTGCATGAATTGACTCACCACACTTATAACATATGATATGTCTGGCCTAGTTACCGTGAGATAAATCAGTTTTCCCATGAGTCTTTGATATTTGCCAATATCAATATCTTCTTCATTTGTGGCACATAATTTTACATTTGTATCCATAGGTGTGTCAACTGGTCTACAACCCTTCATTCCTATTTCTTCAAGGAGATCCAAGACATATTTCCTTTGAGACAATATTATCCCATGTTTGGATTGAAGAACTTCTATACCCAAAAAATATTTAAGCATACCAAGGTCTTTAGTCTTGAATTCCTGACATATCATTTGTTTCACCTCTTGTATGCTCAAAGCATCATCACCGGTAAAGATAATATCATCCACGTATACGGCCAATAATATTTTCCCTTTGACCGTATCTTTATAATATACAGAATGATCAACTGAGCACCGATGAAAACCAAATCGTAGGAGTGTTTGACTAAATTTATCAAACCAAGCCCGAGGGGACTGCTTAAGCCCATATAAAGACTTTTTTAACCAGCATATTGACTCCCCCTCAACCACATAACCAGATGGTTGAACCATATAAATTTCCTCACTGATATCACCATTTAAAAAAATATTTTTAACATCCAACTGACAGACGGGCCATGAGGAGTAAGCAGCAATAGAAAAGATGATGCATACCGAATTCAATTTTGCAACAGGAGAGAAGGTCTCCTCATAATCTATCCCATAGCACTGCGTATAGCCCTTAGAAACCAGTCGAGCTTTAAGACGAGCAACCGATCCATCTGGATTATGTTTCACCTAAAAAACCCATCGACAACCATCTGGTCTTTTACCTTTCGGGAGTGATGTTAAGTACCAGGTTTGGTTTTCGTATAAGGCGTGCATTTCTTCATCCATAGCCGCCTTCCATCCTGGATGTCTCAGGGCCTCCTGATACTACTGCCGAATAGAAGTAGAAGAAAGGGACACAAGAAACTGAAAACACTAGGAAGACAAGAGATGGTGAGACATAAAATTTGAGATAGGATGCGAAGTAGTACAGGAGCGACGTTCTTTTCTTAAAGCAATAGGCCGAGTATCAAATTCAGGTCCATATATAGGAGGAGAAGGACTTACCTCGGGTGATTCGACAACTCCACACGTGAAGGTACGGCCGGTGCATCAGGGGATGGATCCACTTCAAGATTGAATGGCACAAGCGGACAAGGAGTAGTAGAAGGACAAGTCCATCCTGGAGGAGCATCATGGGAGGAGTAGAAGGGAGTGTCCTCAAAGAAAGTCACATCCCTAGAGATAAAAATCCTCCGAAGGGTAGGATTTTAACAGACATAACCTTTTTGGGTGCGAGAGTATCCCAAAAGAATGCACTTCATAGACCGAGGATCAAGTTTATTTTTATGTGGAGATGTAACATGAACAAAACATGTACATCCAAACACTTTCAAAGGAAGAGAAAAAGGATCTTCACCATTAAATAACACAGAGTAAGGAGTTTTATGATGAAGGACTGATGAAGGTAACCTATTAATGAGAAAACATGTTGTAAGTATAGCATGAGGCCAATAGAAATAGCGTACCTTCATGGAGTAGAGGAGGCCCTGAGCAACTTCAAGAAGATGATGATTCTTCCTTTCAGCAACACCATTTTGTTGAGGAGTATAGGCACATGATGTTTGATGAATAAGCCCATTACTCTCACAAAATGATTTGAAGTCATGAGACATGTATTCCTTAGCATTATCAGATCTAAGGGTTTGAATTTTCTTCCCAAATTGTGTCAAGACCATAACATGAAAATTTTTAAACAAAGGAAGAATTTCGGAACACTCTTTAAATAGATATAACCAAGTCACTCGAGTAAAATCATCAACAAAAATGACAAAATATTTAACTTGGAAAATATTTGAGACACATAAAGGGCCCCATACATCAGAATGTATTAGCTCAAATGGAGCAGCACTTGTAGTTGTAAGACGATGAGAATATGTACTCCTGTCATGTTTACTTAATTGACAAACCTCACAACTGATATTAGAAAGTCCTTTTAATGATGGAACCAAAGAACGAAGTGAAGG
The DNA here is from genome assembly GCF_029961685.1 of Aristolochia californica. NCBI lineage: Eukaryota > Viridiplantae > Streptophyta > Magnoliopsida > Piperales > Aristolochiaceae > Aristolochia > Aristolochia californica. The sequence continues at coordinate 27,328,343 of NW_027182290.1, read as the reverse complement.
GGTAGATGGATGACCAAGTCGGTTGTGCCAAAGTTGGGCCTTAGATGTAGTGGATGATAATGCAGCTAATGGTGGAAGAGTGAAGTAGTACAAACCCCCCTTTTCATGGCCGCCACCAATCACCCGCTTCATAGTGAGATCCTGAAAGACACAAGAAGATGGTGAGCAGGTGATAGATCAATTTAATTGTTTGGTCAATTGGCTAACCGAGAGCAAATTTAAAGGAAATTGAGGAACAAACAAAACATCTTGAAGGGGAATAGATGAAATAAGAGAGAAGGAACCTTTGCCAAGGACCTTGGTTTGGGTACCATCAGCAATAGTAATGAATTTATGAGGATAGCAAGGAGATAAAGACTGCAACAAGTGTTTGTTACCTGATAGATGTTCGGAGGCCCCGGAGTCAATGATCCAAGAGGAAGAGGAAGAAGAGGAAAAAAGCATACCTGAGGCAATAGTAGTGGCAGCAGTAGATGATGAGGGAATAGATGATTCCATGAAGGACTTTATTTTCTGAAATGCAGCATAGTCCTCAGTCATAAGAGTCACATTTCCGAATGATGATTCAGCATTATCTTCATTTTTCTCAACGTTAACTGAGACTGGGTTAGTTGTGGCCCAATCAGGTTTGCCATGAAGTTTCCAGCATGATGCCGCAAGGTGGTTCTGACGGCCACAATAAGTGTAAAGTTGAGGCTCATTACAGAAAGAATTCTGACCCGTTCTACCACCTCTATTTTCAGCTCCTCTCATAGTTCGATCCCCTCTCATATTTCTGCCCCGTCCTCGGGATGAGGAAGATGTTTCCCGATTGCCAGAGAACATCACCGATGGAGCATCAATAGGAGAAGGAGGAGATGAATCCGGTATCCTAAGCAATGTAGCACTAATATCATCGAAGGATGGAAGAGCAGAAGAACTTAGAAGTTGAGTTTTGGCCACCTCAAGGTATGGTTTAATATTCGATAAGCAAATGGCAGCTGCCGAAGCTTCTCTTTGTCGTTCTTGAATGGCAATATCAATGAAATATGGCTGAACTAGTTTCCATTCTTGAAGAAGATCGTGAAACCGTGCCAAAAATTCGTGAATATTATCTCTATGTTTCGTATGCAGTATGTTTTGTAAGACATCATATATCTTTTGTAATGAAGCAGTGCTTGAGTAAAGCTTGGCACAAGTGTCCCATATGTTCTTGGCGGTTTCCAAGTGGACCACATTGTTGGCCACCTGCTCTTCCATGCTATTAATGAGCCAACTTATCACCATGTTATCATCCTTAACCCACTTGTGGTAGGACGCATCTTCTTCATCAATCGGAGGAGGAAAGTTAACAACATGGCTCAAGAGGTCACGAGTAAGAAGAACCCTCCGAACCGATTGTGACCAGCTCATGTAATTGGAGAGACCTCTAAGTGGAATTGTAGTAATATGGAGTATATCACTCTTATTACTATTGTATCCAATCTCCATGATGAGGTAAGTAAAATATGGAGGTCAAGGGTAAAGGCCTTCTACAAAGAACAATTACTCTATGTAATTTGAAGAACCCGTAGACCAAATCAATCACCAACAAAAGAGAACAAGAACCAATTTCTTTCACAAGGGCAAGCACCAAATTATCAATAAATTAGTGCCTTTAGAAAGTGATAATAACATCCAGCCATCACTCAACTTCTCTTGTATTCATAAGAACAAAGAGAAGAAAGTAGATGCAACCGATTAGGCCTTAATCCAAACTCCAACACAAACGAACAATAGTAAAAAATTTAGAGAAGATTTAACGACAAACCAAGACACTTGGAAGAGATTTATCTTCAGCTCATGGGAGATTTCAACGTAAGAAAAAATTCAATTGTTGAAGTTAAAACAAACGGAACTACAAAGGGTAAATGGCTGTTGGCATTTCATCAAACATATAATGGGCATCCAACAACATAACCCTAACCCATGAGTAACCTAAAGTAGGAGAAGATACAACAACATGTGTTGGAATTCTACTTCAAATGAGATGGATTCAAATTACATAAAGGTAATTGAATTTCACCCATCAATCTTAATAAGATGCAAACAGCAAATGATCTTGATCACTCTTGTAATTGATTTACAAGGAGTCAAGATTATAACATCAATTTAGTCATAGAAATAAATCTTTACAACATATAAAGATTGATCTTGACTGGACATGACTCAAAATTCAATAAGTAAAGAAAAACAGTAAAAAGGAGTATGTAAATAAGAAAAGGAAACAAAAAAAAAACGTAAATAAGAAGATGATGAACTTATCTCTTTATGACTGAACTCCTTTTACAACTTCTTGAACAGATTTCATAATAACTCCATGAAGAGATCCTAAACTCCTTGCTCTGATACCATGTAGAATTTAGGATCTCATGAAAGGAACTTTAGATCAATAAGAAAGAAGAAGAAGAAGAAGAGAGAAGGAGAAGAGAAGAAGAAGAACGTGGAAGAAGAGAGTTTGGATTAAGGGAGAAGAGGGTTGCGTCAAAAAGAAAAATGAGGGTTGGACGAATTTTTGGAAAGAGAGGAGAGTGCTTCAATGCCCTACCTCTTAGCCAATGCCTTCATTTATAGTTTTACAATACCCTTAGGGCTACAACTTGATAAAATAAAAGACATAAAAGGAACACATATTTACACCTATGCCATCTTTATGGAAAGTACCATATTTTACACATATGCCACTCCTTTGACGTGTGGGCTTCTTGTCTTGAGCTCGTGGGCTTGAGCCCATCTTCCCACAATCTTCATAGAGCATAATGGCGATCCTAAATTGGTAGTTCTGATACCATGTTGAATTTAGGATACCATGAATAATACCTCGAGCAAGGGGAGAGAGAAAAAGGAAAAAGAGAAGAGCTCTCGGGTAGAGAGAGAAGAGAAAGAAAATAAAAGAGAGTAGAGAGAGAACACCTCACAAGAGAGAGAAGAAAAAAAAGAAACTTGTTTGATGAATTCCGAGTTACAATCACCTCTATTTATAGTTGAGGAGGTGATAGAGTCCATGTACAAGTAATTTTAGGACTCTTAATTACACTCCAACTAGAACTCTCCAAGATAAGCCTATCATGATAAGATTACATTATCTATTTAAGAGACTAATTTAACTCAACTACAAACATTTTCTTTAATGATGTGAATCAAGCTAGAGAGCCAACTCTTGGTCTTATCTTGTGGGTCCCACATGATCTTCTAGCTCATAGAGATACAAGCTCATAGTATTTTTTTGGGTCCCACTTGATCTTCAAATCTTCTATTTAATTCTAGCACATGTTCCTTATCTCTTAGCTAGAGCCACTTTGTATGAGGACTCTTGTTGATACCTCTCGAGCTCATGGTGGGTCCCACCAGATTGTGGGGCCATGGTGGGTCCCACATTGTAATAGATAGCATACCTCCTCGACCACCTAGGCTACCACCAGTCTCGTGTCATGCCACATCTTAGGCGATGGATTCAATAGAGCCACCATCTGAGATACATGATAGTGTGTTACTTGGGAGGGACAATCGTGTCCTTGAGACATAGAAAATGAATTTCAACTGATTATTATCACTCTTTTTTGTTAAAGTATAGTTTTCCTACAATAATTTATATTTTGTATATATAGATATATTCACACCATTGCCTTCCACATCATCTCTATCCACATCGTCTCCAACCATTTCCTCACAAAAGAGGCGATCACAATGCCCTAGCTAGGGCAATAGAGTCGATGATCTAATGAGAGACCTCGACAAGAGGATCTCGGTGGATTTTAGAGATTTGCATAGGAGGGAAAGGGACCCTTTAGTCCACTTTTCACTCATTGGGTAGCCATGTCTTGAGGGCTCATATGGAGGTAAAGGTGGAAAGTTCAAAGCATACACCGAAGATTAGATAGCTTGTTCTTGTCCTTATATTGTGGTGCTACAAATTACTCAATTAAATGTTCCTTTTTATTTTTTTCTAGCTTATAATGTTAAGTTTAATAATGTTCTGTGTTAAAGGAGAAATTTGATGTTGATATGAATAGTAATACAACGGCACGAACTCGTGCATTTTATATTAGGTGTTGCATTTTGATAGCATCGGACTGCTATCACGCCTAGTATAGAGATCGTGGAGGTTACCCTACAACACTATCCACTCTTTATAAAGGGGTTTCCCTCAAGGAGCAGCAACGATTGTGTGTGAACATGTTTCTGAGGGAGAGGTTCCAATTGATTAGATTTCTAGGGATTTTAGTTTAAAAAATCTCAATTATTTTTTCTTTTACACAGGTCTAATTTCCCTTTGCAAAGGCATTCCTGAGTAAATATTGAAAATGTTAGCAAACAAAATGTTTGACATACTACATGATCAAAGTCTTTTATCCGTATCAGAGAGGAGATGGTATGTATTTGATTTGGATATATTTTATTTCAAATTTAATACAAATGTAATATATTTACACGCAAGTGTCCTTCTAAATGTGTAGGGTAAAAATTGCTCTGATATTGAGCAATTTCGGATTACTCATCAGTTAGAGTACCAGTGGATTGATAGTACTAAACAATAATATGTAAGTATAACTTTCTTATGAATAGTATATTTTATTTAAAAATAATAATTATAACTGACTTGTGTTATTTTTCAAGGAAGAGATGTAACAGTTGGTACAAGGACACAAGAGGCTAATGAGCTTGTTGATGAGAGTGTCATTGTGCGTCAAGACTTGTGGAGATAGGTTTGGCTACGTTAATGGGTTAGATTTGTCTCAACCGCTTCTACCCAGGATGGCCCAACCATCTTCCTCTCAGTCGTCGACATATATAGAGAAGGAATTGCGGGAAACTAAAGAGCCATTGTCCCAAACTCAAGAGTAGTTGTGAAACAATGTTGTGTTGTTGAAGAGTCTTACTGTTGTACTGAAGAGTAGGATCATAAGATGAAGATGTAATGGTTCTTTTAGCAAATGCAGACTCAAACCTAGTGATGTGAAATTTAATTACATCAGCTTTTATACCTCGTAAGCGTACGAATCGTTCATGTAATCTAGCGGGAAGCGAGGGTCATATCCATAGGGAGGAGATTTTGTGTATTCTTCAGTCAACTAGCCTAACCAAATATGATGAATTAATCTGAACTAAACACTAATTATATCCTAAATTATCAAGCAATAATCTAATTAACTACTTGCACAACAGGAAACGTCAACTCTGGATTTACCGTGATTCGTGCCTCTCTTGAGTGCCACGTAACCACGAATCCGGATTCTCAATCCTTGCGTCTAGCCCCTCTCGGGCGCCTAGAGTTAATGATAGAGATCAGATTACAATAAAATGCAGAGAATCAATTTCCTATTGCGATGATGCTAAAATTATCAACTCTGGATTTTATCGTGATTCGTGCCTCTCGAGCACCACGTAACCACGAATCTGGATTCTCAATCATTGCGTCTAGCCCCTCTCGGGCGCTGATAGATGCCATATTCTGACATGAGAACTAAGTTAATTATAATAGAATAACCTTTATAATTGTGTTATAGGTGGTTATTTTTCGATTTTCAAATGAAATGAGCATTTATTGAATTTGGCATTAATCACTGTCGATATTGCATATTTTTCTCTCCTAAATTATATTTCATTATTTTTAAGGCTTATTTCTTCTTTAAATGCTTTTTATAGATTTAATTATGGAATTTCAGGAGAATTTTGGTGGAAAAGGAGATATTTACCAAAATGCCCTTAGTAAAATGGAGGTGATTTTTAGGTCAAATCATTTTAAAATAAATAAGATGGTATTAAAGGAGAGAGGGGAGCGTCGAACGGAAGACGGGGGGAGACCCGAGAGAGGAGCGTCAAGAGAAAACAGAGACCAAAACAGAGGACCTTGGGCCGGAAACAGGGGAGGATCCGAGAGGAGTTCCCCACCGTCGCTCGCCGGGCCACTGCCTTTCACCATGCCACCGCCGTCCACCGCCGTCCAGAAATCGAGAACAAACCCGAGGAGAGCTCGAGAGAGTCTCCGTCGAGGTGAGTTCGACAGTCGTCGCTCACCAGGCTGAGAGGGGATCCGATAGGGCTTCTCCGGTGCCAATTCCGCTTTCCAACCATCCTCTGGCGTCTATCACATATTTCCGACCATTCCCGGAGCTATTCCGACTCCGACCAAGACTCGAGAGAGCCGGTTAGAGAATGTCAGCTCTGTTTCGTTCTTCGTCGGACGTTAGCTCCGTCCGTCGGCTTCCAACCTTCGTCGCCGACGTCGTTTCTACCTCCGGCCACTCACTCTTGCCAACCCGAAGCCATTGATTTCGGGAAATTGCAGCACCCGTGAGAACGAGTCTGCTGCCTGAGCGAGAGGAAGGAGAAGGGGAGTAATCCATCATTTTTGAATTTATTTTTTCTATAGTTTGAACTTAGGTTTTGAATGTTTATTAAATGTGATTTGATAATTAATGTTTATTGAATATTTCTTTTCCTGATATTTGATTAAATTAAATAGTTAGAGTAGGATTTTAATTTAGGTTGGATTTTGGTATTTTAATCTGATTTCTGTCTTTCACTCTATGCGCCCGAGAGGGGCTAGACGCAAGGATTGAGAAATCGGATCCGTGGTTACGTGGCGCTCGAGAGAGGCACGTATCATAGTAAAATCCAGAGTTGACGTTTCCTGTTGTGGAAGTAGTTAACCAGATGATGGTTTGATAATTTAGGATATAATTAGTGTTTAGTTTAGATTAATTCATCATATTTGGTTAGGCTAGTTGACTAAAGAATACACAAAATTCAGTCCTCCTTGTGGATATGACCCTCGCTTCCCGCTAGATTACATGAACGATTCATACTCTTGCGAGGTATAAAAGCCGATGTAATTAAATTTTGCATCAGGCGCCTAGAGTTAATGACAGAGATCGGATTACAATAGAATGTAGAGAATCAATTTCCTATTGTGATGAAGCTAAAATTATCAACTCTGGATTTTACCGTGATTTGTGCCTCCCTCGAGCGCCACGTAACCACGGATCCGATTTCTCAATTATTGCGTCTAGCCCCTCTCAGGCGCATAGAGTGAAAGACAGAAATCGGATTAAAATACCAAAATCCAACCTAAATTACAATTCTACCCTAACTAGCTAATTTAATCAAATATCCGGAAAAAAAAATATTCGTTAAACATTAATTATCAAATCAAATTTAATAAACATTCAAAACCTAAGTTCAAACTATAGGGAAATTAAATTACAAAATGACGGATTACTCCCCTTCTCCTTCCTCTCGCTCGGGCAGCACAGGCTCATTCTCACGGGTGCTGCAATTTCCCGAAATTGATGGCTTCGGGTTGCAAGAAAAAACGGCCAGAGGTAGAGACGACGTCGATGAAGAAGGATAGAAACCCACGGATGGAGGTGGTGCGGCGGAAGATGGAATGGAGCCAAAATCCTCTGACCAGCTCTCTCGAGTCTCGGTCGGAGTCGAAATAGCTTCGGAAATGGGTAATCGACGTCGGAGGATGGTCGTAATGCAGAATTGGCATCGGAGGAGCCCTCTCGGGTCACCTCTCGGCCTGGCGAGCAGAAAATGGTAGCGTCGAACTCGCCGTGACGGAGACTCTCTCGAGCTCTCCTCGGGTATGTTCTCTGTTGCAGGAAGGGGGTGGTCGACAATGATGAACGGTGTTTGGAGGGAGCCCTCTCGAGTCTTCCCTCCGAACGGTCGGCAGCCTCCCCTGTTTGTCCCCTGTTTTCGGTCCTTGAGCTCCCCCTTCCGGTCCACCTTTCTTTCAAAACGCTCTTACCCTAAAAATCTCTCTCTTTCACTAATGGCATTTTGGTAAATATATCCTTCTCCACCAAAATTCTCCTGAAATTCCATAATTGAATCCATAAAAATCATTTCAGGAAGAAATAAACCCTAAAAGCAATGAAATATAATTCAGGAGAGAAAAATACACAATATAGACAGTGATTAATGCCAAATTCAATAAATGCACATTTCATTTGAAAACCGATAAATAACCACGTATAACACAATTATAAGAGCTATTCTATTATAATTAACCTAGTTCTCATATTAGAATCTGGCATCTATCACACCCCCAAACCTAAATCTTTGCTAGTTCCTAGCAAAACAACAATAGAACCAAAATTAAGCTTAGGAAAACAAAATACCACTTTCGTAGGGAACACGATTGCATTTAGCGTATGCAACAAGCCGTTAAAACCTTACTTGACGGTAGTGGCTGAGTTGTGTCTCGTTAGGGTTTGCATGGAATTTACCCACAAAATTCATCTAAATAAACAATATAAAAATAAAACTTAAGAAAATTTACTCCTCATTAGCATATGACTAACACTTAGTATCGTAAAATATCTTAAAATCATTTCAAACCCTACTCAATTTGAAAACCTGTGTAAAATATAGCACATTATCAATCCAAATACACTCATTGTTACTCCACCGGAACCAATGTGACCCATAAGCAATTACTTCAACAGAACAAAGAGGCAACAAATAACAATAAAATCCTGGTCACTTCACAATTAAGAGAAAATAGTAGAGTAAGCATGTTGTCTGACAATCTCACAAAAGAAGTATATCAATTTCAATCTTGACCTGCAACTTCTTTCAACTTACAATTCATCATCAAAGTTAAGGAAACTCATTTCTTCCAGATTTAAACCCATTTTACGCTATTACCAGCGCATTTTTGCTATTACGAGCATAATTTTTGTTTCACTGAATACTTTTGATATTACCATCATTTTGTATTCGTCTTCACTGGACATGCACTTATTTTTAAGTAACCGATTGTTCTGGTGCATGTCCCTGGGTTTGCCCAGGCTGTTTCTGAAGTTATTTGTCTTTTGCAAGCAAGAGCATTTTCATTTGCATTCATACATTACAACAAGGAATTTCACTGAGATATAAAAAGGAATAAGTTCAAACAGGCATACAAGACTATTCAGACTAACATAGATCAACACTAGATTTACATGTTCTCTTTTGCAACTAAGTTCCAAGTCTAATGCAATAGTAAGTTATCCCACTGAATTCTCATGGATCACAACAAATGATATTAGATTTCTAATAGGCATATTATACACAGTTTTACGAAAAAATTTGAAACACATTTGAGCAACTTATTTTAACTCTACTAAAGTTAACCACGTACTAAGAGGAGTAATTTGAAAACCACGAACAAAAATCAAAAGAAAATCATTGCTAAGACATAAAAGAGTCGTTTCCCCCCCCAAACCTAAACCTAACATTGTCCTCAATGGGGAAAAATTAAAACACCAGAACGAGTACAAAAAGGAATAATAGCTAAAGAATAATAAAACTCATGGAAACCACATGCTCCATTGGCACACAAGAAGTAAAGCAAAGCCAAAACAGTGCAAGGAAAAGAGATATCAGCAAATACCCCCAAACCTAGAGCATGACACATCATCAAGCAAACCAACTAACAATCACTAAAATATCTTATTTACTAGACGATTTATTGCTGGCCTTAATGTCGGTTCTGGTGCCAGTCTTCTCGTCTAGTAGCTACTACTCCAATTGACTCACAGCTTAGCTAGTTATACTCCAGTAGAGTAAGGGTTAAGCTCCCTCAGGTTCCTAAATCCATAGGTGGGACCACATGTGTTTGGTCATCAACAATAATACCGAAGAGTCAATAAAGACCCCCAGGAATGATATATAGTCTCCCTCGAAGAAGGTTTACTCATATCAGTTGTACCCGTAGATAATCATTCGTAGATGAAACTGCTATCCCACATCACACTTTGAAGAAACCTCCATGTGACTGGCCACTAAAGGCAGCAGGAATCACGCGCTGAACACAAGTCCTTGAGTTACTCACCATAAAGTTTTCATTCAATACTTCAAGATCGAACTGGTCAATCCCAGAACGGTTTGTTGAGTACATACCTTTCAAACTAGGGACCAAAAGTCTGGTCATCGACTACCGGAACCATTTATGCTCTCAGCCTGTAAGAGAGTACCCCGAGCCCATGATGGGGCCGGCATCGCTGGGGGACCTCCAATCAAACAAGACCAGAGTACACCAAAGGTTATACCAATAAGAATGAATAAACCAAAAATAAAAACTGTAATGTACAAAGGGATAGAAACGTGGGGATTGCCCACAATGTGCTAAGTTTATAGTCGTAAGCAAGACTCTAACGCAGTCAAGATGAAAGGACAGGTTCCTCCAAGAAAATCACCATCACCTCCTCCTGTGTGGGGACATTCTCAAGATATGGTTTGAGTCGCTGACCGTTAACGTTGAAGACCGACCCGTTGGCCACCTGGATCTCAGCGTCACTGGAAACAAATGCAATCGTGAGTTACAAAGTAAAACATTCTGTCCAACAGTAAAAGATTTGCGAAAAATAGATTTATCATGTAAAAGTTTTGTTCGCTCCTTATACAATTTGGCATTCTCATAAGCATCATGACGTATCTCCTCCAACTCATTCAATTGCAATTTCCTCTCCTCACCCACTTGAGCCAAATCAAAATTTAAAGCCTTAATGGCCCAATAAGCTCTATGTTCAAACTCAACAGGTAGATGACATGCTTTGCCGAACACTAGGCGAAATGGAGACATCCCAATAGAAGTCATAAGCATTTTTTTTTTTTTTAATTCTGACCTAAGACCATGGAGAACAAAGAAATACACTTAATACGTGCCTCCCCAGCAACGGCGCCAAAAACTTGATGTGAAACTTAATTACATCGGCTTTTATACCTCGCAAGCGTACGAATCGTTCATGTAATCTAGTGGGAAGCGAGGGTCATATCCACAGGGAGGACTAGATTTTGTGTATTCTTCAGTCAACTAGCCTAACTTAATATGATGAATTAATCTGAACTAAACACTAATTATACCCTAAATTATCAAGCAATAATCTAATTAACTACTTGCACAATAGGAAACGTCAACTCTGGATTTTATCGTGATTCGTGCTTCTCTCAAGCGCCACGTAACCACGAATCCGGATTCTCAATCCTTGCGTCTAGCCCCTCTCGGGCGCCTAGAGTTAATGACAGAGATCGGATTACAATAAAATGCAGAGAATCAATTTCCTATTGTGATGATGCTAAAATTATCAACTCTGGATTTTACCGTGATTCGTGCCTCTCTCAAGCGCCACGTAACCACGAATCCAGATTCTCAATCCTTGCGTCTAGCCTCTATTGAGCGCCTAGAGTTAATGACAGAGATCGGATTACAATAGAATGCAGAGAATCAATTTCCCATTGTGATGATGCTAAAATTATCAACTCTAGATTTTATCATGATTCGTGCCTCTCGAGCGCCACGTAACCATGGATCCGATTTCTCAATCCTTGCGTTTAGCCCCTCTCGGGCGCATAGAGTGAAAGATAGGAATCAGATTAAAATATCAAAATCCAACCTAAATTACAATCCTACCCTAACTAGCTAATTTAATCAAATATTCGGAAAAAAAATATTCGTTAAACATTAATTATCAAATCAAATTTAATAAACATTCAAAACCTAAGTTCAAACTATAGGAAAATTAAATTACAAAATGATGGATTACTCTCCTTCTCCTTCCTCTCGCTCAGGCAACACAGATTCGTTCTCACGGATGCTGCAATTTCCCGAAATTGATGGCTTCAGGTTGGAAGAGCGAGTGGCTGGAGGTAGAGATGACACCGGTGAAGAAGGATAGAAACCCACAGATGGAGGTGGTGCGGCGGACGATGGAATGGAGCCGAAATCCTCTGATCGGCTCTCTCAAGTCTCGGTCGGAGTCGGAATAGCTTCGGAAATGGGTAATCGATGCCGGAGGATGGTCGGAATGCGGAATCGGTGCCGGAGGAGCCCTCTCGGGTCACCTCTCGGCTTGGTGAGCAGAAAATGGCAGCATCGAACTCACCGCGACGGAGACTCTCTCGAGCTCTCCTCGGGTCTGTTCTCGGTTGCAGGATGGGGGTGGTCGACGGTGATAAACGGCATTCGGAGGGAGCCCTCTCGGGTCTTCCCTCCGAACGGTCGACAGCCTCCCCTATTTCTCCCTTGTTTTCGGTCCTCGAGCGCCCCCTTTCGGTCCACCTTTCTTTCAAAATGCTCTTACCCTAAAAATCTCTCTCTTTCACTAATGGCATTTTGGTAAATATATCCTTCTCCACCAAAACTCTCCTAAAATTCCATAATTGAATCCATAAAAATCATTTCAGGAAGAAATAAACCCTAAAAGTAATGAAATATAATTCAGGAGAGAAAAATACGCAATATAGACAATGATTAATGCCAAATTCAATAAATACACGTTTCATTTGAAAACCGATAAATAACCACCTATAACACAATTATAAGGGCTATTCTATTACAATTAACCTAGTTCTCATGTCAAAATCTGGCATCTATCAGCTAGCCACCCCTAATCCTCTTGCTGATGGTGTATAGTTTTTTATTTGTTTTTTTTTATAATTTATAAATTGTTACATTTTGAAAAAGAGTATGCATAATTTGTTAAGGGGATTTTTAATACATATTTTATATATTTTCAGTTCTATATTTAAATAATTACCTTATTTAAAAATTTTATTTATTTTAAAATAAAAATTATTTTATAAGATAATTAAAAATTATATTAAAATAATTTATCCTATACAGTTAAATTAAGAATTCACTGGTTGAGGTTTCATTTTTTCTACCGACTCACCGACAAGGTATGCAAATCATAAGGGCCCCTTTGTTGACAAAAAAAAACAAAGAAATTCGTTGGTAGAGATTCAAAATCTCAGACAATGAATTTTTTTAATTTCTTTGGCAGGGTTTTGACTTATGCCAATGAATTTCATAATTTGCTAGCAGAAGTTTATCCCAGTCAAAACATGCTAACAAATTTTCCTAGTGAATTTTTCTCTTAGAGAAAGTTGTACTAGTGAAATCTTAACTTCTACCAATAAAAAAAATTCATTGGCAGAAATCTAATTTTTTGTAGTGAGAGTATAGGAGCGACAATTGATACTAATGTCATATTGCTTCTAATTCCAAGATGGAGTCAACAGATATAATTTTTTAACCTAGTAGGTTGTAGTGAGAGTATAGGAGCGACAATTGATACTATTGTCATATTGCTTCTAATTCCAAGATGGAGTCAACAGATATAATTTTTTAACCTAATAGGTTGTTGAATTTAGGATCCCTTGTCCAATATTCCGAGCAAGAGAAAGAAGAAAGAAAAAGAAGAAAAGGGAAGAAGAACTCTCGGGTAGAGAGAAGAAAAAGAAAAGAGAAAAAAGAGTTGTGTGCCAAGCAAAGAGAGAGAGAGAGAGAGATTAAATCAAGAAGGAGATGTTTAACTTGATTAATTCCGAATTACAATACCTCTATTTATAGTAGAGGAAGAGATAGAGTCCTTATACAATTAGCCTTTCAATCTCCTAATTACATTCCATCTCTAACACTCTAAGATAAGTCTATCAACTCAATCTACTAGAAGACTAATATGAGTTGAACTAGAACTCTTTCTTCAATCACGTGAATATAAGGGAGGAGGCTAGCTCGTGGCCTTGGTCCCACATGATCTTCCAGCTCATATTGATAAGGTTGCCAGCTCGTGGTATCTTTGTGGGTCCCACTTGATTTTCAAGTCTTCTAACTCATTTCAGCTTGTGATTCTTAACTCCTTATTTCACTAGCTTGAGTGAGGACTCTTCTTGGTGTCCCACGTCCTCATGGTGGGTCCCACCAGCTCGTGTACCATGGTGGATCCCACATTGTAACACTCCCCCTCAATCTAGGGGTGTGAAAACATCATAAACGTCCAATTTGCTAGACATAATCTTGTGAGTGATTGGCTTGGTGAGAATATCTGCAACTTGACTTTATGATGATATATGTCTTAGAGATAAAAAGCCTGCTTGGGATTTTTCTCGTATAAAATGGCAATCCACTTCCATATGCTTTGTTCTTTCATGGAAGACTGGATTCATTGTAATGTGTATTGCTGCTTGATTATCACAATATAGATCTATCGGAGCTTCTTTGTAGAATCTCAATTCAGTGAGAAGATTTATTATCCATAGGAGTTCACTAACAGTGTGTGTCATGGCTTTGTATTCTCCTTTTGCACTAGACCGTATTACTACATTTTGCTTATTGCTTTTCCATGTAACCAAATTCCCTCCAACCATCATACAAAATCCCCAAGTAGATTTTTGTTATGCACGTAATAACATTATTATTTTAGTGTTTTCTTTAATTTACTTTATTTTATTACAGTTTTAGGTCATAGGGGTATTTTTGGAATATTTTATTTATAGGGCTATTTTTGGAATATTGTATTTATAGGGGTATTTTTAGAATATTTTATTGTAAACCCTAACAGGGTGAGCCCTATTTAAGGGGTAAGAGTAATGAGAAATACAAGCATTGAAGTATTAAGAATTAGGTTAAATCTAGCGTAAAGCGGCTTAGAGTTCTCCTCAACGAGCTCTAGGGTTATCAAGCTTCCCTTAGGCTTGATCATTCGATCTTCGTCTCTCCCATGTCTTCCTACTATCCCTACGGTAATGCCTGGAAGACCCGTAACCCGTGGCAGACCCCAGATCCTCCCAAATAATCCTTGTGTCAGATCCGGGACCGTAACAACTTGGTATCAGAGCAGGGTAACCCGACAGAGAGAAGCACCAATGAATACTTTGAATTGCTTGAAAGAAAATTTGATATTGTCCTAGAGAGCTTCTCAAAAATTGATATCGATATGGAGACCTTGAAGGGAAGGATGGATACCATGGAGAATGGTCTAACTACTGGAAAAAAATTTGCTACATTGGAGGAGAAGTTCTCTCTCAGTTTGGAAACCTTGAAAGGAAGGATGGATAGCATGGAGACTGGTCTGAGCACTGGCAAGAACCCAATTCCAGGAGACCATTCGCAGATCAGAGGGGGAGATAAGTTTACTAGACACACGAGTTTCTCGGGTCAGCAAGGACCCTTCATTCCAGGGGGACACCTCAACCAGGGGGGAGGCACTGTACCTCTCATTTCATATCAGAGAGGAGGGGACCATTCGTATAACAGAGGGGGAGATGAATTTCTGAGGCGCATGAGTTTCTCGGGACAGGAAGGACCCTTCATTCCGGGGGGACACTTCTACCAGGGGGGAGGCACTGTTCTGAGGTATACTAAAATGGAATTCCCTACTTATAATGGGTCAGAAGACCCTTTGATATGGTTATATCGATGTGAAAAAAAATTTATCCATCAGCGAGTCCCAACCTATGACCAGGTCAACGTAGCTATTTTCCACTTACTAGGGGAAGCACAACTTTGGTACTAGCTAGTTGAGGTTGATAGCGAGGTGGTAGATTGGGATGAATTTAAGGGACTGTGCTCTCTCCATTTTGGTCCTCTGGCTTACAGTTAGGGGTGGCTTCGAACCGAGCCGGTTCGCTAGCCGCTCGAGTTCAGCTCGATTCCGGCTCGGTTCGATTAGTTTTATATCGAGCTCGAGCCGAGATCGAGCTCAAAAATAGGTTCGTTTAGATTAACGAGCCGAACCCGAGCAGAGCCAGGTTCGGATCGTCGACTCGCGAACTAGCTCATTTTATCGAGCGGCGATTCAGGAATCGGGGGAGTTCTAAAAAAAATTTGGGACAGAGAGTCCCGTCTCTTCCCTTTCGTCCTACCCGTCTGGAACCCATACTTCTCTGCCATTTCAACATGATTTTCTCACAAAATTCATTGTCCGTCGGCGGGTATTCATGGGAAACAAGGGATTTTGGTCTTCAAATCCCTCATTCTCCCTCTCCCTCTCCGATTCCTCAATCTCTGTCAAAGACTTCAATTTTTTCGTCTTCCTCTGCGATTTCTTCCTCTTCTATCTTCTTCCTCTTCGATTTCTTCATCCGAAGTTCTTCCTCGCCGACGAACGAAAGCCATGGTCCGACGGGAGGTAAGATTTTTATTTAATGTTTTTTTTTTTTTTTGCGTCGCCGACCTAACCCTACAAAATCTCTAAATCTCACTTCGTTTAAGCATTGATTCTTCATTCTTTGAAAGGTTTTGGAGATATCCCCGAATGGTGAACACTCTCTATTTTTGTAAGTGTTGATTTTTTTTTTTTCATTTTTATCTTCTGTATGTTTTCTTCCTCAACGATTTCGGAGTTGATTTTTGTTTTTCATTTTTATCTTCTGTACGTTTTCTTCCTCTGCAATTTCGGTGTTGATTTTTTTTTTCATTTTTATCTTTTGTACGTTTTTTTCCTCTGTGATTTCAGTGTTGATTTTTTTTTTCATTTTTATCTTCTGTAAGTCTAGTTAGCCTTTGGTTGACAGGACTCTGGGGTTCGTTGTATATGTTCCAGATAAAGTTAAATACATCATTTTAATTATTTTTTACCTTTTTTCCTCAATCAATAAGTTTATCTCGTATCGTTTTCTATCATGTGGTTTTTTTTAAGCACGAAGAGAATTTAGCAGACCATGTAGTTGGTTATTATTTTATCACTCACAGGCCTAAACTTTGACCTTCCAATTTCCATCTATATTGCTATCAGCGGTATTGGTTTTAAATGCATAAAACTTCTGTTCTCTCATAAGAATCTCTTTAAGCTAAAAAGGATCATTCATCCTTTGCTCGGCATTGCATTCTGTACAGTCGTCATTCATATGTTGTCCTACATTTGGTATCCTATATGATTTTCCTGTGGACAAAGTCTCAAAACCCTTCTTCTAGTCACAATATGTGGTTTATCAACATTTTCAATGTACCATGCACATCTACTTTTGCTAGTTCACTACTTATATTGATCTCCGTTCATATAGATTGTGTCCATATTAATTATATTTTATCTGGTAGTGGACTTTTTTTTATCCAAAATGCAATGATTAGTCTTTACCTTTTTTTTGCAGCTTCTATTGTGACTTGGTTCTGTTTTTTTTTTTTTTTTTCAATAACTTGAGAGAATTAAAATTATGATAACATGCTCTTTGAATCAATTGTGTAAACAAAAATCATGTCCTAACTGCAAAATTTTTTAAAAAAAAACCCTATCTGGTGTGATCAGAGCTTGTTCTTTCTTCATGTGTCTTTTTCTTATTCCTATGGAACTCTTCCTCTTCCTAAATATAATATTGTGGTCCATAAAACAACCATAATAATTAAATTGTTGTTCACCAAAACAAAACATTTTTTTATGCATATGGAACTCAACCCAATTATGTTATGTTAGACTAGTAACAAGTCTAGTAAGTATGTATTCATCATACATATTAGATCAGAACATTTCAGAATATAGTACATAATTTTTATTTTTAAACCCAATATTTCGTTGAATTGATACGTTAGATACAGACCGATGTAAATTATCTCTCTTTTTTGCAATCGTTTTTTATCCTTCCTCTTCAATTTCTTCATCCAAAGTTCTTCCTCGTTGACGAGACGAAAGCGACGGTCCGACGGGAGGTAAGATTTTTATTTAATGTTCTGTTTTTTTCGTCGCCGACCTTACCCTACAAAATTTCTAACTCTCGTTTCATTTTAGCAGTGCTCCTTCATTCTTGGAAAGGCTTTTGGAGATATCCCTGAACGGCGAACACACTTTCTGTTTCTATAAGGTTTGAATTTTTTTTTCATTTTTATCATTAATTTCTTGTTATTGAGGTTGTATTTCATCAGAATATTAGAAGAGAATGTTGGCATGCTTATTTCCTTCTCTTAGAAGTTTTTCAATTTATATATAAAAAAGGATCGATATATTGAACTGGAAACTATTGGGTGCAGGGCTATAGGCTGAAAGAGACCCCGCTGCATTGAAAGACAAGGGTCGTTCCCGATTGTCACATCGTCACGTACCTTCCTCTAAGAATAGACAAGTATCTTAAATTATGTGTAGGATCTTTGTTGTTTGGATAGCTTCCTTTTCTCTATTTTTTAATTTTTAATTTTATTTTTTTGTAGAAGTAAGAATGTCAACACCTCCACAATTGACATCAATAATTAACACTAGTTCTAGTGTGACTATAAAAAGTGACTCAACTCCACCAGAGTCACTACCCTCTGTCATAGAAGTGGATCCAGATGAAATTACCATAAATGAGGATGAAGGTGACTTTACCCATACTTCAAAAAAACAAAAAAAGTCTCATGTGTGGTTGGAATTCAAAGAAGCATCACTTAATGGTACAAAAAAGGCTCAGTGTGTTCATTGTAAAATCAATTTAAGTGTTATTAGTAGTGGAGTGACCACACATATGAATCGACATTTGAAACGTTGCACTAGTAGAAAAGTGGCAATGAGAAAACAAAAAACCTTAAACTTTCAACCAGTGGGAGCGGGGTTTAATGTTGATCAGAGTCCATTTGGACTTCCTTTTATGGATTTTGGAGGAAAATATGATCAAGCTAAAATGAGAGTACACATTGCTCATTGGATTCTTATGCATGAGCATCCATTCATGATAGTAAAAGAGGAGGGATTTAATTTTGTAATGAAGATGGCAAATATGAATTATGAGAAAATATCCCGTAAGACCATTAAGAAGGAGTGTATGGAGGTGTATGAGGCAGAAAAAAAGAAATTGAAAATTTTGTTAAAAGAGATTAACAAGATTAGTCTTACCACGGATCTTTGGAAGTCCCAAAATCAAAAGATTGAATACATGGTTATTATTGGGCATTTTATTGACAATAATTGGAAGCTAAAAAAACGAGTCTTGAGTTTTGTGCATGTTCCTCCTCCTCGTCGTGATGTTGATATAGCAGATGCTATTTACAAGTGTTTGAAAGAGTGGGAGATCGAAAATAAAGTTTTTAGTATTTCAGTTGATAATGCTGCATATAATGATGATTGTATTAGAGTTTTGAAATAAGATTTTTCAAGGAAAAAAAATTTGGTGTGTGGTGGAAAGTTGTTTCATATGCGTTGTTGTGCTTATATTTTGAACTTATTAGTCCAAGATGGTCTTGTTCAGATTAAGGATATCATTGATAATGTACGTGAAAGTGTCAAATTCATAAACCTGTCTGAGGCTAGACTTCGCACTTTTTCTGAAATTGTACAACAATTAGAACTTGGTGAAAAGAGGTTGGTTATTGATTGTCCAACTCGTTGGAACTCCACTTATGACATGTTGTCTTCTGCATTAAAATTCAAAGATGCATTTTCTAGATTTAAAGTTAGAGAACCAACTTATGATTGTTTGCCAAGTTTTGATGAATGGGAAAAGGTTGACATGGTGTGTGAGATCCTAGAAGTTTTTAATGCAGTTACTAATATAATTTCTGGGAGTGACTACCCTACTTCTAATTTGTACCTTAGTGAGGTATATAGGGTAAAAAAAGTTCTGGATTTTCATTCTACAAATGAAAATATTTTCATTAGGACAATGGTTAGTAGAATGAAAGAGAAATTTGAGAAATACTGGGGTGAATGCAATTTATTGATGGTTGTTGCTTCAGTTTTGGATCCAAGGGTCAAATTAAAGTTGATCGAAATGTGTTTTCCAGTGATATATTCTAAGGAGGAAGCTACAATGAATATAAATTTAGTTTGACGCACCTTATATGAGATCTACGATGAATATGTATCCTTTTATAATGTGGATATTAGAAATGAAGAGATTGTTTCAAGTACTAGCTCTATGGGTGTTTCCACAAGTCGTAGGCCTTCATCAAGTTCAGGTTGGTCAAAGTTAATGAGTTATATGAAACAAAAGGATATAGTTAATTCACCAAGGTCAGAATTGGAAATTTATCTTGAAGAAGGTATATATAGTTGTGAGGAAACTTCACAATATGATTTTGATGTTTTAGAATGGTGGAAAGTGAATCATATAAAATTTTGGGTATTATCTAAGATGGCAGCAGACATCCTTGTAATTCCCATATCCATAGTAGCTTCAAAGTCTACATTTAGTGCTGGTGGTAGAGTAATAGACTCATATCGTTCTTCCTTGGCACCAAATACAGTTCAAGCTTTGATTTGTGGCAGTGATTGGGTTCGGGTTCTTCACGGTGTACAGAAAAATCAAAAGGTGAATTTCTTTGATTAATTATTTATTATAAAATTTTTTAGTTTATTTTTTAGTTTTATTTATTAAAATTTTGTTTTATGATTACAGCCTGAGAAGAAGAGTGTAGAGATAATGCTACCAGCTACATGATTTTTCATGTTCCACTCATCATGGTAATTTTAATATTTTTAACGACATTAAGTAACTAGTAGTGGAAGAGTATTTTTTTTTTTATCTGACAATAACTAATTTTATTTTTTTGTTTTTGTCATAGGTGGAGACTTTGCTCATGCAGGGACGCATATTAATTTCTAGCATTAAGAGAAACAACTATAGTTTGTAATTTTATAATGGATTTATAGTTTTTATTTGGGTGATTGTAAATTGATAGTGATATTTCATTTCATTTTGTTGTGTTTGATTATTGTATGGAGCTTATTTATAATGTTATGCAATGTATGAAGTGTTTAGACTAGTTTATGGAGTATATAAATAATTTGATGGAGTGTTTATGGAATGTATAGATAATTTGATGGAGTGTTTATGGAGTGTTTATGGAGTGTTTATGCAGGTATTATTCAGGTTGTATGTATATTGATTATGCCCAATTTTAAGTAGAGGTTATGCCGAATTTTATACTGGTATTATGTACATAGATTATGCCCAATTTTAAGAAAACTTTATGCCCAATCTTATATATGTATTATATATATAGGTTATGCTTAATTTTATGTAGAGGTCATGCCCAATTTTATGTAAAATGTATGTATAATTTTACATATAATTTATTTGATATATATTTTTTGAAAATTTTTAAATGTATGTTGAGGCTCGAGTTCGGCTCGAAGCTCGGCTCGAGCTCGGTTAAAATTTTTGGGCTCGAGCTCAGTAACAATTTTAGGTTCGAGACGAGGCTCGGCTCGAAGCTCGGCTCAAAATATTTAAATCAAGCTCGACTCGAACATAGGCAGGTTCGGGCTCGGCTTGGCTCGATGCCACCCCTACTTACAATAACCCTTTGGGAGATTTGGTTTTATTACGCCAAACTGGGGCCGTGGAGCAATATCAAAAATTGTTCCAGGAAAAATTAGCACGAGCCAGCAGTATGTTACAAGTGGATCAGCAAGTTGCGCTATCTACAGCAGGACTAATTGAGGCGTTAAAGCTTGAGGTGGAGCTCTATGCACCTGTTGACTTATCCAGCGCTATCAATATAGCTCGTGCTTTAGAACTGCGATAGCAGGCACAACACAGACGACCTCCATCGTCAGGGGAGCACATTCCTCCGAGAAACAACCTGGGTATTACTTTGAAAGGGGATCCGAGGTCTAGTTATCCTACACCTCCTTATATAAAAAAATTGACAAGTGCTGAGATGGCGGAACGGCGGGCTAAGAATCTGTGTTACAACTGTGATGAACCATATCGGGTTGGGCATCAGTGCAAAAGATTATTTTTGATCGATAAGGTTGAAGATGAGGATATCGAGGTGACAGAGGATATGATTGAGGAAAAACCACCGGACATCTCCCTGCATGCCATTTCTGGGCAGCAATCAGCCACAACTACGCAAAATGGGAGCGGCTCAACAACTTCCACCAAGTCTACCCAACTTCTGAGCTTGAGGACAAGCTCGATCTCCGGGGGGAGGGGCAGATGTTATGGACTCAATAACACTGAGTCATCTACTTTACTTTTATTATTTATGTTGCTTTTAATTTCGAATTTTATTGATTTGTAATAAGACTTAAAGGTAGGGGTAGAATTGGGTTTTATAACCCTAACCTATGTTGATGTTAATTACCCTATTTAAGGGGTAAGGATGGAGAAATAAAGCAAGTTCGGAATTAGCACAAACTAGAGTAAATTAGGTTAATCTAGGTTCTCCTCGAGCTCCCTCTTCTAAGGATTTTGGCGTGAACCTTCACTGCTATCTTGGTGTTTTCGTGAGTGTCTTGAGGGCTGAGAAAGGAGGAGAAAAGGAGAATTAAACCCTAACCTACGTGGTGAAGGGAAGGACTGGTTTTGTTCACGGAAATCAGGGAGAAAAGGGTGGAGAAGAACGGTGGTGTGGAACCTTTTTCTCAGCCAAGAAGAATGGAAAGAGGCTGTTGTATTGGAGGTCCTTCAAGAGGAAAGGGGCAGAGGAGGAGTTCCAAATCTGGGCTGACGAGGATTTCCGAATTCTGGGCAGAGGAGTTCCGAATTTTGGGCAGAGGAGGAGTTTCGAATCTGGGCTGAGGAGGAGTTCCGAATTCTGGGCAGAGGAGTTCCGAATTTTGGGCTGAGAAGGAGTTCCGAATCTGGGCTGAGGAGGAGTTCAGAATCCTTGTGTCAGATCCGGGACCGTAACAACTGGTATCAGAGCGGGAACACAACGGGTAATTCTCTAACCCAAAAAGAAATTATTATTCTGGACAAGGTACGCGATTCAATGGAAAAAGCATGCAAAGAACTGGGAGAAATTCGAGCATGGTATGAATACTCATTGAACGTTCGGCAAGGGAGCCACGTGCTCCCGCATTAAAGGTCATACGACCTGAAATCTCCGATTACGGCACATGCATAGAAGAGGCAGCAGAAGCTGTCTTGGATGAGGGCCAGGAACTCCGATGGCGATGACATCGGAATTTGGGGATTCCGAAATTCCAAAAACGGCGGCACTGGAAATTCCGACGAAACTCGAAATCTTCGAGCAAGCGCAAAACTCCCGAAATGTCTCCAAGGGTTACTATTCACCTCCAAGGGGTGCGATTCGCCACCGGAGTAGCAAGCGACTCACTCGCGTCCCTTGGGTCCGTCGGCGAACTTTCTGAGAGCCCTCAATCTCAGAAAAATTCCAAGCGGCGACGCCTCAGCGGACTTCTCTTCGTCACTGGAGAAACAGAAGATCCCGTCGGCACCGTAGGCAAAATTTCCACAAGGCGTCTCTCTTCCGAGGGGCTGAGAAACAGAAGATCCCTTGGGGTTTCGTCGCTTGGAGCATTGCCGAGACAGAGGACCTCTGTTTCTCAGCCCCTCGGAACAGAGACGCCTTGCGGAAATTTCGCCTACGACGCCGACAGGATCACCTGTTTCTCCGGTGACGAAGAGAAGTCCACTGAGGCGTCGCCGCTTGGAATTTTTTCGAGACAGAGGGCTCTCGAAAAGTTTGCCGAAGGACCCGAGGGACACGACTGAGTCGCCTGCTACTCCGATGGTGAATCACACCCCTTGGAGGTGAATCATAGCCCCTTGAGACATGTCGGGAGTTTTGCGCTTGCTCGGAGATTTCGAGTGTCGTCAGAATTTCCAGTGCCGTCGTTTTTGGAATTTCAGAATCCCCAAATTCCGATGTCGTCGCCACCGGAGTTCCTGGCCCTTGGCCTTTCTGCTCGTCCGAGATAGCTTCTGCTGCATCTTCTACGCATGTGCCGTAATCGGATATTTCAGGTCGTATGACCTTTTCTGCGAGAGCACGTGGCTCCCTTGTCGAACGTTCAATAGAATATTCATACCATGCTCGAATTTCTCCCAGTTCTTTGCATGCTTTTTCCATTGAATCGTGTACCTTGTCAAGAATAATAATTTCTTTTTGGGATAGAGAATAACCCATTGTGTTCCCGCTCTGATACCAGTTGTTAAGGTCTCGGATCTGACAAGGATTCTTTGGGACGATCTGGGGTCTGCCACCGGTTATGGGTCTTCCAGGCATTACCGTAGGGATAGTAGGAAGACATGGGGGAGACGAAGATCGAATGATCAAGCCTAAGGGAAGCTTGATAACCCTAGAGCTCGTTGAGGAGAACTCTAAGCCGCTTTACGCTAGATTTAACCTAATTCTTAATACTTCAATGTTTGTATTTCTCATTACTCTTACCCATTAAATAGGGTTCACCCTGTTAGGGTTTACAATAAAATATTCTAAAAATACCCCTATAAATACAATATTCCAAAAATACCCCTATAAATAAAATATTCCAAAAATACCCCTATAACTAAAATATTCCAAAAATACCCCTATGACCTAAAACTTAAATAAAATAAAGTAAATTAAAGAAAACACTAAAATAATAATGTTATTGCGTTCGGGAACATAATTGAAGTATTAAGAATTAGGTTAAATCTAAAGCGGCTTAGAGTTCTCCTCAATGAGCTCTAGGGTTATCAAGCTTCCCTTAGGCTTGATCACTACCTCGGCACCGGTGGAGACGTCGGCATACAGACACTACTTCTGAGCTTGAGGACAAGCTCATCTTCCAAGGGGGTGTAATGTTATGCACGCAATAATATTATTATTTTAGTGTTTTCTTTAATTTACTTTATTTTATTTCAGTTTTAGGTCATAGGGGTATTTTTGGAATATTTTATTTATAGGGGTATTTTTGGAATATTATATTTATAGGAGTATTTTTAGAATATTTGATTGTAAACCCTAACAGGGTGAACCCTATTTATGGGGTAAGAGTAATGAGAAATACAAGTATTGAAGTATTAAGAATTGGGTTAAATCTAGCATAAAGCGGCTTAGAGTTCTCCTCAACGTGCTCTAGGGTTATCAAGCTTCCCTTAAGCTTGATCATTCGATCTTCGTCTCCCCCATGTCTTCCTACTATCCCTACGGTAATGCCTGGCAGACCCGTAACCCATGGTAGACCCCAGATCCTCCCAAAGAATCCTTGTGTTAGATCCATGACCGTAACAATTTTCTAGCATTCGGGGATCCGGCCCAGTCTGCATCTGAGAATTCTTCGATGTTGAAGTGACCATGGTTTTTATAGAGAAGCCCCGTTCCTGGAGCTCCTTTCAGATATCGTAGTATCCTTTCAAGTGCTTGCCAATGACTAAGTTGTGGCTTGTGCATGTATTGACTTACCACACTTACTGCATATAATATATCCAGCCTTGTTACACACAAGTAAATAAGTTTTCCCATTAGTCTTTGATATTTCCAAATATCTACATCTTCTCCAGTGCCTCCACATAATTTTGTATTTGAGTCCATAGGAGTGCATGCTGGTTTGCATCCCATCATTCTTGTCTCCTCTAGTAGATCAAGGGCTTACTTCCTTTGGGATAGCACAATCCCATGTCTGGATTGTAATACTTCAATACCCAAAAAATATTTGAGTAGTTCAAGATCCTTCGTCTTGAATTCAACACATATTTTTTCCTTAGTTTTCTAGATGTCTCGGAATCACCACCAGTTAAAATGATATCATCAAAATATATAGCCAGAATTACCTTACCTCTCGATGTATTTTCAATAAATACTGAGTGATCTCGAGAGCATCTATAAAAGCCGGACTTATGAGGGTTTGACTAAATTTCTCAAACCATACCCGAGGGGACTACTTTAGATCATACAAAGAATTTTTTTAAGCGGTATACTGACTCCCCCCCAACCACATACCCAAGTCGTTGCTGTATATAAATTTCTTCTTTAATATCCCCATTTAGAAATGCATTTTTCACATCAAGTTGATATATCGGCCATGATGAATTGGCCGCCAAAGATAATAATATACGTACCGAGTTAATTTTTTTCCATTGGAGAGAAGGTTTCTTCATAATCAATTCCATAACACTGAGTATAACCTTTGGCAACCAGTCGAGCCTTCAGTTGTGCAATTGACCCATCCGAATTATATTTGACAGTATAAACCCACTTGCAACCAACGAGTTTTTTATCTGTTGGAAGAGGAACCAGTGACCATGTCTGATTGTCATTAAGTGTCTTCATTTCTTCATCCATTGCTACCTTCCACCCTGGATGTTGTAGAGCCTCCTGATGGGACTATGGAACAGATATGGAAGAAACAGAAGAAAGAAACTGACTACATAAACATGAGAGACGATGATGAGACACAAAATTTGAAATGGGATGAGAAGTAGAAGGTCTAGTGCATGATATAGGTTTTTTCCTTATAGTAATAAGATGAGTATCATATTGAGGGCAAAAAATAACTAGTGATGAAGGACTTACCTCTGTTGGATCTGTTAACTCGGCATGTGTGGTGTCGGCTACTTGCTCTGGGGGTTGAATAATCTCTATATCACGGGGCACAACCGGCCGAGCGGAACCTGGTACTGAAGACAGACGAGGAGGAGCACTATCAAAATAAAATGAGGAGTCTTCAAAAAATGTTACATCCCTGGACACAAATAAACGTTGAAGAGTGGGACTATAACAAACATAACCCTTTTGTGTGCGAGAGTATTCCAAGAAGATAAACTTAATAGATTTAGGATCAAGTTTAATGTATCTAGGAAATGAATTATGAACAAAACATTGACATCCGAAGACTTTCAAAGGTAGTGAAAATGGATCATCATTTGGTAATAATCTTGAGTAAGGAGATTTATTACCAAGAACGGAAGATAGTAGATGATTTATAAGAAAGCAAGCCGTAAGGAGTACATGAGGCCAATAAAAGTATGGAACTTTCATGGAATATAATAAACATTGAGCTTCCTCAGGAATATGACGATTTTTCCGTTCGGCTACACTATTTTGTTGAGGAGTGTAGACGTATGATGTTTAATGGATAATGTCATTTTCTTGACAAAAAGAGTTAAGGTCTTTGGAAACATATTCTTTGGCATTATCAGATTGGAGAATTTTTCTTTTCTGACCTAATTGTGTGAGTACCAAGGCATGAAATGACTTAAAAATAAATGGTATCTCAGCATGGTCCTTAAATATAAACAACCAATTTGTGCGAGTGAAATCATCAATAAATATAATAAAATATTTTGCTTGAGAAATGTTGGAGACACTCAAGGGCCCCCAAACATCAGTGTGAATTAAAGAAAATGGAGTAACACTTTTGACTTCTGGACGAGGAGAGTATGTAGTTCTTTGATATTTACTCAATTGACAAACCTTACAATGAAATTCTGACCTTACTTTAAGAGAAGGAAACATATAATGAAGAGACTGTGAAGATGGATGTCCCAACCGATTGTGCCATAACCATGTCTCATTTTTTGTAGTGGCAACCATATTCATTTTTGGCACGTCCAAGTAGTAAAACACCCCTTGTTCATGACCTCCACCAATCACCTGCTTCGTTACAAGTACTTAAAGACGCATGAAGTGGGTGAGAAGGTGACAGAGCAATTAAAATATTTTGTCAGCTGACTAACAGATAATAGATTCAAAGGAAAAGTAGGAATGAAAAGAATATTAGTGAGCAGAAGTGATGGTGTGACAGAAGTAGAACCTTTCCTTTAGACTTTGGTTTGAAAATCGTCAGCTATGGTAACAAACTTGTGTGAAAGACTCAGAGATAGAAAATATAATAAATTTTTGTTACCTGTAAGATGCTCGAAGGCTCTTGAGTCAATTATCCAGGATGAAGATGAGGCAGATAGCATACTTGAAGCAGTAGTGGCAACAGTAGTTGCGGAGCAACTAGGAGAAGAACCCAACATTGTCTTCATTTTCTGAAATAGCTCATACTCTTCATCAGTAAAAAATTTATGTGCTGCTGATTTTGTGGTCTCTTCTTCTTTTGTATCACTTACAAAGGCTTGATTAGCCTTTGTCAATTCTAATTGTCCATTGGCTTTATAGTATATTTCTTTATAATGACCATATTATCCACAGTAATTGCATGCCTTGTAATCCTTGTAATAGCATTGATCTATAGTGTGTCCAAATTTCTTACAATGAGTATATTCTTTCCCATCTGCTCAGCCAGCACCAGTCCTTCCACATCTTCCTCTGCCTCAGCCTCGGTCGCAGTCAGATGATGATCCTCTATGATCGGAATACATAGCAGATGATACTTCAATAGTGGAGGAAGAAGTCTCTAGAATACGAAGTAGTGTTGCACATACATCATCAAACTTGGGGACAGCCGAAGCACTCAGAAGTTGACTCTTGGCAATCTCAAGATGAGGTTTAATATCTGCAAGGCAAATAGCAGTAATTAAGACTTCTTTCTACTTGTCTTGGATAAAAATATATGTGGTTGAAGGCTGAGTTAACTTCCATTCTTGAAAAAAAACCTCTAAAGCGGACCAAGCACTCATGGATACTTTCTCCTTGTTTAGAATTCAACATCCTTTGGAGATTGTCATATGGTCTATGTTGTTATGGTCCCTAGCCATGGATCTAGTAACTCGGCGAGTTGAATATGAATCCAGCACTGTTAGAGGGTTTCTTAACACGTTTTTTTTGTGAAAAGAAACTATCTTTTTCTTCCCTCACACGTTATAATTGAAAAGGAGTTTCCTTTTCTCAATTATAGATGCAACCAGCAAGTTAAAGGACTGTTTAAGCACTCAGATATGAAACCCCTCTTTTATGATTCATGTGAAGAGGGTTTTACTTGCTGTAATTACTCAAGAACAACCCCTTTCCCTTTACTGAATTCATTCCCCTTGAAAAGGAGTTTCCTTTTCTTAATTATGAATGCACCAATTCAAGCAAGAGACTGTTTTAAGGATCCAATTATGAAACCCCACTTTATACCTCACGTCAATGAGTAGGGTTTCTGAATTCATGCAACTACCAATGCTGAATGTAAAGAGGGCAGTCTCTAGCTCTTCTAAACTCAGAAAAGATAGATAAAAATACCTCTTGAAGACCTCCTTCAATTCAGCAACTCGAAAATCCCTTTCTTGATGCTAAGACTCAACCAAATCCTCCTTCCCTCACTACTGGTTCGTGGAAGAGATGGATGACTATTGCAGCATGGAAGCGAAGGCCGATTCCTCCTCCTTTTCCTTCCAAGATCTCCTCAAAGACTCTCCAATGGATGCAGCAAACCCCCAAGAGAGTTCACACCAAGAACCCTAGAATAGAGAGCCTAGAAGGAACCAAAATTACCCTAGTTTATGCTAATTCCGAACTTGCTTTATTTCTCCATCCTTACCCCTTAAATAGGGTAATTAACATCAACATAGGTTAGGGTTATTAAACCCAATTCTACCCCTACCTTTAAGTCTTATTACAAATCAATAAAATTCGAAATTAAAAGCAACATAAATAATAAAAGTAAAGTAGATGACTCAGTCTTATTGAGTCCATAACATCTGCCCCCCCTTGGAGATCGAGCTTGACCTCAAGCTCGGAAGCTGGGTAGACCTGGTGAAAGTTGTCGAGCCGCTCCCATTTTGCGTAGTTGTGGCCGATTGCTGCCCAGTAATGGCATGCAGGGAGATGTCCAGTGGTTCTTCCTCAATCATATCCTCTGTCACCTCGATATCCTCATCTTCAACCTTATCGATCAAAAACAATCTTTTGCACTGATGCCCAACCCGATATGGTTCATCGCAGTTGTAACATAGATTCTTAGCCCGCCGTTCTGCCATCTCAGCACTTGTCAATTTTTTTATATAAGGAGTTGTAGGATGACTAGATCTCAGATCCCCTGTCAAAGTAATACCCTGGTTGTTTCTCGGAGGAATGCGCTCCCCTGACCCTGGAGGTCGCCTGTGTTGTGCCTGTTGTCGCAATTCTAAAGCACGAGCTATATTCATAGAGCTGGATAAGTCAACAGGTGCATAGAGCTCCACCTCAAGCTTTAAGGCCTCTGTCAGTCCTGCTGTAAATAGCTCAACTTGCTGATCCACTTGTACCATACTGCTGGCTCGTGCTAATTTTTCCTGGAATAATTTTTGATATTGCTCCACGGCCCCAGTTTGGCATAGTAAAACCAAATCTCCCAAAGGGTTACTGTAAGCCGGAGGACCAAAACGGAGAGAACACAGTCGCTTAAATTCATCCCAATCTACCACCTCGCTATCAACCTCAACTAGCTAGTACCAAAGTTGTGCTTCCCCTAGTAAGTGGAAAACAGCTACGTTGACTCGGTCATAGGTTGGGACTCGCTGATGGCTAAAAATTTTTTCACATCGATACAACCATATCAAAGGGTCTTCTGACCCATTATAAGTAGGGAATTCCATTTTAGTATACCTCGGAACAGTGCCTCCCCCCTGGTAGAAGTGTCCCCCCAGAATGAGGGGTCCTTGCTGTCCTGAAAAACTCGTGCGCCTCGGAAATTCATCTCCCCCTCTGTTATACGAATGGTCCCCTCCTCTCTGATCTGGAATGAGGGGTACAGTACCTCCCCCATGGTTGAGGTGTCCCCCCGGAATGAAGGGTCCTTGTTGACCCGAGAAACTCGTGTGTCTAGTAAACTCATCTCCCCCTCTGATCTGCGAATGGTCTCCCGGAATTGGGTTCTTGCCAGTGCTCAGACTAGTCTCCATGCTATCCATCCTTCCTTTCAAAGTTTCCAAACTGAGAGTGAACTTCTCCTCCAATGCAGCAAATTTCTTGCCAGTAGTTAGACCATTCTCCATGCTATCCATCCTTCCCTTCAAGGTCTCCATATCGATATCAATTTTTGAGAACCTCTCTAGGACAATATCAAATTTTCTTTCAAGCAATTCAAAGTATTCATTGGTGCTTCTCTCTACCGGGTTACCCTGCTCTGATACCAAGTTGTTATGGTCCCTAGCCATGGATCTAGTAACTCGGCGAGTTGAATATGAATCCAGCACTGTTAGAGGGTTTCTTAACACGTTTTTTTTGTGAAAAGAAACTATCTTTTTCTTCCCTCACACGTTATAATTGAAAAGGAGTTTCCTTTTCTCAATTATAGATGCAACCAGCAAGTTAAAGGACTGTTTAAGCACTCAGATATGAAACCCCTCTTTTATGATTCATGTGAAGAGGGTTTTACTTGCTGTAATTACTCAAGAACAACCCCTTTCCCTTTACTGAATTCATTCCCCTTGAAAAGGAGTTTCCTTTTCTTAATTATGAATGCACCAATTCAAGCAAGAGACTGTTTTAAGGATCCAATTATGAAACCCCACTTTATACCTCACATCAATGAGTAGGGTTTCTGAATTCATGCAACTACCAATGCTGAATGTAAAGAGGGCAGTCTCTAGCTCTTCTAAACTCAGAAAAGATAGATAAAAATACCTCTTGAAGACCTCCTTCAATTCAGCAACTCGAAAATCCCTTTCTTGATGCTAAGACTCAACCAAATCCTCCTTCCCTCACTACTGGTTCGTGGAAGAGATGGATGACTATTGCAGCATGGAAGAGAAGGCCGATTCCTCCTCCTTTTCCTTCCAAGATCACCTCAAAGACTCCCCAATGGATGCAGCAAACCCCCAAGAGAGTTCACACCAAGAACCCTAGAATAGAGAGCCTAGAAGGAACCAAAATTACCCTAGTTTATGCTAATTCCGAACTTGCTTTATTTCTCCATCCTTACCCCTTAAATAGGGTAATTAACATCAACATAGGTTAGGGTTATTAAACCCAATTCTACCCCTACCTTTAAGTCTTATTACAAATCAATAAAATTAGAAATTAAAAGCAACATAAATAATAAAAGTAAAGTAGATGACTCAGTCTTATTGAGTCCATAACATATGTAGAGTATCCAGGCAAGAGTACAGTTTAGCACATGTCTCCCAATTTTGTTTAGCAGTGTCAAGATGAATGACATTGTTGGAGACATGTTCTTCCATGTTGTTGATTATCCTACTAATCAGTAAGGTATCATTTTTCAACTATTTGTTATAAAAATATCATCTTCATAAATAGGTGGTCCTCGAGTGGTGAGGTGAGCAAATAGGTCTTTTGTTATAAGGAACCTCCGAACCAATGTGGACCAACTCATAAAATTTGATACCCCAAGGGTATGGTAGTAATTTTCAATTTATCACTTTTGATATTCATATTCTCTTCAGCCATGATAGGCCCTTCTTCAAAAAAAAAATTCTAATAATAACACGAAGTAGTATTCTTCAAACAACTCGATGTATGGGGAACTTTAGCATTGATGCTAAATTATTATTCTGATTTTTTTTCTCTAATACCACTCATAAGAGACTCAATAGCAATCTTCTATATCAGATGACTCTTGTTCCCACGAAAAAAAATTCCAAGAATCTGATCATGGACTGGTCTCAGTTAACAGAATTTCCAAACCGACAAAACTGTTTTGATAGCTTCTTCTAGATGGAGGGGCATTCATATCCATAATATAATAAGATGAAAGCATTCGCATACTCATCTTTAAATCATCTTCTAAATTTAGAAACTAGTAACTTGAAGAAAAAAAATTAAGCACTTATCTCACGTTTGTGATTTTTTTTCACACAAGAGCATTCTTTGTGTGGTATTGATCATTACTTCTTTAGAGCATTCCTTTTGACGAGGAATCCTAAATTTAATGTTCTGATACCATATTGAATTTAGGATCCCTTTTCCAATATTCTGAGCAAGAGAAAGAAGAAAGAAAATGGAAGAAGAACTCTCGGGTAGAGAGAAGAAAAAGAAAAGAGAAAAAAGAGGTGTGTGCTAAGCAAAGAGAGAGAGAGATTAACTCAAGAAGGAGATGTGTAACTTGATTAATTCCGAATTACAACACCTCTATTTATAGTAGAGGAAAGATAGAGTCTTTATACAATTAGCCTTCTAATCTCCTAATTACATTCCAACTCTAACTCTCTAAAATAAGTCTATCAACACAATCTACTAGAAAACTAATATGAGTTGAATTAGAACTTTTTCTTCAATCACGTGAATATAAGGGAGGAGACCAGCTCGTGGACTTATCTTTGTGGGTCCCACATGATCTTCTAGCTCATATTGATAAGGCTGCCAGCTCATGGTATCTTTGTGGGTCCTACTTGATCTTCAAGTCTTATAATTCATTTCAACTTGTGCTTTTAACTCCTTAACTCGTGCTAGCTTGGGTGAGGACTCTTCTTGGTGTCCCACATCCTTATGGTGGGTCCCACCAGCTCGTGCACTATGGTAGGTCCCACATTGTAACATAGGTGATTTTTTTAACTCGTGCTTTAGCTTAAGCCTTGGGTCTCGGATTGGATTGTGATTTTCCCACCTAAAAATTAATGCTGGCCTCTTTAAATTGTGGCTCACCATCACCATCACTCGGGTGTACAAAGCTAAAAAATGGAGGCGGCCAGCCCTGTTATCATCAGTAATCAAACAAACCGAATCCCATGACGGCGTCCACCTTTGAATCGTTCAAAATATCTCGTTTACTAATTCGGTGAGGTGATTTGATCCGCTCTAAATTCAACTAGCGGAGCCAAATGAGTGAGCAGGGCTCTTCCCTTTCCTCGGGAGAAAATTGAAGGAGCCTGGTAACTGTAAACAAGCTTGATATGAAAAATTATCTGGTCTTCTGGGAAGAAGACCGTGCAAAAGACATGCTCGAGAAGTTTTGAATACTCAAATAGGAAGGTTTCTTTGCTCTAGCATTCCTTCCAAAGACAAACAGACGACGAATATATTTCTCTATAGGTCTCTCCCCTTCCCAGCTGCCGAGTGGCATTTTTTCCGCTTCCTCAAGACTCCGTCATCCTCTATGCGAGCTGTACTTTCTATTGTTTCATTCCCTGAAGCCGTCTCCATCCTCTTCTCCTTATATTCAAATACTTGATCGTCTCCTTCCTCGTTACTTATTTTCACATATTTATACTGTGCAAAGCTTCCAGCCGTCTAAATTCACAAGACATCCATCTTCTGTGAGGGGATTCAAATGGGAGCACGTCGGAAAGGCGAGCGGGGAGATGTTGTCGTAGTAGCCGTCGATGGGAGCAAGGAAATCACAGACTATGCGCTGGAATGGGCAGTTCGTAATGTCATCAAACCAGCCGATACGTTAATCCTCATAGCAATTATACCCCGGGCGGCCTCCCCTAATGGCAGTAGGCACAGTGTGTATCAGTTCTTAGCAGGTAAGAGAATTTTGAACAAGTTCTGAATCTTATTTGAGCCGTTTTCTTCGTAATCAACAAGTGGTTTTTGGGTTTTATTGATTCAGGCCTGATGAAGAAATGGGGACTTCTTCAGGAGAAAGAGAGTGTCGATCAGGCGACATGCGAGGATGGAGACTGTGAGGAGTTGCAGAAAATAAATGCTGTTTGTGTCCACATGATGAAGCAATTCTGTTCAGCAAACCAACTCGCACAGGTTTTGTCATTTGAAAATGAATAATTGGGAAACCTATGCATTTCACATTATCTTTCTGTCTATTGAGGTGCTTATATGCCTATGATGGCGCAGATAGAAACCCATGTGGAGATTGTTGCCGATGCGCAAACCGGTGCAGTCGCTGCAAAAGCCCATGAATTTGGAGCATCATGGATCATCCTCGACAGGCATGTCGCCTACAAAACAAGTCCTCTTAGTTATTTTAATGATCAAATTCTGTTTCCCTAATATACTCTTAAGCAATTCGAATGGTAGTGAAGAGTTTGTACAGTAATCTAACGTCTGTTGGTTACTATAGGCGCCTGAAGAAGGAAGGCGACGCTTGTCTGAAGCAGCTGATCAGTAATGTCGTCCTCATCGACCAAGCCATCTCAAAAGTTTTACGATTACTGAATTCCCGATCGCAAGGAGGTCAACATGCTTTGAATCCCGATTCCAGAACAGACATCTCAGGCATATATCCTGTTTATCGCAGGGAATCAAACAATGCAACTCCAACTAGTAGTCTGGGTTTAGACAGTCACAGCTTAAACACAGACGTCTCGTGGTCCTTGTCTAGTGCAGATAGAGAAGTTGATAATCCAGCTATGGCCTTCGGTGAAAATTCCCCGTCCTCCAAATCTTTATTACAACTGAAATCTAATCTTTTTGGACAAGAAGAAAAGAAGGGTTCACTTCCAATGCCCCGACCTCGTACGAGATCCCAGAGACTGAATTCCGTATTCAGTTACGATGAAAAGGAGGGGCTAACTATTGACAGATGTAGAAGACAGTCAGGTAAGAGTAGTAGTTTCCCATTAGAGATGGTCTACGTAGCTTCGTGAATTGTAATGTCAAGGAGAAAAATGAGGATAAGGAGTCGTTGGTTGGTGTTCTCATGACATGGCTCACAGGCTTGCTACAGGGAAAATTACCTCCAAAAGCTGTGGCGACTCAAGCAAGACGATCAGTGGACGCGCTCCAAAATGCTGGCAGCAGCAGGAGCTTCAGATATAGCAAAGATAGGGAGCAGCAAAGCAACGCCATTGTGACTTCCAATCCATCTCGATGGAATGCAGAAACAATTGATAGGATGTCGAGTATCAGAAAAACGATGTCACTGTCAAACAAACAGCCGCCAACTCCGCCCCCTCTGTGCTCTGCTTGCAAACACAAAGCTCCAATCTTCGGGAAGCCGCCGAGGAAGTTCAACTACCGAGAAATGAAAATCGCGACGGACGGGTTTTCGCCTGCGAATTTCCTGGCGGAGGGAGGGTATGGGCCTGTCTACAAGGGGATTCTGCCAGATGGTCAAGTGGTGGCTGTGAAGCAGCATAGGACGGTGAGTACACAAGGAGCATCGGAGTTCTGCTCCGAGGTTGAAGTGTTGAGCTGCGCGCAGCATAGAAATTTGGTGATGCTTGTGGGCTACTGCGTGGAGAAAGAATGGCTTTTGGTTTATGAGTTTGCTTGCAATGGATCCCTTGACAAACATCTATATGGTACAGGACTTCGATTCCTTTCTTCTTTATGAGCTTACGATTGATTAGGAATCCTCTGAGCCCATCGTGTGTTTTTCTTCTGCAGGAAACAAATCGCAGGAAGTAATGTCATGGCAAAGTAGATTGAAGGTGGCTACTGGAGCTGCAAGGGGGTTGAGATATCTTCACGAGGACTGCCGCGTGGGCTGTATCGTGCATAGAGATCTGAGGCCGAACAACATCCTCCTCACGCATGACTTTGAAGCCATGGTCAGTGATTCAAACTTTTTCGCCGTCGCTTTACAAACAATGAGCCTAAACCTCTTCGCGTTCGTTAAATTTCAACTCTCAGACTCTTCAAGACAAGATTCTTAAGACTTTAGAATTAAAAAATTTTAACTCAACTTGTGTCGACTTTAAAGTTTCAACACTGTCATGATCAAGAGATGAAGAAAAAGACCTCTTTGCTTCTCTTTCGCGTCTAGATCTTGATCAAGGTTGACATGGAAATATCTCCCTTGAACGGGTAAATGGTGCAATTGATGCAGGTGGGAGATTTCGGGCTGGCTAGGTGGCAAGTAGACGGTCAATCTGCCGAGGAGACCCGTGTTATCGGCACTTTCGGGTAAACTTCCTTCCTTTTCTTTGAAGATCAGTTAAAATTTCCACTTTTACTTGATCATCGTCCACCAACAGCCGTGAAGAGCAAGCCAGTATGTGATTGATACCCCTGTTTGAAAGGCGATTACGATGTTCAAGGTTCAATTCATCAGTTCATTCAACTTCCGGTCGTCGGCGTCATCGATGATCTTGTCTGAGTTTCCAAAACTGTTAAATTCCTAAAGGAAATTAATCATGGCAATCACAGTCACACCTGAGATTATTTGTGCAGGTATCTCGCACCTGAGTATACGCGAACTGGTCAGATCACTGAGAAAGCTGATGTGTACGCTTTTGGAGTATTATTGATGGAACTCCTGAGTGGTCGACGGGCCATCGATTTGTCTAGGAGCCAAGGCCAACAGTATCTTCCTGAATGGGTCTGTTGAATTTTATTAAAAAATCGCCCTTCAGAGTTTAAATCCGGCAAATAAGAAGAACATATATTAAGAAGAAGTCTTGCAGGGTCGCCCATTGCTATCGAGGAAGATGATTAACAAGATCATGGATCCTAGACTAGAAGGCAATTACGTCAGAAATGAAGCGCTGAGCATGATGCATGCTGCCAGCTTCTGCATCTCGCAGGACCCAAAAGACAGGCCTCGGATATCCAAGGTTTCTCCTACCCTTTCTATCTTGTTTCTATCTCAAGCTTGTCACCACCTTATCTTCTATTCTCCATGTTTTTCATGATGAATCCTATGAATTTCTAAACACAATGAAATTCAAAAACTAAAAACGGAAAAACTTACCTCCAGTCATGCCGATCAATTTTCAGAGATAGGAGATTGGCTCATCTATTCAGAGGTTTGTTGATGAAAAACGCAGTCGCTCTGCTAACCAGATCCCGTAACTTTAAACTCCTCATTTCCCATCAAAAGATGAGGGGTTGTAAATGTTGCTGGGCAACTACAACTTTCCACTACAACTTATGAAACCACTTCCTTAATAATAGTTTTTTTTTTAAACGTGTCTTTCAAACTTTCACTAGGTATTGAGGATGCTTGAAGGAGACATGCCTACAGAAGCACGGAGACCACCACCAGCACCAGTGAGGTCCCGTGATACTTCTGGGCGTCTAAGTAGTACTGAGCCCGGCACAGCCAGCAAGATTGAGGAATCCTTAGCGAGTGAAGACTACCAGGCGTATTTGCAAGGCTCACTCGCAGATTTCATTCACAGGATGAAGAACAAATCCGACGAGTTTGGGAAAACCAGTCTTGTCTTCCACTGAAGATGTCTCTCAGCTACGATACCTTGGACACCTGTAAAAGACTAATTGATTTGGACCCATGCAAATTTGATTGATTTTGACTCTGTTGATGGAAAGAAAATAATAATAATAGCAGTAGCAGCAACCACTGTTCTCTGCTTTCCCTTACTGACACGGCGGAGGGAACAGATTAACAGGGAAAAATCTCGTCGGCGATTGCGAACTACGAAGCGCGCCACCCTAAGCACATCGACATTTGATTGTTGAAAACTAGAGGTAGATATGAAATCCGAATACATGGAGACTATTTTGTCCAATCAAAGCCCAATTGTGACAAAAGAGAGTGAAAGCGAAACTAGTTTTAGTGGTAGAATCGAATCCAAATCGGGAGCCGAAGAAGCAGCGTGGGGTTGGAAAAATCTTCCTCTCACGCAATTTCCAAATCCAGCCACTTCCGATATTGCTACAATCCTATAAACACCAGGCCCCTCGGCCCCGCTCTCCGGTCAGAAGTAGAAGCAATAGTAAGGTAATCCAAGCTACTGGCAGAGCTAAAATTTGCTGAAACAACAACAAATAGAAAAATCCCTTAGGTCTATCACGTATCAATTTAGTAGAAATGAGTGAAATCATGTAAACTCTCCCCCACTAGATGAGCCATGTAAACAAGCCAAGAAGGAAAAAAGGTCAACTGATGGGATTAGCCTCGACTAGACAAGATAAGAGAGAAAAGTCTTTGTTTGTGCTTGATAGGTGCATCTATCGAACTACTTGAAAAAAAAGATAGAAGCAACGTATAAAGGTTGATCAACCGAAGCCCAATCAATCAAATGGCACGATGCTTCATTGATTCAATTCAGCCAATACAAATCATTGTAAGTTTAAAGTGACCACCATTGTGCTTAGTAGCTCAAATCATGAAGTTACATTTGTCTTTTTTTGAGGATTTGGAAATAAATTTGGCCAACTTTTGTAAAATTACAAAGTGTCCTTTTTTGGGAGAACGACTCTTATTGAGCTTATTTAAAATCAAGTAGTTTTGAGTTCAATGACCTTGCATTTAGAGCATTGCACAACTTTTTAAAACTCTATTTTTTTTTAGTTTTAGAAGTCTCATTGAGCTTGTATTTTGAGATAATTCAATTGAGATTTGAATTGAGGTACTCAC
This sequence comes from Aristolochia californica, assembly GCF_029961685.1. Lineage (NCBI taxonomy): Eukaryota > Viridiplantae > Streptophyta > Magnoliopsida > Piperales > Aristolochiaceae > Aristolochia > Aristolochia californica. The sequence goes on along the minus strand of NW_027182290.1, from coordinate 27,289,866 downwards.
AATTTTGGTAGTATCACCTAGGATAGTGTGTACTTTTATTGTGCTTTGTTATTTTAAGATTTTCCTAAATTAGAGGTAATGAACTTAATTGTAAAGCAAGTAATCCTTGTTGTTTTGTAAGTCAATCCAAACTAGGATAAATGGATTAGTAATTGTTGCAAAAAATCCCTTTTAATGGTTTAGATGCTTGTACCTAGTGGTGGCATCAAACCAAGTCAAGCCCGAACCTACCTATGTTCGAGTCGAGCTTGATTTAAATATTTCGAACTCGAGCTTGAGCCATGCCGAGGCTCGAGCCTAAAATTGTTATCGAGCTTGAGCCCAATAATTTTAACTGAGTTCGAGCCGAGCTCGACCTTCAACATTCATTTAAAACTTTTCAAAAAATACATGTCAAATAAATTGTATATAAAATTATGCATAAAATTTACATAAAATTAGGCATACATTTTACATAAATTTGGGCATGACCTCTACATAAAATCGGGCATAAGGGTGGCATCAATTCGAGTTGAACCTGAACCTTCCTATATTCGAGCCAAGCTTGATTTAAATATTTTGAACTCGCGCTCGAGCTGACCCTAACCTCGAGCATAAAATTGTAATCGAGCTCGAGCCTAATAATTTTAACCGAGTTCGAGCTCGAGTTCGAGCTTAACCTACATTTAATACTCTATATAAAATATATGTCAAATAAATTATATATAAATTATGCATACATATGAAAAAAAGAATGATAGGGAAGGTTCGAGATTGAATCTCGATAATATATTAGAACGCACCAATATTAATCTTTTTTACCCCAAATATTGTCTAGCTTATTTTGTAACTTTTTAATCTAGCCATAAATTTACTATGGCATCCTTACTGCCCTGGTTGAAAATTTATATTCTAGGAAAAACTAGGATACATATTTCTAAAAAACCCTTTAAATAAAATCATATTACTATTAGTGACTTACTAAAAAATTACAAGAAATATTTTAAAATTTTCTTAGGAAAGTTAAATGGACCTCGTATTGCCTATTCTAGGGAAATAAATAAAAATTATTAATCAATCTAATATATTACTATACTTATCAATAAAATTTTAATCACATAAAATTTCAAACACAAAATTGATATGAAAATTACCTCATGCTAAAAGTATTACAACATCAACTGTCAAATACTTATTCAAAAAATGTGTATACGATTTTCTAGCCCATCTTGGAAGGAAAATCTTAATAAAAAAATTATATATTTTTTAATAAGAATTTCCAATTAGAAGAATGTTTCCAAAAAATATGAGGCACTAATAGTCCCTAGAAACGTATTTCTACTAAAAATGTTTTTAACATTTCTCTAAAAAATCACTAATAGTCTATAGAAACGTATTTCTACATAAATGTCTTTTTAATTTCTTCAAGAACCACGAGGAAGGGACAACCGGTGTTCAAGAAAGAGTTTTTTTTTTTTTACTATGACGGGGGGGGGGGGAGAAGGTGATTATTTCTCCCTTTAACTTAGGTCTCTGGTTTATCGTGGAGGGAAGGGGGTCTAGCGGCACCGATGAAAAACTATCATCGGGGATGATAGCTACGACGAAAACAGAGGCCAAGGCAGATGAGGGGAGGAAGAAATCAAACCGAGCAACGGCGAAGGCGGCCGACGAGCAGCTGTCGACGGCGACAGAGGCGGCCACGGCAGCGGACGAGAGGGGCTCAATGGTGACGAGGGGAGGAAGAATTTTCGCCCTCATTCTCGCTCTCGCTCTTGGTCCCGACTCTCAAGCCTGAGCCGGAATTGATTTGAGCTCGATCCGCTCACGAATTGTCTCAGTTCGATGCCACCCCTACTTGTACCTAGTTCTTATTGACCGTAAGTCTCAGCTGTTGGGTTTGTGCTATAATTTGGACCTTTGGGTCTGTTTTTACAGATGTCATTTTCTTTCACTTAGTAGGTACTTAAAACTCTTAGGCAAAAAGAACTTGGGAGTGGATTATCAATCCATCAAATTGTGAACCATTATAAAGAGCTTAGTGTATTACCTATTGATTGAAATGCATGCTATTGATGTTTAAAATTTGAATTGACCTTTAAATTTTTTATAAACCTATTCACCCCCTTCTTGAGTTGTTATTAGAGAAAATATACTCTAGGGGGGGGGGGGGGGGGGGGGGGGGGGGGGGGGGGGGGGGGTGTGGATGTGGTTGGTTGGTAGACTAACTTGGCACACAAACTTCAATTTCAAATTCATTTGAATCATCTACATGAACTTCTACTTCAAATTTAGTGTTAGTGTGGACGAGTTCATGTGCACTGGAAAACAGTTTCTAGTGTTAATACCCCAAAATGAGAAAAATATAAAAAATAAGAGAATGAGTAACTTGTTATAATATACTTAATTAAAACATATACCTAAACCCAAAATTAGTTAAAAGACATGATTATTACACTAATAAGTAATTTAATATATAATTAAAATATAATAATATACTAATTAATTAAATTAGATATTATATTATTTAATGATTGTAGTTTATTGTACAATAATACAGTAATTACGTGAACCAATTAACTATGCACATGATTAATTATAAAAATAAATAAATAAAGTTAAAAATAATAAAAACAAACATAATAAATTAAGCTATTAATTTATTAATAACATAAGATATACTTTAACATAAACCGAGACATGTGCTAAATTATATTCAAGTTTTAACAATCTACAAAATCTATATGATGTTTTTCAAAATATGTATACTATCAAACAGGGGAAAAACTTGCATGAATGTTTTTCTCGATTGAAAGGACTAATGCAAAAATTGTAGCTAGCTTAGCCATATTCTACTAACATTGTTATTCAGAAGAAGTAGAGAAAGGCACTTGTTGCTGCTATATGTCTTACCAACTTAAAGTTGTATTTTGATGTGGCTAAAACACGTATTCTCAGCTATATTGTGCTACCCACATATTTTGTGCCACATTGTTCCTTATACTTGCCAAAGATACTAAAGCTACAACAATGCTTACCGAAACATCTGCCATGGACACTCAAGGAAGAGGAGGAGGTACCAACAATAGAAGCTATGATAGAAGTAATCGAGGTAGAGGAAAAGAGGAGGAAGGATCACCGGTAGCTCCTTCAAAGAACAAATAGCTAGAACCAAGCGTGTAGGTATTGAAGGGTGTTGATTTCAGGAGAAGAAAAATAATTTATTGATGGTTATTAATTTGAGTACACTGAGTCTCTGTTTGTAATAAAGAGAATACATAAATCTAAGTTGAAGTAAACCTTCTTTATCCCAATTACACCCATAGTAAAACTTTAAAAGATGAGTCCTTAAATTATTAAACAACTATAACATAAATAGAAGTTTAATCATACTAAAATTCCTCATTGGCTACAACTTCTTCCCATGAGACATCTTTCCATCAAAGTCCTGTAAGAATCTTTCATTTTTATTCTTCAATTTTCTCCCTCAAACTGGTGTATGTAACTTTAGCTTTCGAAGAAAAATATTTTTGGCCTTCAATCATCTTTTGTTGAAAAACTCTTCATATATGCAAAATTTTCATATTTTATTCTCCCCCTTATTTGGAGTATTAATAGTTTTGGTAAAAATAACATCTTTAGATCAAAAGAACTTTCTACCAATAACCACTATATTCCTCTACTTATCTCCTTCAAGCTGGGGAGAAAAAGTACTTAGAGCCCAAATTTTGACTAAAGAAATAAACACATGCATCTTCCTCCAAATAATAAACTACCTTCAAACTAGATAGTGAGTTAAGACAATGATTCTCAAAAAATCCAACCGATAAGGCAGAACAAAAAAAAGGGCCAAAAAGAAGGATGGTCAATAGATAAAATTGAAGCAAACACTTGGACTCTGAAAATAACTTGAATAAGCTAAGGCACCACGTGAAGCCTCCTAGACACCTTTCAAATAAGAAAAGCTTACCCATGTCAAAGCGTAGGAAACAAATCACTAAAGATATAATAAAGTCACCTATATAAAATGAGAAGAAGATCAACTCAAGGAACTAAAACAAAAGCAATTTGACACACTCAACTTCCAAAACATGAGACGGTTTTTCAAGATTTCAAACCATAGATGAATATAGAACCAATCAAACAAAAATATGGAGTTCCATAAAAAAAGTGAGTTTGATTTTAGCAAATAAAGGGAAGTCAACTTGACAATATGAGATGTCATGGGAGGGAGATAGATAGAACATATTAGCAAACACAGGAAAATTTATGGTGAGGCAAAGAGATAGACAAGAACCATTAACATATAATGGGAATAAATCACCGGAACTTGACCAAGATCTTGTAATAAGCTTCCTTCAAACTAGCACACCGGCACAAAGAAAGAAACACACCAATATCCCCCAATAAAGAAAGAAAAAATCCAACACACAAGTCCTCCATCAAGTTAAGTAGCCAAATATGCCATATGTTTGGCCAACTAACTTCACTTATGCTGGAAAACAAATTGCAGCAAGAGCTTGCATATCTCGGGCCTCATTTTCATCAAGGAATTGCTAAGTTAAAGTATAACCAAAGGTTACCATTCTAAAGGCACAACAAGAGTCCATTACATGCGCCAATAACTAGCTATTGAGAATGACACCACAAAAAACTGAGGCTTGCATCAAAATTGACAGTAGGATCCTCTTCGTTTTTTTCCTTGTTGATATTGGACAGTCCATCCCTACCTTTTCACCCCTTCCTTCGATCAGATGTAGCGAACATAGCAAGAATAAGATGTGGGCATTTCTCTCATTATAGGATGGCCACTAGATGGGGTAGTGATAGCAAGAACTATGTGTATAAAATAGGAAGTGTTGGAAGTAGCTCTATTATTATGATAAAAGACATCAATAAGAGAGAATGGCAAGAATTATTTGCATGAGGGAGTAGAATAAAAAAACACCTTTGTAGTAAAAAAAATAAGAACCAAATACATGCAACTTGTCTAAATTAATGTCAATGGTAAGGTAAGGAAGTCTTAGGAGTGGAATGACACCAATAATATAAGTAATGCTAGAGTTTGTCTGTGATTAGGAAACAAAAAAAAAAGAGAATCTTTTCAACATTGAGAGCAAAAAGGAATTTCCAGATTTAAAGAAGAAGTTAGAATCAATTGCCTAAAGACAAGGATACAAGAAGACAACTACACCTTTTGCTTCCATTAAGAATTCAATGTGGACTATGAGATACTAAGTTGACGAACTGTAATTTGTTAAATCGATAAAGTAGAAATTAGTGTTCAACAGTTTTTTTTTACTGAAATAGAAGTCACTAGTCAAACAATGACCCATTCGAGCTGTAACTATTGTGAATTTTTTAATTATGAGTCTAGGCCTGGTGTACCTAATGAGGTATTGCAAACCCCCATGTAATCTGAAAAATCTCTTTGTAGGTCTAAATTGGATACTTTAATTTGTTGCAATAAATCAATGTGAGGGTGATTTTATGTAGGTTGATTGTTGGTCAATTGGATGGCGCAAGCTGCAATGTGAGTAGCATTATAATTGGTCTAAAAACATAGTAGTAGAACTCCAAGTTGCAAAACACCTTTGGAGTGGAATAGCAATCCAAAATATGATTTTGAACCACTATAAATCCTATATGTGTATGGTGGTTGATTGCTTTCCTGCTTACTTTGATTGTGCTTGTGTTTCAATTATAATATTTTTTGTGCATATTAAATTATTTGAGAGTATAAACATACACACAAATAGTTTCAACAAAAAAGAGTAAGAGTTAATAGCAAAAGTAAGTAATCCCTTTCATCCATCTCTCCTCTAGAATTGTTACTCACCCGACCTAATACCATTGTAGGTCTAAGTTGTGTTACTTCGGTGGCTGTTGGAAAAAAAAGCCATTTGTGGGTTTAGGCAAGAATGACTAATGTACTAGTAGAAAATCTCTTTATAGATGTAGGCAAAGTGCTTAGTGAGCTATTGGAAAATCTTTTCGTGGGTCTAAGCTAGAGAGTCGGGTTGGCTGGTATAAATCTATGTTAGGGTGTGTACTATAAAGTGACCATTATGGTCAATTGAGAGGTGTAAGTCAACATTGTAATTGATTTTAATGCCATTAGACAACCAGAACATAGTGAATTAACTCTAACATGTAAACACAATGGGAGTGGATTAACAATCTATAGAGGGGATTATGAACCACTATATATCTTTGTATGTTCATTTTTTAATTTGTTGTTTATTCATGGTTTGTTACTTTGAAATCAATATTACACATAGAAAGTCTCAAAAAGCGTGAAAACACACAAGTCAAAGAAAAAAGTAAAAAATTAGAAGAAAAGTCAACAAACCTATTCACTTCTCTCTAGGTTTGTTCCTCACTAAACCTAACATCGATTCAATGTGTTGAGGAGGCACATTCGAGGTCATTGTTCCCATGAAAACCCTAATTTGCTATGAACCAAAAAGCTGCAAAACACTTTGAAAGTACTATTAGACAAAGCCAAAGTAAACTAAATACTTAACCTTGGATGAAGGAAAGTTCAATGATTAAAGGGACTGAATTCACAAAAGAAAGCATCCTTCTTAACAAAACAACTTCATTATTTTGATCCATTTTTTTCCTAGTTGTTCTTGAGATTTATATTAAGTCCCAAAACGATCAAGAAAAAAAAATTGTGCCTCTTTCAATTTTGAGTGAATGTTGTTATTTGTCAAAGGGAATAAATAAAAAGAATTCATGAGAATTATGTCACTCTACAACCATAGAAAAAGGGCAAATGGCCAAAATGGCAACCATCTTAATGTGTTTAAGCTTTTATTATTAAAGAGTTGTAGATTTTAGGGTAATTACAATAAGACCTCATACTTCACATGCTAGGAAGGAAATGTTGAAAATCCAAATGTTAACTTATGAGGGTTAGTGAATTTGAGAAAGAGACACAGGATGCAGAGCCAAAGTAGGGGTGTCAATTTTACTGGGTTCACTCGATTTTTCGTTTACCACTTATGACATGGAACTAAAATAGAATAAAAAACTTCATATGATTAGGCATTTAGATAGTTTTAACCGATTATTGATTTATCATATATTAAATACAAAAAAAAAAAATAAGAGTTATTTCGTACCCAATTATCTTATTACCCGATTACATATAATAGTAATTCACTAACTTTTGATTTGAGTAGATATATGTTTGAGATAAAATACGATTCATGTGTCTCTTTTTGTAAAGATTGTGTATTATTTTTATATATTAGAATGACAGTGTTCTTCATATAATTTTTATGATTTTATAAATATATATAAATAGATTTTATTATTATTTTATTTATGTATCTGATTATTCATTCAGAAAATGAGATAAATAACTGGTGTATGAAACAATTTATTCAATATTGAGAGGTCCACCCGCCCCTAGGTCCCATGCAAGGGTCGTAAAAAGTCACAGGGTGGTTGAGGAGGAGTGAAAGGTAAAAAATGAGAAATAAAAAAAAGGGCTGTGCTGCTGCTGCCTTCGTTTTCATGGAGGCTGGAGCGCGTTTCCGTGCGGTGCACTTGCCAAAGCCGACCAATTTAGAAAGCAACGAGAAATCCAGATGCTTACGCCATTATAAAAATCACCCCCCTTAAAACAATTCCTTATTATATTCATTTTTCATCTTCCCCTTTCTCTGTTTCTACTCTCGCCTCTATATTTATCTAATTTATCTCCGCTCTCTTCCTCCTGTCTGACGAAACAATTCCGCCGACTGCCGGCGCCCGCCCCTTGGGCAACCGTTTCTCTTTCTCTTTCCCGCCCATGTCTTCCCTCTTAAGTTCTCAGGGAATGGCCCTTGCCACCGCCATGGCCGTCTCCGGCACCGTAATTATCTTTGCTCTCTGTCGACAGAAACCTTTATTCGACGCTCCTTTCGCTGTCGATCCTAATTCCCCTCCCCCTGTTCGAAATTTAAGATCTTGTATAGCTTCCGGTATGCAAATTTAATCTTTATTCTATTTACTCTCTTCTTCTCTCACTTAACTCCATCCTCCGGTTTCTCAATCGAACACTGCTTTAATTTTCCTTGGATCCAGCAGGAGAAAGGAAGTTGAGAAAGAAGAAGAAAAAGGTGCATTTCGCGGATCATTTGGTCGAAGCGGTTGACCTGATCGTCTACGAAGATGAGAGTGAAGAGGAAGATGACGATGGTCCGGCTATAGAATACGAACCAATACATGTTTCACGGAACGATCACGCCCGCAGGATCCCGGCGAATCGGCTGGCCTTGTATAATGGAATTCTCCAGGATCGTCTGCAAAGGATGGCTTGCTCCTACTGATCTCTTGATGTTTACTTTTTTAGTTTAGGATGCTAATTGGTTTTCCCTTGTGTAAAAAGAAATTTTCGTTTCCTTCTTCCCCTGTATCTAGCAGTATTTTTTTTTTTTTTTTTTTCTGTTTCAGTTTAATCAGCTGGGTCGAACCGATGCTTTGTTTCTGACCAGAAGGAGACGAAAGCTTTCTTGGGCATCGGAGAAGCTAAAAATTCCGTTAAATGTGTTTGAATTGAATGGAAAGGAGGGATCACTGGGAATTTGCAATGACTGAGCTCACAGATTTCAACCTTTTTGTTTTTCCTTTTTTCTGATGACTTTGGCAAAGACAAGTGAGGATTACAGAAAAAAAACATGATTCTGCATTGGAGTTTCACACACATTAAATAAGAAAAAAAAAAAAAAGGAGTCGAACTTTTGAGATGACGATGTTTAACGTCATTTCACATTAGCCCAAAGAAGAAAAACTGGCGATTGTATTTCCGATGCCTTAATAAATTAACGGTAGCAATAATGCGAACAAAAGAGAAAACAGGTGCGGGGAGATGTATTATTTTATGCATGGATCCATGTGGATGATGGCATACTCTGTCGGTTCGCATCCGTCTCTCGTCTCCCAAGTCAACATCCTCAACTAACTTTTTACACCAATCCCCAAGTGGTTCACAAATTTTAGCCTTTTTTTTTTTTTCTTTTTCTTTCCACGTCAGATATTTTAAATTTATTTATTAAAAAAATTATAAATTAACTAACCTTTTTGTCTTATATGATTTCAGAACCAATACTCATACATGAGCTTCGGCCACCCAACTCATGTGGCGATTGATGTAAAGTCACATGAATCCTGTTCTCTCACGGCAAGAATGAGCTTCGTTGAACAGTTCGTGAGACACGTGGACTAAGACCGACCTTTTTCTTTTTTATTCTTTATTATGATAGTGGGGCCGGTGACGCGTACTATTCCAGTTAGATCTGAGACGATATGCTCGAATCTACGACATCGGATCGTGGCTATGCCCAAATTAAACCTAACTTAAAAAAAACCTTTTTAATAAGTACCAAATTAATTACACGTCACTTGCAATCTGTCCTTCCCGGTCGTGCCTCTAATTATCTCTGGAATCTTCCAGTCAGCCAAGGAATCTGTGGGAATAACCCTATCTGATTCCCTCCATTTTAACCATGGTTAAGTGGCTAATGTGCTCTTTGTCAAAAGTGCGGCTTTTCTTCCTATTACTATTATTTTATTTTAGTACGAAAGCAGCGTTGATTAGTGAATCTCCAAACATGGCAACAATTTTTTTCTGAGGCTTACGTTCGCTAATCCCAGTTTAAATCAACTTTAATCGTGATTATTGGTTTAGGTGAAAGATGACGGAGGCTGATGTAGGCTTTTGTAGGTGGAAATCACACTGCCGTCCCCCTTTTTATGCAAGCCAGACGGGGAACGGCTGCCATTATTCCTATTTTTCGTTTCTGTCTCCTTCCACCACCGGCCACCGCCGACTAATCTCTCGTCGTCTGGATTAAAATACATGCAAGTGGCTTCGCTTCCGCCCCTTCTCTTCATTAATATTGGACTGGCTTTCTTGCCATAAGCATCTTCCGCGTGCAGCCTTTTTCTGTCTTTTGTTTTGTTTGTTTTTCAAAGACTAGTTACCGGAGCATCAAAATGTATATTATTACCAAACGTCTATAATGAAAACTTATAGAGGCGGACAAAATCTGGAACTTGAGTCATGTTTGTGATAATTATTTAGGATTGGGTTTGACTAGGAGTGGTATCGAATCGAGCACAATAACTTGAGCTCCTCTCGGATCTGACTCTATTTTAAAGTATTTCAAAATGAGTTTGAGCAGCGGTTCTTGCTCGTTTTAAGTAATCGAGTTGAACTCGAGTGAGTCATGGTTCGGTTTACGACGAGAGGGAGAGCTTTGAGTTCGAGTTCGAATCATGGAGAGGCATTTCGTCAAGAAAACAACCCCACCTCTCGCCCTCTGAAATGCAATCTTATCTCAACAAGAACAAAAGAATCAAAGCAATATTGCCTATTTTTTTGGGATTTTCCTATTTCAAATGTTCCTCAACCTATTCTACCATGATCATCTTTAGTATCATCAATTTCTTCGTCGCTCTAGCTTGGGCGTTGCCAATGGAGGTCACAAAATAGACCACTAGTCAGTTGATCTTTCCCAGTTTGATTCCATTCAACCTTATTCTGCCAATCTGAGTTCTTCTAAAATTTTAGCCCTAATATACAATGTGATTTGCGAGATATTTAATGTATTCCACTATTACTTGTATCGCTTTTCGACCTTGGCAAAAAAAGAGAAGATTTGACCTGGATGGTTCAGAATAAAAACTATCAATATCTTGACCATTATCTTTTTGGCTGCGAATGTGAACATAGTGGTTGAGATTGTGAGTTTTGAAATTTAGTAGGCACATTTAAATTAATAGTACACTACAGGCCAACAGGTTGAGAATTTAAATTTTGAGATTAGGATTGCAATCCTACATTAATAAGTCCAATGCCACCTGAGTTCTTTCTTGTCTGATCTTCTAAATCAAAGTTTAGGCTCTCCTATAAGAAGATTTTATGGCCTTTGACATCAAAGACCGTAGAGGCAATGAGAAAATCTCCACAGGAACCTATTCCATGCTTGGCAAGTACCTAATTGTTATTCCAATTGGCAAACAGAATGTGCCAGCCTACTGTATTTGTTAAATATCTGGTTGAGATTACATTTTGTCAAGCTAGTTGTAGAGGTGTTGAATGATATTGAATGACTTCTTATCTACATCAAGTTGCTTAGGGGGCAAGTAGTTACGTATTCAGCCAATTTATACCTGTAATGAGCTATTCTTGGTAGTGAACTAAGGGACTCAACACTACCTGCTTTGCAACAACTGCTTTTTTGTCTTCTCGCTTGCAAGGTAGTAAGTTATTACTTTAGCTTTCATAAAAAATAGAGGTGGAGAGTTCTCTGTCCAAATTCTTAGCAGCACCAACATACCATGAATCATTATTTTATTGGTCTAATCTGACTGCAATTATTATCTTGTTCTGACTTCTTACCTTTTTGCAACGAAATGGAGTAATTGTACCTAATAATGTGATCCAATATGCACTCTCAATTGTGAGCACATCTTTCTCAATTATTCTATTTATCAAGCATACTTTTCAGGTGTCTAACCCTCCAAAATGTTATTATCTTCCTGCAATTTTCTAGTGAAAGTGTCAAACTTTTCAATTCCATTAATGATGGTACTCTTAATTTGGTTGGCAAGGTAGAGCACTCCACTTTCTAGTTAGAGAATGAGGTCTGGTAATAGCTTTATTTTGTAACATATCTTTATAGGGCTGAATGGTAATCAACATCTTAATATCCAGCCAGTCAGAAAGTGATAATCTAACAAAATTTTTTTTTATGTTATGTCCAACTAAAAATTCAACCTAATACTGGCAAGGATAAGAATACATATGAAATATCATATTTTGGATATGGAGTACAGATAGTTGGATAGTGGAATATGTACTATGTTAGCTTTCTTAGGTTAGGATGGGTTGGCATGGTAACCTCTTGAATTGAGTTACAAATTCAAAACCCAAAAATGGATTTTGGGTTTCCACTTTAATGAAAGCTTTAGTTAAAAAACCAAATATCAAACTATGAGCTTTTGAGCATACATCCAGTTGAGTTGGAAATAGTCCACCCAATGATGTTCAATTGAGTGGAATTGAAATTCATAGTTTGCCTTACATATACAATCTGCTCTACTGATATTGTTAATGATTTACTTGTTAACCTTTTGGCAGTTTTTTGAGATGCAGCAGCATGATGTTGTTAAGAGCGCTTGACATTTATAAGAGGGCAGGGCATCAGGTATGTGTCATAGGTTGGTTAAGTCTAGAAGTTTCTATTATCTTTGATATGTTTACAATGAGAAGTCATTTTATTTCCTATTATGAAAATTAAGAGAATTAAGATGTAACAATCCAAAAAAAGGAGCATGATATTCATGGTTCTTGATATTCACTTATTTTATTTTTGTTCATTTTTTTTGAGTGTCTATATTATTTAGCATCATGTAGAACTGTAACATTTCTCTTTCCATAGGTGCCTAATGTTGTCAAAGTTCTATGAAATTTGTAAAGGAAGGATCATTTGCGTGAGCAAAAGTTTATGAAAGTTGAACTGTTTCTGTTCTATCTTAGAAAAATTGGTTAGTATCTGCATTTGAGCTTGGCACTAGTGTTACATTTTTTGCATGTTATCTGACGGATTGGTTTGCGTTATGTTATAGAAACGTCATGTCCAAATAAGGTTCGCCATGTCTGGGTCATACTTTTGGTTTTGTAGTCCTACCTAGTGTTTACCATGTTAGAAAAATATGTAACTTAACATTTGGTTCGGGCAAAATTTTATGCCTTTTGTCCAAGTTCCTAATAAACTCTATGAAAGTTAAATTAATTGTCAAAGTACCAATTCAATCATAGCCATAAGTCCATTGAGGAAAGGGTGAGGCCTCTTTGAGCCTTTCTCCCTCCTTGGGCTCTATCTAGACCATATACTAGCGAAAACCTGCCCAATAAACAACATATTTCAATAAGGGGGATGATGTGTATTAAAGTCATGTTTTTAAGTCCGTCCCATTGGCATAATAAGTTTAGACGAATAGTTTTTTATCAGATAATAATAAGTTTTATTCTTTTATTTTTGTCGTAGGTGGATATTTTGCTCATGCAAACGAAGACTTAGCATATTGTTTTGTAGCATGAAAAAGAAGAGAGGGAGTTTATAAATGTATATTGGATTGATAGTTTTTGTTTGGGTGATTGTAAATTTGATATTGATATGTCATTAAATTTTTTGTGCTTGATTATTGAATAAAGTTTATGCTACTAGTATGCGGTGTTTATGAAAAAAATTATGCAGAGTGTCTAGACAATTTTATATAGGGTTTATTTATAGAGGTCATGTCTGATTTTAAGTAAATTTTATACATAATTTTAAGTAAAGTTTATATGATATGTATTTTATGCAAAGTTTTAAATGTAGGTTGGTGCTCAAAATCGGTATAAATTATTGGGCTCAAGCTCGATTCCAATTTTAGGCTTGAGCCTAGGCTGGGCTCGAGCTCGAGTTCAAAGTACTTAAATCAACCTTGCTCAAACATATGCAGGTTCGAGCTCAGCTCAACTCGATGCCACCCCTAGGTTTGACCAACTTAAACCTAGTTAAATGGGGTGTAAAATATACTTCAATACTTGTCCGTTTGGGTCGGGTTAACCCATTTAAATATTAAAAATAAAAAAATAACAAAAAAAGTATGTAAATCATTAAAATTAAAAGGATATTGTTGGAAGATGGGCCTAAGCCCATACGCCCAAGGAAGGCCCACATATCCAAGTGTGTTGGAAGATGGGCCCAAGACCATAAGATGTGGACCCACCATGATCACATGAGTTGGTGGGACCCACCAAGATCACGTGAGGTGGCATGATGAGTCTTACATAATAAGAAGTCTTATAGGGCCAAAATTATTATGGAAGCAGGTCTCATAGAAGAGTTTCAGTTTAAATGTGTTTTAGCCATGTTAGTCTTCTATTTATATTGGGTTATTTAATTATGCTAGGATTTATATTTAAGTGTTAGAGTTTGGGTGTAATTGGGACAAAAGTAGTTTAATTGTAATTGGACTCTACTACTTTCTTCTATTATAAATAGAGGTTAATGTACTCTGATTACAACAAATCAATAAAGTTTTTCTCTTTTTCATAAATTCAAAAAATATAAATGTTTAAAAATTATATTGGTACAAAGTTGTTTTTTAAGTAAAAACTAAAGAACAAAGTGTGTGATTCAATTATATATTAAACTAGGACTTATTAGGTCCTTGTATCAAACCCAAACCTAGCTTGTTTTACAAATTAGGTCAAGTGAATTAACCCATACCAGACACATTTGTAACTCGGGTAAAATAAATTTGTTAGGCTAGGACTGGGTTACCGGGTTGGGTAACAATTCATCACCCTTAGTTGTGGATAAAGTCTGAAAGAGTCATGGACGAAGTACCCTCACGAGCGACATAGAGTTTTGTTCAAATCAAGAGTAGACTTCCTTTTTTAAAACGAGTTTTAGTTGTTTGTAGTTAAATTAGGAGTGTTAGTTTAAATTAAGTTTAAACTCTATGTAAAGGCATATTTTTGTCTTGCCTATATATTGTTGTACATGTTACCATTTGAGAAATAGTAGGAAATGATATGTTCGATGAGGAACAAACCTAGAGGGAGAGAATAGGTTTATTTGCTATTACTACTTAAATCAACCCCTTTTCAATTTTAACTTTATTTTCTTGTGTATTCACAAGCTTAATGACAATTGAGTATGCAAAATTAATTTGACAATCAATGGCACATGTAGACACATACAATTCTAGAAAGAGAACACAAAAATTTATAGTAGGTTACAACTCTATCTTGGATTATTAGTTCACTCTCAAGGTGTTTTACATCTTGGAGTTCTACTATTTTTGGGTAGTCAACCAACACTTACAATAAATTTCCTCAAGGGCCAATACAATGCTACCTAAATAGGGACTGAACCACTCAATTGACCATAAAAACCAACCTATATAAGTTCACCTTCACATAAATTAAAAAATAGATTATCAAACTTAGAGTCACAAAGGGATTTTAGTAGATAATTAGACAACACTACTTAGACCTACATAGGAATTTGCACCAGTAACTAGCCTACAAAGTTCATAGGTTTCTAAACCTTTTTTTTTTTGTTTAGGAATACAATAGCTAGGTAAGCAGCAACTTAGATCCACAATGAAGTTTACAACAACTTTCCATATCCACGTGTGTTACTCCCAATCAAATTGAGGTGAGCTTCGTTTTGAGTTGGCAAGGCTTGACCTATTTACAAAGATTACTTGCTTTAACTTCAGCCCAATATACAACTTCTAAATAGACAAAATTTCACAATGCATGCACAATAAGACAAGTACAGTAATGTTAAGTACCTAATTAATGTAATAGTAGCTCAAAAGTCCTTAGATAACCAGATTTCAATGAATAAATTCAAATTTAAAATCAAATTGGTTTTTATATGGGGGAAATCATAAGTAGCTTGACTCAAAATTATTTATAATACAAGTATACTAGCCAAGAATTTGAATCTTATAGTTAAGATTTGCTAGACCAAGATCAATCAAAATACATCGAAGTGTGAGCTTAATCATACTTAGGGGGGGTTAGTCCACAATGAACTTGAATTGAAGTGAAGAATTGAATTGAACTTAAATGAATTGATTCAACTTCAACTCATCCTTGGGTATTAGTGTAGATGAGTTCAAGTGCAATGGAAAACATATTCCAGTGTTAGTACCCCCGAATGAAAAGTATGATATACACAATAGAATGAGTAACCTTTTATAATATACTTAAATAGAACATATACTTAAACAGATAATTAACCAAAATAAACATGGTTACTACACTTATAAGTGATTTAACGTGTAGTATTAAAATATGTTAATATCATAATTAACGAAAAACTATATTATATTAATTAATGATTATAGTTTATTATAAATTAATACAATAATTATGTATGACTAGAATAAATTATTAAAAATTAATAAAAAATAAAAATAACAGAAGCACATATAATAAATAAATAAATTATTTTAAAATAACATAAGAAATATTTTAACATTAAAAATCAATAATTTAATATAGTAATAAAAAATATAATAAATAAATTTATCAATAACATAATATATATTTTTATCTATTAATAAGTAATAATATATTGTCACAAAATTTAAAACCATTGGTTTAATTAATTATAGCAATGGGAAAATTAAACCAAAACAATTTATCAAATATTTATTTTAAAAATATTTTAATTATGACTATTAAATAACTAATTTAATATAGTAATTATAAAATAAATATATTACATAAATAAAAATAATTATTTTATAAATAAAAAGTTTAAATTATTATTCTTATTACGATGGTTTAATTTTTCCTTAACTTAGAAAAAAATTAAACCATCGTCTTCCTCACGGCGCGCGTCGTCTTCCTCACGGCGCGCGTCGTCTTCCTCAGCGGCAGGCCAACGGGCAACGGCGACGGCGACAGGCCACAACGACGGAGGCGGCGCTATGACGGTACGTCGAGAGTGAGAAGAGAGGGAGGCCGAGAGAGAAGAGAAGTCGGGAGGTCGAGAGAGAAGAGAAGCCGGGAGGCCGAGAGAGAAGAGAAGCCGGCCTCCCATGCTCTGCGACGGAGGTCGAGAGGGAGAGGGAGGCCGAGAAGCTCTGTGACAGAGGCCCGGTCTCCTGTACTCTGTGATGGAGGACGAGAGGGAAAGAGAGGGAGGCCGAGAAGGAGGAAGGCCGACGGGAGGGAGGGATGGAGAAGGGAAAAAAAATAATTTGGCCGAAGGATCGTCGGGGGAGGGGGGGGCGGGGTAGAGTAATGCGCGATTCAATTGGTTGATTTGAAAAATAGGTGGGAAACCAAATTCCCCGATTTTTGCTTGAGAGAATGAAGTGATGTAATTTAACTTCAGTTCAATTCATTTTACACTAACGACGTTATTTAATGAACTAAGTAATGCGGGGGGAATTCATTCCACTTCATTGTGGACTAACCCCCCCTTAGACTTGAAAAACAACCCCCACATATTCAATGTAATGCAATAGCTCCTTTTCGAAAGCTCCAACAAGTCAATATGCTAGAATAACATGGGTTTGAAGCATGAGAACAAAGATTCTAGAATAAAAGATGCTAAGAAAAGACATGCTAGACTAATGAGTAAAATCATGTTGGTCTCCATTATTATTTTTATAATAAAAAAATGAGTACCTTGAAAATATGATAGTAATAGTAATATTAGAGTATTTAAACATAGGCCTTCCCGTAGAAACATACATTGTCTATGACAAAAGCTCAACTCAAATGTCAAAAAATCAAGTTTCCAAGTCAAGACCCAATGCTTGAAGACATTGAAGAGTAGTTGCTAAGAAGAACTTACAAAAGAGGAACTCAAAAATTGAAGAATAGAGTATAAGATAAAAAATTAGAACCCAAGAATTTTAGCAGTATACGAGTCGCCTTCCATCTTCCAAAGCTTGAATTAGCATGAATGGAACATCAGGTCATTCATAGTTTAAAACCTTACTTAAAATCACCATATATATATATATATATATATATATATATATTCAAAAAAGAGTTATACCAAAAATGTTTCATTGAGTACGAAGTTGAAACTTGAAAGGTGTTTTGAGCCACTAATCAATTATCAATTTCAAGAAAGGAGTATATGGTATTATATATTATAAAAAAAAACATCTTCAAAATCATCATAACAACGTTTTAAATGTCTTATGAACAATCCCAAAAAAATTCACTAATTTTCAAATCAATTTGAATCATGAAAAGGGATAAACTTAAAGTGATATGAATAACCTAGTTACAATGATTGTTCAACTGCTTACAATGATCAATCATACTTTGAAAAAAAATCGATCAATCACTTAAATTAATTGATCATTTAAATTGCAGCAAGATAGGTTTATAAAGTCTGATAGACCATTGACTATAAAACATGATTGATCATTGGCTATTTTTGAATTTATGAAAAAAATAAATACTTCATTGACTTATTATAATCAGAGTACATGAATCTCTATTTATAATAGAGGAAGGTAGTAGAGTCCAATTACAATATAACTACATTTGTCCCAATTACACCCAAACTCTAACACTTAAAGATAAGTCCTAGCACTATTAAATAACTCAATATAGATAACAGTCAAACATAACTCAAACTAGAACTCTTCTATGACGTGACCATAAGATAAAAATGCATTTGTGAGTCCTTCTTGATCTTCCAACTTATGTGATAAGGATGCCAGCTAGTGGGAATCATGGTGGGTCCTATTTCTTATGTTCTTGGGCCCATCTTGTGGGCCTTCCTTGGTCGTGTGACCCATCTTATAATACTCTTAGATATGTGGGTTTTCCTTGGTCGTGTGGGCTTGGGCCAATCTTCCAACAGCTATAAAGCATAATCGATCATAAAAAATTGTTGGTCTCTATAAAATGCATGATTGTGTTAAGTTGTGGAGTCTAATTAACGCCTTACGCAGAGTCAGCACGTGGATTGATATGTTGATTGTTGTTTCATTAAGGGTAGTTTGGGGATTTTACACATGTATTGCGGTTGCCATAGTTTTCTCTTTATATATGGGGGCCGCTATTAGGGTTATCATCGAGGATCATCAGTTGCTATAGAGAGAGGTGTGTGATTTATCTTGTAAACTACTTCATCATCATAGTGAATTATTGCAGTAGTAGAAGATAGGACGTAGTCTCACCTAGAGGTGAACCTGTATAAATCTTGTGTTTTTCGTGCTTGATTATTTCTTCTTCTGTAATTATTATTGTTTTCATTAGTATTGAATTAGGGCATCTAATTTCTAACAAGTGGTATCAGCGCTTGGTCCGTGATTAAGAGCAATGGCTGGTGGAGAAGGATCGACACTTGGAATCAACAAGTTTGATGGTATGGATTTTGCGTTCTAGAGGATGTAGATCAAAGATTATTTGTACAGTAAAAAGTTGCACTCACCACTTCTAGATATAAAACCAGAAGGCATGAAAGATGATGAGTGAAATCTCTTTGATAGATAGGTGTTGGGAGTGATCCGGTTGACATTGTTGAAGATCGTCGCTCATAACGTGGCATCAGAGAAAACCATAGTTGAAATGATGAAGATTATGTCTAATATGTATGTGAAGCCTTTCGCATATAATAAGGTACATCTCATGAAAAAAATGTTCAATTTAAAGATGTTGAATTTATGAAAAAGAGAAATACTTCATTGACTTATTGTAATCAGAGTTCATGAACCCCTATTTATAATAAAGGAAAGTACTAGAGTCCAAGTACAATTAAACTATGTCCCAATTACACCCAAACTCTAACACTTAAAGATACGTCCTAGAATAATTAAATAACTCAACATGAATAGAAGACTAACATAACTAAAACACCTTTAAACCGAAAATCTTATGTGAGACCTCCTTCCATATTATTTTTGTCTCTTTAAGATTTCTTATTGTGAGAGTCATGTAAAACTCTTCCTTATCTGCTCTTCAACATTCTCCCTCAAGCTAGAGTTTATAACTTCAGCTTGCAATGAAAATGATTCTTGGTCTTCAATTTTCTTTTGCTAAAAAAAATCTTCTCAAATACAATTCTTCATAGATGCAAAAACTTCGTCTTTTGTGCTTCCCCTTTCTTGAATATTTTGGTCACATAAAAATTACCAAAATATATGGAATAAAATACCTATTTCTTGTACTTCTTCTTCTACTTCTCCCCTTCAAGCTGGGAGGTAATGGCAGTGATACCAGCTTGAAACAAATAAAATAGATATAGTTATAATCTCCACCATCACGGTGTCCCAAGGATAAGTACGAAACTGCACAGAGACTCTCAAGAGGTAAAAATGGGTGATAAAACACAAGTCGAAACCAAACTCAAAGGATTTCAAAAAAATATAGTGATAATAATCACTAAAGTGGGTAATGCATGTCATTCACAATATGGCAATAAAAGTCTCAATAAAAAAGTTTCAATGGACTTAAAAACTCATATATATAAAAAGGTAAACCTATCGAATGAACACACAAGAGGTTGGGCCAAAGGGGTATGTGATAGTAAAAAAAGGATGGTAGGAGAAAGCTAAACAACAAAAAGGGTAAGTGAGATATTTTTCTGATATTGTTGATCAATAACCGCAACCAAAAAAGTGACGCAAAAAATTCGTCTTAAATTCGAATTTTTCAATGCCACATGATACCAGCATGACCTTTGATTCTTCCAATGCGAATATATCCTTAAATATAGATCAGATTGATAAGAAATTTTCTCCTTATGAAACAAGAATTAAATACCTTTCATCCAAGTATAAATTTTCTTCATAAAATATACTTCTTTTGAGATAAATAATCTGATAGATTTCTGTCTCTTTAATCTGGCTAAACTAAGTACTCTTTCTCCTTTTGCCAGCATGACTATTGGCTCTTCCAAGATCAATATCTCCATATTAAAAAATTAGATTGAGAATTAGTTCAATAGATAAGAAAATAGACATATATATATATATATATATATATATATATATATATATATATATATTCATATATAATTTTTCATATAAAGTCTCATTCTTGATAACATAAAGTAGCTTAGAAGTTGAAGTTTTCTGCTGCTGCTCGAACCTCTCTTTCAATATGACCTTTGTTGTTTCAAATATTGATTTCTCTTTGTAGAAAACTCTGATTGCCAAAATTCATTTTTTGTTGGAAAGTAGACTCGAATATCTTTCCTAAAATTCTAACATACAATAGATAAAAAAGGAACACATTATCTTTGTGGGTTGACCAAGTCAACTCACAAAACCTGCTTTGATACCATTTAAATTTATGAAAAAGATAAATACTTCATTGACTTGTTGTAATCAGAGTACATAAACCCCTATTTATAATAGAGGAAAGCAGTAGAGTTCAATTATAATTAAACTACCCTTGTCCCAGTTACACCCAAACTCTAACACTTAAAGATAAGTCCTAGCATAATTATATAATTCAACATAAATAGAAGACTAATATGACTAAAACACCTTTAAACTGAAACTCTTCTATGAGACCTCCCTCCATAATAATTTTGGCTCTATAAGACTTCTTATTGTGAGAGTCATGTTAGACTCTTCCATATTTACTCTTCAACAAAAGATGACTAAAAATATACCAGTGGCAATGCATCTGAATGATTTTAGCACAATTGTTAATCAATTGACCTTCATTCAAATTAAATTTGATGATGAGATTCATGCCTTAATTCTTTTGGCATCTCTATTAAAATTTTGGGAGCCTATGAGGGTTGCGGTCAACAAAGCGATAGGAAGATGAACTTTAATGGTGAATATTATTCTTATTGAGGAAGATTGTAGAAAGGACACTAGAGAATCATCGACATCTAATTTTGCCCTAAATGTTGATACTAGGGGCATGAACTTCAAGAGGAATTCCAATAAGGGCAACAGTAGATGGAAGTCAAGGAATGGAAGAAGCAAATTCAAATTTGAAAGGAATGTGGAATGCTGGAATTGTAGTAAGTCTGGTCATATAAAGAAGAATTACAGAGCACCGAAGAAGGATGAAAAGAAAAATAATGCTACCAATGCAGTGACTGAAGAAGTACAAGATGTTTTACTCTTGTCAGTTGATAGCTCTATTGACTCTTGGGTGTTAGATTCAGGAAATTCTTTTCACACCATTGCGCACCGCGAGTTCATGGAGAATTTTATTGCTAGAAATCTTTGGAAGGTGTATCTTGTTGATGGAAAACCTTTGAATATTATCGGTATCAATGATGTCAGTTTGAGGATGTCAAACGGGTCAGTGTGAAAAAATGATAAGGTGAGACATGTGCCTAAACTGATGCATAATCTGATCTCAGTAGGGTAACTTGATGATGAAGGACATAATGTGACTTTTAATGGTGTTGGCTGGAAAGTTACTAAGAGAACCATGGTTGTTGCACGAGGAATTAAAACTGGAACTTTTTACATCACTTACAGTTGCAGAGACACGGTCACAATTGTTGATGTTGTTACTAGTTCTGATTTGTGGCATTATAGGCTCGGTCACATGAATGAGAAGGGAATGAAAGTGCTTCAACCCCATGGGTAGCTACCTGGGTAGAAATTTGTAAACAATATTTTTTGAGAAGGCTGTATTTTCATAAAGCAGAAAAGGGTTAGCTTTTCTAAGGCTGAAAAGGAGCGAAAGACAACTAAATTGGAGTTGGTTCATACAGATGTGTGGGGACCTCCAACTATTACCTCCCTTGGTAGTTCTAATTACTACGTGACATTTATTGATGATGCAAGCAGAAAGGTTTGGGTTTATTTCCTGGAAAAAAAATCTGATGTTTTTGATACATTCAAGAGATGGAGGGCAATAGTTGAGAAGGGGATAGATTTGAAGGTGAAGTGCTTGCAGTCAGGTAATGGGGGGAGATTACATCGACGGTATTGTGCTGATAATGGAATCAAGATGAAGAAGACCATTCCTGAAAAACCTCAATACAATGGTATAGCTGAGAGGATGAACATGACTTTGAACAAGTGTGCTAGGAGCATGAGATCAAATGCGGGATTGCCAAAGATGTTCTGGTCTGAGGCTATTAACATCGATGTCTATTTGATCAATAGAGGTCCTTCAACACTATTGGATTGCAAAATACCAAAAGAGGTTTGGAGCGGCAAAGAGGTAAACCTTTCTTTCTTGAAAGTGTTTGGTTGTGTTTCTTATATTTACATTGATTATGTTGTTAAAAGTAAACTTGATGCTAAATCCAAGATATGTTTCTTTATTGGCTATGGTGGTACCGAGTTTGGTTATCATTCTGGGATGACCAAAGTTGTAAGGTTATCAGGAGAAAGGATGTGATCTTTAATGAAGGTGCCCTTTATAAAGTTAGGCTAAGAACAGATTCTGAGAGCACAAGTAATGAAGCTAAGAAGTATGAAGTGATTCAGTTGAGAGATATGTCATTTATTGAGATGGAGAATATTATTCAGGAAGACCAGGAAAACATAGCCCTAGAAGTAAATCAAAACATTCATGTGATTGAACTCGAGAGATCTACCAAAACTAGTAGACCACCACAAAGATACTCCCCTACATTAAATTATATTCTATTGATTGATGAAGGTGAACCAAAGAGTTATGAGGAAGTCGTGCTAGTTGATGAATCAACCAAGTGGGAGTAGGCCATGAGGGAAGAGATGGACTCACTCTTATCCAATCAGACATGGAAGTTGACTGAGTTACCAAAAGGGAAGAAAGCTTTGTAAAATAAATGGGTTTACCAAATAAAAGATAGACATGATGGCAGCAAGCGGTACAAGGCAAGACTAGTTATAAAGGGCCTTCAACAAAAAGAAGGCATTGACTACACTGAGATTTTCTCTCTAGTAGTGAAATTGGCTACTATTAGATTAGTGCTTAGACTAGTGGAAAATGAAGACTTGCACTTAGAGTAGTTGAATGTAAAGATAACTTTTTTTTATGGTGATTTGGAGGAAGAAATTTACATGTTGCAGCCACATAGTTTCAAAGCACAAAGAAAGGAGAAAATGGTGTGAAAACTTCAGAATAGCTTGTATGGTCTTAAACAAGCTCCAAGATAGTGGTATAAAAAGTTTAACATCTTCATGAGTACTATTGGTTTCATGAGGTGCCAGGCAGATCATTGTTGTAAAGTGAAGAACCTTGATGACTCCTACATCATTCTACTACTATATGTTGATGACATGTTGATTGCAAGTGCTTGCAAACTGGAAATAGATAAGTTGAAAAGGGAGTTGTCCAAGAAGTTTGCAATGAAGGATTTGGGTGCTACAAAATAAATTATTGGGATGAGGATTACTAGGGATACTAATGTCTTAAAACTGTCACAAAAAGAATATGTGAAGAAGGTGTTGAGTAGGTTCAACATGAATGATGCAAAATCAATGAGTAATCCTTTGGCAAGTCACTTTAGGCTAAGGAGTAGTCACCTTCTACAAAGCAGGAGCGAGCCTACATGGCCAATGTGCCTTATGCTTTTGTAATTGGCAGTCTTATGTTTGATAGGGTGTGCACTAGACCAGACATAGCTCATGTAGTGGGAGTAGTGAGTAGATATATGAGTAATCCAGGTAAACAACATTGGAAAGCAATGAAGTGGATTCTCAGGTATTTGAAAGGCACTGTAGACTCAACCTTATGTTTTAGAAAGTCAGACTTGGGATTACCGAGTTATGTAAATGCTAACATGGCTGGAGACATTGATGGCAGGAAGAGTACTATTGGATATGTATACACATTGGGTGGTACAACGGTTTGTTGGGAATCTAAGTTGCAGAAGATAGTTGCTCTTTCTACTAATTAGGCAGAATATGTCATCGTGACCGAAGCTAGCAAAGAGATGGTATTGCAGTCCTTCTTGGAAGAATTAGGTCTCAAGCATGGAAAAAATGTGTTGTATTGTGATAGTCATAGTGTTATTCATTTAGCAAAGAACCTTGTTTATCATGCCAGAACAAACCACATACAAGTGTGTTATCACTTCATTAGATCAACTATGCAAGATGGAGTCTTAGCACTTGAGAATATTCAAGGGAGTCAGAATCCGACAAAGGAGACTATTACGATTGAGAAACTGAAGTTGTGTGCAACTTTAATTGGTCTTCTCTATGAGGATCGAGAAGTTTTTACCGCTGCAGAGGAGCTGTTGATGATGGATTAGTCTCCAGGTGGGAGATTGTTAAGTTTTGGAGTCGAATTAATGCCTTACACAGAGTTGGCACACAGATTTCACACTTGTATTGCTGTTGCCCTAGTTTTCTCTTTATATTTGGGGGTTCCGCTATTAGGTTTATCATCGAGGCTGATCAGTTGTTGTAGAGAGAAGTGTGTGATTTCTCTTGTAAACTACTTCAACATCATAGTGAATTATTGCACCAGCGGAAGATAGGACGTAATCTCACCTTGAGGCAAACATGTATAAATCTTTTATTTTTCATGCTTGATTATTTCTTCTTCTGCTATATTGAATTAGGGCATCTAATTCCTAACAAATTGGTGATTAATCGATCATTAGACCTTCAGGATTCATACAAATAGAGTCGTTGGAGGCCAATGATCGAGCTTTGGAAATTGAATAATCAATCATGGTAGTGGAGTAGTTTTTTATAACTTTTCTCTAAAAATCTAAAATGTATTTTTTCTTTCTAACTTATAAATAGGGGGTCTTAGGCATGTCCCCAAGCATGAGCTCACTTAAAAATCTTTTGTATTCATGAAATCAAAACTTTTTAAGTTAACCCTTGAAAGAGAGAAGTTTTGAGCTCATTTTCTCAAATAATTTCAACTTCTCCATTAGTTTTTCATCATTCCCATTCTAGATTGAACCTCTCATTCATACTAGAACTAGTGCTTAAATATTTGAAAGTGTTGGATTCATCACAAACTATGGTTTGGCTCTCTTCATAGTTGTAAGTTGTATTTTTCTTTTTCTTTTGGATGTTCATTGTAAAAGTTTCTTGAACCTAGAATCTAAAGCTTGGGCTTTCTAGAGTTGTGAATCTAGAGTGAGACCCATAGTCTAGAGGGATTGCTTGCTAGAGATAAAAAGCTTTTTCGAAGAAAATCTCTTGGGAAGAGATTTTGGATGTGCATTAGGGATTGCACCAATTGGGACAAAAGGAGTTGTGAGTTCTTTTGTAATTTCACTAGAGTGAAATTAGTACATTTTTTTTTCTGACCTAGAGTCCTTGAGTGGTAATTACCACTAGGGGACCATCAAGAACAAAAATTCTTGATCTCTTTGTGGTTGTGTGCTTTTTTTGCTCTTTTACTTTGCATTCTCTTAACATACACTTGAATATTGTTCTACAACTATTAAAGAGTTATCCAATGAAAATGATAGTCTTTGTGTATGGATTTTTAAACTTGAAAGAAGAAAATAAAAAATTAAAATCCCACAAATGGTTTGTCGATTGGTAAGTCTCCGATTGGTCTTATGCATAAGATACATTAACTCGAGGAAAAACATCCCCATTGAAAAATCAAATTACAAAATAATAAAATTAAATGAAGAGCTTGGAGTTGAAAAACATGAGAAAAAGATGGAAAGAATATCTTGGAGCTCGTAGAACTTGTGTCACAAAATTCACAAAATTGTTCTTGCGTACTAATGTATGTCATAAATGTGGACACCAAGGCCGTTGCGCACAACAAGATTAGTTTTGCTTCCCACTTGAAACCAATCTTTTATGACCCAAACATGCCATAATGTGGTCTCACAAACAATTGACAATGTTTAGTTGAATTTTGAAAGGATGAACCTTTAAGATTCAAAAAATCCAAGCTCTAGAAAATGTAGCCTTAGGACCTAGAGAGTTCATAGAATGGTATGTTGAATTGCCTTGTGCATGCTCAGATCACCTCCACATCTATGCAAGATGAAGTAAAAAATCTCCTCTCACTTGAGTCATTGGGAAATAAATGCTCTTATCTTCATTTTTGCATAGAATTCTCAATACTTATCCCCATGTTTTATGGGGAAAGATAGGTATCATTATTGTGCAACAACTGAAATTATGAATATGAGTTGCTTGGAATCAACTCATCCATAACATTAATTTCACATAGATTTTGTCCCATTAAAATATTCCTTTTTAAAATAAATGATGTAGAGGGGGAGATGAAGGAAATTTTGAAGAGAAAACATAACATTAAGGAGAGAGTTAATTTATGGGAAGATTTTAAGCTAGGAAAGTTTCCTATAGAAATACATGTTAAAGATCCGAAAGAAATATGACAAGTCTCTTGTTCAATGGCTAAACTCTTTTTAATGAGAACAAAAATGGGGAGAAAGTAGAGAGCTTTCATTTAGGGGGAAGACATTTAGGGCGAGTTAGGTCCTTGGGTAGTAAAGCTAGAACTTTAAGACTTTATTTCATGAGGTTGATGGTTTTTGGAACATGGATAGAGATAAGATAGATTGGTAACACTATTACACTTCCAAAATTATTAACATATTTTTTATTTCTATAGATTTCAAGCTAGGGATTTTATCCTCATAAAAAAGGGGACATTGTTAGATCGAGTAAAATTATGTTGGTTTCCATTATTTAACAAAATTGGTAGATTAAAAGTGTGCTACTAATAGTGTTATTAGTGTGTTATACATAGGCCTTCCAACACAAATATACCTGGTCTATGGAAAAATTTCAAGACAAATTTAAAAAAAAAAAAAGTTGCCAAGTCTAGACCCAACTCTTGAAGACATTGAAGAGTTATTGCTAAGAAAAATAACTGATAAGAGAAGAGCACAAAAATTGAACACTAGAGTCTAAGATAAAAGTCTAGAACTCAAAAACTCTAGCAATGTAAGAGTAGTCTTCCATCTTCCATAGCTTGAATTAGAATGAATGGAGTATTAGATCATTCATATTTTAAAACCATACCCTAAATCATCTTACATATGTTTTAAAAAAGGTATGGAATAATACTAAAACGTTTTCAGCCAATTTGAACTTGAGAACTTAAAAAGGTGTTTTGAGCGACTAATTGGTTCTCAATTTAATGAAAGGAGAATTGGACATTAGATTTAAGAAAATCACCAAAATGATCATAAAGTGCTTTAAATTTTCTTAGGACATACAAATTTTCACCATGATCTAAATCGATTTGAATCTCAGAAGGGTTAAAATTAAAGTGTTATGCCTAAACTAGTGAGAATGATCAATCAATCACTTACAATGATCAATCATATGTTGAAAAACAATAATTGGTCAATCACTTACAATTATCACTCATTCAGAGTGCCACAAGGCAGCTTTATAAATAATAATCAACCATTGGCTAAAAATTTTGTATTTTATAAAATGCATGATTAATATCTAATCGATCATTAGGCCATGGGGATCCAAAACAAGTAGAGTCATTAGAGGCCAATGATCAATCATTAGAAAGTGAACGATCGATCTTCAAAGTGGAGTAATTTTTTATAACTTTTCTCCAATGTTCTAAAATGACTACTTTTGTTTTTGAACTTATAAATAGGATCTTAGACATACCCTTAAGCATGAACTCACTTGCAAATCCTTTGTGTTCATGAAAGCAATACTTTTGTGTGAAATATTGAAAGAAAGAAGTTTTGAGCTCATTTTCTCAAATTCCTTCAACTTATCGATTGGTTTTTAATCATTCCCATTATAGTTGAAGCTCCAATTCATATACTAACTCATTCTTAAAGATTTGGGAGTACTTGGTTCACAACAAGGTGTGATTTGGATATCTCCAAAATTATAAGTTATACTTTTCCTTTTCTTTTGTGATTTCATTGTAAATTAAGGTTTATAGAACATAGAATCTAGAGATAGGGCTATCTAGAGCTATGAATCTATAGTGAGACTGCCTAGAGTCAACAACCTAGAGCTGAAATCTAGCCTTTGTAAGGTAAATATCTTGGGGAGAGATTTTGAATGTGGGTATTGCACTTGTTGGGCACAATGGATCTGGGAATCCTTTTGTAATTTCATTAGAAAGAAATTAATGATTTTTTTCCAAGAAAGAGTTCTTGGGCAGTGATTACCACTAAGGGAATATTGATAACAAAATTGTTGGCATCTTTGTGGTTGTGTGCTTGTTTGTTCTATTACACTCAATTCATACCCTCTCTTCATATGCTACTTGGGCCAATAACACATATTTCAAAATATGAGCACAAATACTTGTCTCCTTACCAACTTTTCTTTCGAAAACTAAATTTTTTTCTCCAAAAAAAAAAATTTCAAGGTGTGAGGGCACTTGGGAGTGGTCATTTTAACTTCAAAAGTTGAGTGTTTTACCATTTTCTTTAATAACTCATATTGTGGATTTCCAACATTTTCCAATGATTTCAAAGATTGCTTTGCCAACTTTTGCAAAATCACAAAGTGTTGTATTTTGGGCTAAATGCACTCAAACAACTAGTTTTTTACCATTTTAATCGAGGCTATTTATACTACTTCATGCCATGCACTGTTTGAGAATATTTCTATAGTGAATTTTGAAGCTCCCCAAGTGTACTTGTACTCTGAGATTTTGAAATGAATTCTTAAGTGCCCTATAAAGGAAGCATTTCAAAAAGGCATGTACTCTTGAATTTGAAATTGATTGAGTGCCTAATATTTTTTGTTGTTGAACCTACTATGCTCATTTTGAAATCGATAGATTTGATTTCAGCTTAACATTTCCACAACCTTCAAACTCTACGCATTGAGTTTTCCCAATCTCATTGTGCTTATACCTTGAAATTTGTACTTTAAGATGTGATTTAAGTTGCTAACTATTGTGGTATTTTCACATAGGATTTGGTGTACTGCCATTTGTGCCTTTTATTGTAATATCTACCTCTCAAAAGGCTTTATGCTTATTGAAAACCAATCTAACCTTGCTAAGTTATAAAAACAATTAAGACGGATAAATTGATTGGTAGTTGTTACTGTTGCTACTAAAAAGCACTTTAAGGGTCTAGGTGCTTGTGCCTAGCTATTGCGGGCCTTAAGTCCCAAATTGTTGGATAAATGTTGTAAATTGGACCTTTAAGGTCTGCTAGTATAGATGTCATTTGGCTACTGATAGTAGAACCTTTAACTCTCGGAGAAAAAAATCCCTTGGAGTGGAGTAGCAATCTGAAATAGTGATTGTAAACCTATATAAATCTTGTTGTTCAATTTTTGTTGAATGTTTGATTGATTAAACTACTTGATAGAAGTTAAAGTTTAAATTAGCCAATGAAAATTGATAAACCTATTCACCCCAACCTTTAGGTTTATATTTGTAGGATTTAATAAGTGGTACTAGAACAAGTGTACTCATTAAAATGGCTAGTTGAAGTCATTCCCATGTTTTTGCCATTGGTATGTGTGCCATCAAACCTCCACTATTTGATGAAAATAACTATACACATTGGAAATATAGAATGAAACACTTCTTATGATACTATGATTTTGATCTATGGGAAATTACCACTCAAGGAATCCATATTCTAAAGAATAAGAAGGAGAAAAGGAAGTTGAAAAGAAATCACTAAGTAAAGTGGGGAAGATAAGACAAAAGTGTCACTAAGCACGTGTTGAAGAGCAGGTATGAAAAAAGTCTTAAATGTCTCTCACGACAAGAAATCTCACAGACCTAGAATTATTATGGTGGAGTCTTACTGGAGTCTCATAGGAGGATAGAAGAATCTCAGTTAAAGGTATTTTAGTTATATTATTTTTTATTTATGTTCAGTTATTTAATTGTTATAGGACTTATCTTTTAGTGTTTAAATTTGGGTATAATTGGGATAAGGGTAGTTTAGTTGTAATTGGGTTCTAGTTTTTTTTATCTATTTTAAATAGAGGTTCAATGTACTCAAACTACATCAAATTAGTGAAATTTTTCTTTTTTCCATAAATTCAACATGGTATCAGAGCGAGTTCTGTGAGTTGACTTGGTCAACCCACAAAGATAATGTGATCCTTTTCGAATCTATCATCTCTAGTAATTAACTTTTGTATTCTATCTTTTTTCTTTCTTTATTATCCCAATACCCGCTGGTTTCTTGGTGGTAGCACCTTCATACTGAACTTTTAATATTTTAAATTATATATTAACTGAAAGATCTTTGAGTTTACTTTCCAACTCAAAATAATTTTGAAAATCGAAGTTTTCTATAGAGAGAAATTGAGATTTGAAGCAACAAAGGTCAGACTATAAAAGATGTCCGAGCAACAACAAAAAACTTTACTTTTTGAGCCGTTTAAGCCATCAAGAACGAGACTTCATATGGATATTTTTATATGTCAAAAGAAATATCTAAAATTCTATTTTCTACCTTATCAAACCAATTCTCAATCTAAGTTTTCTATAACGAGATATCAATTTTGCAAGGGTCAATTGTCATGCTGGCCAAAGAAGAAAGAGTACTTACTTCGGCTGGATTATTGAGTCCAAAATCTATCAAATTATTTCTCTAAAAACAAGTATATTTTATGAAAAAAATATATACTTGTATGAAAGGTATTGAATTCTTGTTTTATAAAGATAAAATTTCATGTCAATCAAATTTATATTTAAAGAGATATTTGTAGCAGAATCAACAAGAGTCAAGCTACATAACGAAGAAAATCAAGCAGTCATAAAAGATTCAAGAACATATATTTTTATCTCAAATTAGATTTTAATTTAAAGGTATTTGAGACTAGTTTCTCGACTAACAAACTGTTTCTTATTTTAAGCTATATTTTAAGAGATATCGATATTAAAAGTGCCTATGGTAAGTTTTACCAAAAATCTCTTGTTTTCCCTATTTGTTCTCATATTATCTCTCCATGCATTGACGTGAATTGAGTTACATTTTTCCATAAAATCTGAGTTTTTTAGAAAAAATTCTCTTCTAATTAGAGAGTTTTGGTTAGAATGAATCACTCCATGATGTGCTTGTTAAATCTGTGCAAAAATTTCCTGCTTCGATGTTGTTTTCAAGTTTTACGTTTTTGTTACTTGGTTGTGTACCTTCCGCATAGTTAACTCTAAAAAATTATGGTCACCCCAAAAAAGTTATACTTGGTCAACTTTATTAAGTTCTACTATTATAGTCCCCCTCAATTTTTTTATAAAAAAGGTCACTTTGGAAGTATGAGCGTTGCATAGTCGCATCCTTCCGGTTAAAGTTGTTTTCTTCTAGTATTTCATCAGTTTATCATCTTGTGTTTTTATCACTTCAGAGCAATGCCTAGACCCACTACCTAAAAAGTATAGAAGTTTGCCCAATATCCATCTTGAGTCAAGTCTTTTGTTTTTCACCCAAGAGGTGATTTGTGTTTGAGCAATCCTTAAAAAAGGTAGTAGTCTCTTTGTTAAGCCCTAAAGTTGGGTAGTTTTTTTGCCTTTTAAATTAAGCATATTTTAGACTTTGACCGTTTTGACTAGTGTATGGAGTTTTCTCGTACGACTAGAAGTAATGTTTTTCTCCCGCATTGTGTTTTGTCTAACTTGGATCTATATGTCTTTTTTATCCCTAGCTTCAAGGGGAGAAGTAGATAAAGAAGTATAATAAAGAGGTATTTTGTTTCACATGTTGTGGTAATTTTTCTGTGACCAAAATATTCTAGAAAGGGGGAGAACAAAAATGAAGAATTTTTTTCAGCAAAAAAAAATTGAAGACTAAGAATCTTTCTTTGAAAGTTGAAGTTATAAACTCTAGTTTGAGTGAGAATGTTTAAGAGTAGGTATGAAAAAGTCTAACATGACTCTCACAATAAGAAGTCTCACAAAGCTAGAATTATTATGGTGGACTCTTACAGGAGTCTCACAGGAGGATATCTCATAGAAGAGTCTCAGTTAAAGGTATTTTAATTATGTTAGTTTTCTATTTATGTTCAATTATTTAATTATTCTAAGACTTTATCTTTTAGTGTTTAATTTTAGGTGTAACTGAGATAAGGGTAATTTAGTTGTAATTGGGTTTTATTTGTTCCCTTTATTTTAAATAGAAATTCATCGTACTCAAACTACATCCAACCAGTAAAGTTTTTCTCTTTTCCAAAAAATTAACAACATGCTTCTATAGTCTTTGAGTGCTATGGATCATTCAAGAGTTATAAGTGCATAAAATGTCAAAGAACTATGGGATAAACTCTTCCATATTTGTTCTTCAACAAAAGTAAATAAAAAAGAAGGAAAATGTTGGAAGATCTTTTTGGAAGTCCTTGAGACCTTTCAAAATTCTTTTTTATGCCATTAACAGTCCTAATTATGAACCCCTAGAATGGGAGAGTAAGAAGGGAAGAAATAGGGACATGGGAGGATGATATATATCAAAACATATACGACAGAATGGTCCAGTAGATGCATGACTGGAGGAAAAGCCAAGAAAAATTGAAAGCGAAGGGTTGCTCCACCTACATGTGAGAGAAAAAAATGAGAACTACAATAAAAAAGACAGAAAGGGGGAAGTCTTTTTAGGTGATTTGTAGCTAGGTTTAACAAATACAAAAGAAATGAGAGAGGGAAAAGGAGGGAACAGAGAATGAAATACCAGATTGGGTGGGGAGGGGATCGTAAATCGATTGCGAGGACTTTTCAAATTTATTGAAAATTTCAAGGTTTGGTTCATGAAGAAAAGGTTAGTTTTTGTTTTCTTGTGAGTCCCATGCTTTCAGGAGAGCTTCGGCATTCGTAAGGTCATTTTCGTCTTAATATAGATACAAATTATGGACAAGTTTAACCAGGATTAGTAATATGGTCACCATTTCGTCGATAATCGGTAAAAAATTCCGGAAGTATAAATAAACAAATTATCACGCCTGTGCTCAATCGTCTTTCCTCCCTTTAAATCCCTAGCCCTCCAACGGAGTCGGCCTGATAGCAACTGTGCTTTAGCTGGCGACTACAAAACCGAGGTGACACCTACAACGGCCACCGTCTCAGGTAATTGTATTAATAGCTTTAGCGAGAACAAAAGTTTGTTGTCTTTTTTTTTTTCTTTCTTTTAGCCCGCTTTGGGTAAGTTTAACCAGGATTAGTAATATGGTCACCATTTCGTCGATAATCGGTAAAAAATTCCGGAAGTATAAACAAACAAATTATCACGCTTGTGCTCAATCGTCTTTCTTCCCTTTAAATCCCTAGCCCTCCAACGGAGTCGGCCTGATAGCAACTGTGCTTTAGCTGGCGACTACAAAACCGAGGTGACACCTACAACAGCCACCGTCTCAGGTAATTGTATTAATAGCTTTAGCGAGAACAAAAGTTTGTTCTGTCTTTTTTTTTTTTTTTTTTCTTTCTTTTAGCCCGCTTTGGGTGCATTTGCACTAGCGAGTGATCATAACTGGAACGGTGAGAAAGCTTTGCTAAAATTTGAGAAAACTAAGGACATTCCAGCTTAGGTAACAAAACCTGCCTGCTATTTTTGGACACATTTTTCTGCGTTTCTGCCCTGATGTCTTTCTGGGGAGTGGTCAATGACCGCTTCATAGCTAAGAATGAATAGATGTCATGGATAGATCTCAAAAATTTTCATGGTTTTTTCTTATATATAAATGTTGAAGTCCTCGCTTGTATCTATTTCCAGAATAAGAAATAGGAATTGAAGAAGGTCAACTATATTGAAAAGCACATCCTCTTTCGAGTAATTGGTTCCCCTCTATCTGGCGTAGTTATATTAGTTTTCTAGTGGTTGGTTCTGGCCCTATGATCGCAGAGCTTCAATTTGGGATGATTTAGGAGATTCCAATACCTTCCTTATTCATAGAGCTATCTTGCATAAGATCGTACCTACCAAAGCCAATTATAGCAGAGAGGCTCAGAATAAACACTTGAAAGATTCTCCAAGGCGCAATTTTTTGTCAGTGGACTACATGGTAGAGAAGAATATTTTACGTGAGCTATTAAGTTTATTTATTCTATTTACATTTTTGGCAGTGTAAACCCATAGATACCTAAATAAAATAAATCGATGAATCAATATGACAACAAAATGTAAATGTGACTAGTTAAACTTCCATTGATTCATACAGTGGGTGAGCAACCTCTTTGAAGGCCCATAACACATTCGAGATGTTATGACATTTATTTTTCCCTCTTTTTTATTGTTTCTCTTTTTTTCTTCTTTTCTTTTTTGAAGATGAGTTATTATATTCTTATGGATGGTGCATTCCAATGAGGTTGGAGATACCTAGAAATTATACCACATGCCCCATTTAAAAGTTTAGTATCAGCAACTGTCTCATGGTCTCATGCATCACTTCTTTCATCAGGCAATGTGTAGATGTCTTCTTTTTTGCTATACATAAAAGACCTGTTGTAGTTATAGCTTCTTTTTGTAGGTAATAGACACCATCATTATAAGGTTGTGTAAAAAGGTAAGAAAGATAGGGTGGGCTTAAAAGTCAAACATGAATACAGGGTCACCTATCATCTAAATTCTTGTATATTATGTCAGTCCAAGCTGGATCTCTTTGTGTCATGGTTCCCCAGGTTGAGGGTGAGAGGTACAAAGTACTATGCTGGTGTTGGTAAAAATTTGAGGTTAAGTGTTTGATCGGAAGTTGCTGACTGGAGTCAAGTTTTTAAAAGACATCCAAGTAAGGGGGAAAAAGAGAAGTACATGAATGACGGTGAAGTTAAATCCAAGAACCATCCTACAATTGCTGGTTCAAGTTGAAGCCACAAAGCAATGACAAGCTGCAAAATTTGAAGCCAAGATTGTGTTTCTTTTCTCTTAAGCTTAAAAAATAGATATTGTGACAAGTTGAAAGAAGACATTGTGAGATATTTTATAACAAGCTGAAGCTATATGCTCTAGTTTAAGGGGGGAATGGTAAAAGTTATTATTTTCAGTTAATTAGGTTTTTCTTATTTTTGAAGAAGTACTTTCACGTAGAAAGTAGATTCTTAGGGTTTAAGGAACACAGGGACATGGATGTAATTATGTGTATTGGTTTGAGTTATAAATAGAGGAGAAAGGTCTATAAACCCTAATCTCTCCCACAGTTTTGCTTCTGCAAAAATTCAACATCATTGTACCAGAAAACTATAAAACTTGTTGAAAGATGTGTAATTCCTAAAGAAAGGGTTTTCTTTATTTTTTTATGTTTTATGTTTTTTTGTCTAGAAACTAGTTTCTCAAGAGTATAAGTGTGCATGGATATGTTTGACATTGTAGCATTGTTTCGTAAAGATATAAAGGTAAGCGGAGCTTGAGGGGAGAATAGTTCTCTCATCTCCTTTAATCCAACTCCTCTAACAGCTCAAACCTCGGTCTTCTCTTTTACTCTCTTGTTCTTTACTTTCCTCTCACATAAAGCTTCTCTTCTCTTCTTCAAGACATTTGTCTTCATGGTATAAGAGCAGTCTTGAGGGAACTGCAGTGGTGTCTGCAACAAGATTCATCCCCTCTCTCTAAACACCATTTAAGACAATTGAAGTAAGACACAGCAGTCTTGAGGGAACTGCAGTAGTGTCTGCAACAAGATTTGCAATTGAGTGTTGGGCTTGACATTGCTTTGTGACTTAATGTGGTCTTATGCTTTTGAGCTTGCACACATAGGATGATTCTTTGACTTAACTCCATAAACACCAGTATTCTTCTCTTTCTCCCTCTCAATATGGGGAATATATGTCAATGATCTCTGGTTTGAGCATAATAGAAACTCTAGATATTTCAACATCTGAATCCTCTATTTCCCCTGAATAAAAAACCACCTCGAAATGTCCCATTTGACAAAATAGATACAAATAATAAAAAAAATTAAAACCAACATATTCAATGATTTTGAACATAACAGAACAACAAAACAGAATATACAATAGACCAGAACTAGGACTTGTAAAGCTGAGTAAGATGACAGGAAAGCAAATCCAAAATACTTATGGTAGAATAGATGAAAGTACTAACTGAGCATTGGCTTTGAGTCTGTGCAAAAAAGACAACATCTCTCTTTCGATTTCTAATAAAAGAAGTAGAGGGGTGACACTAGGAGACATAAGAGACAAAAGATAAAAGCACAAAACTAGACAATGAGACCAAAAGGCAAGAAAAACGGTACCTTTATGAAGAAAGTCATAATCTTTGTGAGTTGATGAGGTTTAACTCACAGACTCTAGAAATAACCAACTCTAATACCATGTTAAATTTGTAGGAGAAAAAAGGTCGAAGAAATTAGAGTTTACAAATCCTTCCCTTATTTATAACTTAACAATATAAAAAATTACAGTCATGTCTCTACAACCCTTAAACTCTTAAACCTTAGAAAATTGTTTTCTATAGGAAAATACTTTCCTAGAAAATACGGAAAACTAACTTAACTCAAATAATGACTTCTGACATGTACCTTCCCTTGGTTGCCTTGCATCCATTCAAGCCTCTCCACTGCTATTTTTCTCAATTTTCTCCTCCTATGTATCTTCCTTGTCTTTCAATTGTTCCTCATGCCTCCAGTATCGATCTCCTTTATCTTCATTTAGATCTTTTGCATTTTGTCCACCTTTTCTTTGTCTTCTGTCACCTGGCTTCATTTGCCACACCTCCCTCATCACTTGTTAGTTTTGAGCTCTTCTCTTGCTACTCCATGCCTCTACACCTACTTGATGTCAAAGATGCCTTTCTTTATGGGGACTTACCTAAGGAGGTGCATATAGGGTAACTTTCAGGGTTTGTTGCAAGGGGAGTTCGGTAAGGTTTGTGGGCTAAATAAAGCCTTATATGGTTGAAATAGAGCCCTATTGAATAGTTTGAGAAATTTAGTAGAACGGTCATGGAGTTGGGGGTTTATAATGAGTAGTTCAGATCAGTCTAACGTATACATATAATCAATGTAGAGGACATTGTTATTTTAAGTGGGCATTGAGAGCATTGAGATGCATCTAGACAGCGAGTCCAAACCAAGGATTTGGGCCACTTAAAGTTCTTTCATTGGGATCGAGGTTGCCAGGAGTAAAGAGGTATTGTTCTTTTTTAAAGACTATATGTGACTGATTTGTTTATTGAAACAGGCTCACTTGGGGCTAAATGGTTGACACTCCTATGGAAGTAAATGTTAAGGTGCATTCATAATGAGTAGACTCCCATATTTAGATATAAAACTCATTATCACTGACTGGTTGGTAAACTCATGTCTGCTTCAATTACCCGACTGAACATTATGTATATAGTGACTGGAGTAAGCCAATCTTGAGATACTTGAAGGGTGAATTAAGAATATGGCTGCTATACAAGCCTCATAATCACCACCTTAATATTTCAGCTTTTCTAACATAGATTATGCAGGTTCAGGAAATGGTTATCGGTCAACTAGTGTTATTGATCTATTGTGTGTTTATGTGCTTCAATCTTGTTACTTCGGAAAAATAAAAACTAACAACAGTAGCTAGGTCCAGTGCTAACGCAGAATATTGTGCCATGACCGATACAACTTTTGAGTTAATGAGGATAAAAATTATTGCTAAATTAGTTTGGTTTTTCTTACAGACAAACCCATGATGACAGGGTGACAATCAAACAATAATTTACACTGCTAGCAATCCTGTCTTCCACACATGAACCTTGTGGGCAAATACTGTTTTCCTATATAAGGAAACCATGTACAGCATGTGTAGTATGTGGAAAAATACAGTCCGTGTACAGCTGTGAATACAATATGTACAGCATGTGGGAAAATACTATCCATGTACAGCTGTGAATATAACATGTGCAGCATGTCGGAAAATATTGTTCGTGTACAATTCTGAATTTTTTACTTTCTCTAGTGATTGTAATTCCTGATTTGTAGAGATTAGATTTTGATTTGATTTTGATTTTATTCTGATTTGTATCTCCAGGATTAGGTAGTTACCTAATATAGTGACACTCTGTGTTACATATAAATCATTGTAATTCGTTTCTCATTGAGTTTTTCAATACAATTATCAAGTTCGACTTATTTTGCCATGGTATTAGAGCTTTAAGTTCCTTTCTGGTGAAGTCACCATCTAACATGAATCCAGTATCCTTTTTTTCTCTAGACCATGTCTTCATTCACCGAAACCAGTGACACTTCAAAAGTTTCTTTGACAGACAACAACAAGTCTACCACAACAGGAGAATTGCAGAATATTCAAGCAACATATAGGTTGAATGAGAAAAATTATTTGAAGTGGTCTCAATTGGACCGCACGTTCTTGTAGGGAAGAGGAAAACTGAGTCGCCTGCTTGGCACCGGTCCGAAACAAGGTGATCCTAAATGATGCTTGGGATGAACAAGGTTCTTTGGTGATGTATTGGTTATGGAACTCTATGTTACCAGAAATCAGTGATACATGTATATTTTTTTAGCATGGTCAAGGAGATATGGGAAGCAGTCAACCAGACCTATTCTAAAGTTCATGTTGCTACACAAATCTATGACATCAAGAAAAAAATTTCAGTCGCTAAACAAGTAAATCGATTAGTCACAAAATATTCAATTTTTTTGAAGAACCTATGGCAAGAGATGGGTCATTACCACCAATGGCCGTTTGGTCTAGTGGTATTCTTCTTACATTAGGTGCGTTAGGTCGCGAATTCGAATCGCGCCACACCCCTCTAAAAAAAAAAAAAGATATGGATCATTACCATTGCATCCAGATGGAATGCAATGAAAATGTAGTTATCCTTAAGAGGTTTGTTGAAAAAGATAGAATTTATGAGTTTCTTGCCAGATTAAACATTGAGTTTGATGTCGTAAGAGTGCAAATACTTGGAAAAGAGGATTTGCCATCTTTGAATGAGGCAATAACAATTGTTCTTGTTGAGGAAGGTAGAAGGGGTGTTATGATTGAAACTCCCACAATAGAGAGTGCGGTGTCGGTGTCCAAAAATTCTACTATGAAGAGTTATGGCTCTGAGCAAACAGATCTGTCAAGACCATCCAACAAGGACTTTGTGGTGTACATATTGCAAAAAATGATGCCATACCAAGGAGAAGTGCTGGAAACTCCATGGCAAGCCTCAAACAATGGACAAAAAATGGTTTGAGAAGAGTGGACAAACAAGAGGACAGGGACAAGTGCATGGCAAACACAGCCAAGGAATGAAGAAAACTTCCCAATTACTGAATTCAATAGAGAGGAGATTGAAAAATTGAGAACTTTGTTGGGGACATTAGAGAAGCTGCCTACAACAGGTACTTGTTCTTTGGTATTCTCAGGTATTTTTCCTCTCTCTTCTCATGTTTCCTCTACTCATGTTTTTAATACCTTGGATAAGGTCTCCTCCAACTCCTGAGTCATTGACTCAAGAGCCACAAATCACATGACCCATTCATCTAAAAAATTTGTTTCCTGTACCCCTTGTCCTAGCAATAGAAAAATAACCATGGTTGATGGATCAGAGACAACTGTGGCTGGCCCAGGGGATGTCTTTTTGAGTTCTTGCCTTACACTTAAGAATTTCCTTCACGTCCAAAAACTATGCACCAATCTTGTGTCAATCCAAAAACTCACTGCTGATTCTAATTGCATTGTGTCCTTTTATCCCTCTCATTGCGTGTTTCAGGAACAAGGCACGAAGAGGATAATTGGATGTGCTAGGGAGAGAGACGGTCTTTACTATCATAAAGGATCGAATGAACAACATAGAGTTAAGAGTTTATCACCATTATCATTCCTTTCCGAGTCATTCAAATCCAATAAAGACAAGATCTGATTTCAACCCCTTCGTCTTGGTTACCCATCTTTAAAGTTCTCAAAATAATGTTTCCTTCACTGTTCAAAGGTTTAGCCGTTGACAGCTTTCACTGTGATGTGTGTGAACTTGCAAAACGCAAACGTGCTTCTTTTTCTATCAGCAATAGAAGAAAATCAGTTCCTTTTTCCTTGATTCATAGTGATAATTGGGGACCTTCCACTGTTGCTAATGATTCTGGGGCACGATGGTTTATCTCATTTATTGACGATTGCACTCGTGGATCTTGAATTTTTTTGTTAAAAAATAAATCTGATGTGAATGTCGTCTTTCCAACTTTTTATAATATGATTAAAACTCAGTTTGGTGTTGGGATAAAGAGTTTTCGATCTGACAATGCTAAAGACTTTTTATACCAATTTCTTTCTCTTTATTTCCAAGAAAAGGGTATCATACATGAGTCTTCTTGTGTTGACACACCCCAACAAAATGGAGTGGTTGAATGCAAGAATGGTCTCCTTCTAGCCGTTACAAGGGGTTCCTTGTTTCAAAAAAATTTCACAAAACGGTACTAGGGGGAAGCAGTTTTAATTGCTGCTCATATCATCAATAGGCTCCCTACAAGAGTTCTAGATTTCAAAAGTCCAATGAGTGTTTTCCAATGTTTCTTTCCAGATTTTAATCCATCCACTAATCTTGTCTGAAAAATATTTGGCTGCATTGCATTTGTTCATGTGCATTCTCAAAACAGGGAAAACATATGACCCTCAAGCTCTTAAATGTGTCTTTATTGGCTAATCTTCCACAAAAAAGGGCTACAAATGTTATCATCCTCCAACAAGGAAATTTTGTGTTTGCTGTTATTACTTTTGTTGAACAAGATCATTACTTTATTAGTCCTTATCTTCAAGAGGAGAAATCTTTCATAGAAGATAAAGACAACGATTTGTTTTTGTCATTGTTTCCATGCTAAACATTTTGCCAAACACCACATCCGAGTCAAACTTGCAGTTAGAAGCTGAGTCAAACTTGTAGTCATACATCCAAGTCACAAGGAATGTTACATGGGACATAAAATCAAGATTGTAATGGTCCATTGCAGGTTTACTCAAGGAAAAGAGTACCCATCTCTCAACTTGTGCCAGCACAATCATTCGTTTTTGCTTCTGGTAATGTCGAGGTAAGTATTCCACCCAATGATAACATCCCTGAAACACTTGAGCAATAGGATTATAATGTTCCTATTACTCTTAGAAAAGTAGTTAGAGCTTGTACCAAACACCCTCTATATTTGTTCATATCCTATAAAAGTCTTTCTCCTAAACACAAGGCCTTTCTTACTAGTCTAAATGAAGTTACTATTCCTAAAACATTATCCGAGGCTTAGGAAATGAGAATTGGAAAAATGCTATGAAGATTGAGATGGAAGCACTTGAGAAAAACAAGACTTGGGGACCAGGTGAGGCTGCCAATAGGGAAAAAACCAGTTGGGTGCAGATTGGCTATTCACAATTAAATACAATTCAGATGGATCTTTGGAAAGGTATAAGGCAAGGTTAGTCGCCAAAGGGTATACTCAAATTTATGACATAGATTATCTAGAGACTTGCTCCAGTGGCTAAGATGAATACAGTGAGAATCTTACTATCAATGGCTGTAAATTTTGGATGGAGATTATAACAATTTGATTTCAAGAACGCGTTCTTACACGACGATCTTGAAGAGGTGATCTATATGGAGATTCCACCTGGGTGTGCATCGAATGAAGAAAAAAGAGTGGTATGTAAGCTTAAAAAGGCTTTGTACGGACTAAACAGTCCCCATGAGCTTAGTTTGGGAGATCTACCAAAATGATGGTGGGTATGGGCTATAAACAGAGCCAAGGCGATCATACCCTGTTTGTGAAGCACTTGTGACGGTACTACTGGTCTACGTAGACGATGTTATAGTCACAGGAGATGACTTGGACGGAATGGAGAACTTGAAGAAACAATCGGTGATGGAGTTTGAGATTAAAAAGCTAGGCAAATTGTAGTACTTTCTTGGTATTGAAGTAGCCCACACTCAATAAGGGTTTTTTATATCCCAGCAAAAATATGTGTTGTCTTATTGGCTGATACAGGAAAGTTGGGATGTAAGCCAGTTGAGACACCCATAGTGTCAAACTATAGACTTTGTGATGCTCTAGAGGACATGATGGTGGATAAAGGTTCTTATCAAAGACTTGTGCGGAAGCTAATTTATTTGTCACATTCTAGGCCTGGTATAGGTTACGCTCTAAGTGTGGTGAGTCAATTTATGCCCCAGAGAGTCATTTCTCAAAGTAGTGCATAGAATCCTACAATACTTGAAGGGTACATTGGGCAGATGAATCTTGTTTAAGAAAGGAGAAGGGATGACTCTTGAAGCCTATACAGATGCAGATTATGCAGGATCCATAGTTGTTAGAAGATCGACCTCGGGTATTGCACTTTCTTAGGAGGCAATCTGGTAACTTGGAAAAGCAAAAAACAAAATGTAGTTGCAAGGTCCAATACAAAAGTTGAGTTTAGAGGAATGGCTCTTGGGATTTGTGAACTATTATGGCTAAAGATAATCTTGGAGGATCTGAAAGTCAGGTGGGAAGGTCTAATGAAGCTATATTGAGACAACAAATCAGCCATCAATATTGCACACAACCCAGTATAACATGGCCGTACCAAACACATTGAAGTTGATAGACATTTATTAAGGAGAAGCAGGATAGTGGCCTAATATGTACTCCATTCGTTCCTACTGGTGATCAACTTGCCAATGTGCTTACCAAAGGATTGTCTGGTACTATTTTTCATAGTATAACAAGCAAGCTTGGAATGGATGATATCCATTCATCAACTTGAAGGTGAGTGTGGGAAAATATGGTTTTCCTATATAAGGAAACCATGTACAGCATGTGTGGCATGTGGGAAAATACAGTCTGTGTACAGCTGTGAATACAACATGTTCAACATGTGGGAAAATATAGTCCGGGTACAACTGTGAATACAACATGTGCGGCATGTGGGAAAATACAGTTTGTGTATAGTTGTAAATAGTTGACTTTCTCTAATGATTGTAATTCCTGATTTGTAG
Source organism: Aristolochia californica (assembly GCF_029961685.1). Classification (NCBI taxonomy): domain Eukaryota; kingdom Viridiplantae; phylum Streptophyta; class Magnoliopsida; order Piperales; family Aristolochiaceae; genus Aristolochia; species Aristolochia californica. Next base: position 27,246,628 of record NW_027182290.1, on the reverse strand, counting down.
AGATTAGATTTTGATTTGATTCTGATTTGTATCTCTAGGATTAGGTAGTAGCCTACTATAGTGACACTCCACTGTACATATAAATCATTGTAATTCATTTCTCATTAAGTTTTTCAATACAATTATCAAGTTCGACATATTTTGTCCAACCTAATATATTGAAGTTGATTGTCTTTCATTCTAGAAGACTATTATTATGAGTGGCAAAATTATTACATCTTATGTGTTCTCTGATGGTCAACTTTTTCTTACCTAGGCTTTGCCTATTGCCTAGAAAGTAGTTTGAACTCCTTTGTAACGAGTCGGTCATGTTTGACGATTATTCTTAGTGAAAGTGTTTTCCTTATTTTCTTGTTTTTATATCTAGAAACCGGTTTCTCAAGGGTGTAATAGGCACATGGGTATTTTTGACATTGTACTTTTATCTCTTAAAGCTATAAAGAGAAGTGGAGCTTTGGGGGGAGACTAGTAAAGAATAGTTCTCCTCCCACTTTCACTCAAACTCCTCTATCAGGTCAACCCCTAGTCTTCTCTCTTTACTCTCTCATTCTTCTTCTTTCTCCTCTGCTTGCCTATCATGTAAAGCTCCTCCTCTTCATGCTCACTCGTCTTCAAGTCTGACTTAAAGATAAATTCAGTACTAACAGTGATGGCTTTGATATTTATCTACTTTATAGTTGATACCGACAGTACTGAGGTTATTATAAACATTTTTATGATTGTCAACTTTGATTTTCCACTAAAATTCAGTATTGGCAATAGCAACTTCCTAGTAAGTTTTTCTTTGTGTTTAAAATTTTGATGATGTGTTGAATGCTATGCTGACACTACTTTGCTAACATGGTGTTTTACTACTGATGTGGCACGTGGAAATGCAAGTTTGCATATGTTTTTTGGTTGATTGTCAATCTTGAAATTTAGCAAAAAAAAATCATATTTAGGTAAAAGTTTGAAAGATGAAATCTGAGCAGGAAGTGATATAATATTGTAAATCAAATTTATTAAACTACTGCAACTTCCTTCTACTCCTTTGGAACCTCCTAGAACTAAACTCATCTATGGACTAAGATGAACTGGGACTGAACAATCCAACATCAATTCAAGTTGAACTTCTGATGTTGCTATATGAGAAAGGAACTTACTAAATATTGCTTACTATAGGCTTTCTTAAAATAAACAACTGATACTAAGCAAGAAGAGGAAACCTACTAAGAAATGATTTTCAAGAATGTGAGTATCGTAAAAGAAGACAGTTACTGACTTTTCAAGAATAAAGCTACTCCTGGAAGAGGATAATTGCTGACTTCTAAAAATATTGAAGACAAACTTTCCAAACATAGCAGATACTAGAAATTGGACTTTGAACTGCTTTCTTTCCTTTCCTAGAATATATTTTGCTATAAAACTGACCTTCTGTATGCTCTGCCTTACTTGGGGAACAATATTTGAAGTTCCTCTTCCTATCTGAGCTTAGTGCATGGTACTCATATCTGCTGTTTGAGTTCTCCCCTTGCCTTCTTCTGCTATTCCCCTTCTTAGAGCCTACTAGTTAATCGAAGTCTATGAAGCAGATAATCAACCTTTGTGTTTATGAAGTTTTCTGTGTTCTCTGTTGTTGTTGTTGCTCTACCCTGCAAGGTTGCGTCAGACCTTCTCATAGATTTTGAATGTCTGAGTCAGCTTGCTTCTTGGACCTTGTAGTTATTTGTTCTACTCCCATTCCTGTAATACACGGTGATGGATGTGGAGTGCAAGTTGTTCTTTCTCAAATTTAATCATGTTGGGTTAGCATTAAAATTATGAATCTTCTCACATCTGCTTCTAGCAAAAAGAATCTTTGTCTGAGAACAAATATTTTTATCATAGTTAGCAAGCTTGAAGATTCCGAATGTTTTGTATCTTCATTGGACAGAACATGCTTGTTAAACTTGCATAACGTTGAATCAATCTACAAGAAATTGAGTCTCTCAAAACACATCAGTTGCTATATCTTCTGCTCCCAAAATTTCAATCTGCAAGTAGATTTTATGCTGGAAATGGTAGATCGCTCAAGTTTTGGGACGACTTGTGGATAGGGCCGGAACCCCTGCAGACTGCATTCAGAAGTCTTTTCCTTCTCACGACTCGCAAAGAAATATCAGTAGCAGAAGCTTTTGAGGGGGGAGGGATGAGCCTCTATACTAGAAGGGGTCTCTCGGAGAGTGAGGCATTGGAAGCTAGCCGATTGTTGGATTTAGTCGCTTCGTTTAAAATTCGTCCTTGGGAGGCTGACAAGCTCATTTGGTGGCCGGATAAAAAGGGTTCTTCCATGGTCTCATCGGCATACGGATTTTTAAACGGTAGTAATTCGGCTTGGAGGGAGAATGGGATCAATTTCGTATGGCGTTTATGTGCCCCTCCAAAGGTAAAATTCTTCATGTGGAGTGCCTGTCTAGGTAAAATCCTCTCGGCAGACTTATTGCAAAGAAAAGGCCACCCCTCTGTTGAACCCTTATGTCCATTCTGTAACTCTGAGAATGAAACTATCAGACACATTCTACTTCACTGCAGTTTCTCTTGGAAGGTGTGGATAAACATGGTAAGTTTGGGCTTCAATTTTGCATGGCGGCTGATCTCCTCACTTTTAGTAAATCACTCTTGGGTACCTCTATGTCGCATCTTGGAAAGATGATGCTCTCTGCCTGTTCCAGTTTCATCCCGTAGGGGCTTTGGAATGAGCGGAATAGAAGACGATTTGATGCAAAAAGTGAGTCTGTAGACCGGGTTGTGGACAGAGTGGTGGGTCACATATCTACTAGGCTTTTAACAAAGAAAGCATTCTCTCCCTATCAGGGTTCCTCCATTCGTGAAAATTGGAGAAACTTGGCTTTGATACACATTGGAAAAAAACCTCCGGTCCTGCAAGAATGGACTCCTCCAGCTCCTGGTTATCTCAAGCTAAATTTTGATGGTTCATCCCTTGGCAACCTTGGTATTTCTGGTTATGGTGGAGTAATTTCAAATCATTCCGGTAATCAGCTCTTCACGTATGGGGCCCCCTTGGTATTTCTGACTCTACGAATGCAGAGCCAAAGGCTCTCCTCTCCGATCTTCGTGTTTTTAAAGAAAGATGCAGTGGGCCCCTCCAAGTTGAAGGGGATTCTAAAGTGGTGATTGGATGGTGTGAAAAAGTGTTTTCTCCTCCTTGGAGGCATTGGGATACATTTAAGGAAATCTTAGATATTACCTCAATTGTTTCTTGTTGTTGGACCCACATTCCGAGATCCGCAAATTCAGCGGCAGATGTACTTGCTAGGCAGGGAACTACTCTACAATCGTTGGTTGTACGGGAAATGCTCCCTCAAACTTTGTAATTTTCTTCTGTTTTATTAATATATCTTTTTCAAAAAAAAAAAAAAAAAAAAACACATCAGTTGCTTAGATTCTAGAAAAAATTGGGACATTATTGGTTATTCAAGTTGTTTGATTATACTGATAAGGGCTAAAGCTGGAGATGTTAATGGGGGTCTATTCAAGAGAGAAGGAAAAAAGGGCCAATAGAGAAAAGCAGAACTCCTATTGAAGGAAAGAGAGAAAAAGAGAAGTAGAAAATATATCGGACCAAATGAAATTTAAAGGAGCTTGATTTCCTCGTGTCAAATATGTTCCACCGTGGTGACCACATCTACCATGTCTCCATCTACTGTGTCTCGCTGTTTTTTTATTTTTTATTTATTTTGAGAAGATGAAATTTTATTTCAAAGCCAAAGTGGGGAGGAATACAAAATTAAGGGGGTTTCCTTTACTATGAGATATTGGAGGGCTACCCCCTGCTCTGCAAGATAATCGATTAAAGAATTGGCTGATCTCAGAAAATACATCCATTTACAAGAAAATTCAGAAGAGATATTAAGGATTCAATGGAAAGGTTGCCGATGGTGCGGGTTGCTTAGGCTTGGAGCCCAGCCAATGACATAACTTAGTCCCCTTCAATTCAAAGCTGGTCTCCTATGGAAGTTTTAAAGATGATTAATCCTTGGTGAAGGCTCAGGATCTTAGCTGTTGTTAAATCAAAATGACCAATTGGGCCGAATAGGAGGCGTTGTGATACCCTCATGGGTGCAGAAGACACCCCTAATACCTGTTGGGCCAGGATTTCCAAGGGTGTAATTGTTAAAATTTGGGTTCTTGTGAGGAGACAGAGTGGCAGCTAGAAGTTTCCAGTTATGTTTTATTAAACCATCAGTTACTGATTGGGATTCCTTTGTTGTACTAACCCAGGCCAGAATGGAACTATTTGCTATCTCCAACACACTGTCTTTGGAATTACAGTGGCCTTTGAAGTGTCATTTATTTCTTTCAAGCCAAACCTCCTACCTAATGAGTGCCAGGCAAGCTGAGAGGAGCAGCATGCTGATTTTGGAAAGGGTGATTCCTTTCACTAGTCCAAGAAAGTCCCCTTGTCTGTTGGGCAGGCACAACTTAATTCCTAGTGAAAAATTTGAGATTTAAAGGAGAAATTGAGAGAAATAAGAGAGAAGAGTTGGAGAAGAGCAGCAAGAGGATGTGTTGAAGTGCTTGCCTGAAAAGCACATCCTTCCGGCTTTTATTTCGAGGTTTAAGTGAATTTTACAAAAAGGACAACTTAATTCCTAGTGAAATATTTGAGATTTAGAGGAGAAATTGAGAGAAATAAGAGAGGAGAAGAGTTGGAGAAGAACAACAAGAGGCTGTGTTGAAGTGCGTGCCTGAAAAGCACATCCTTCCAGCTTTTATTTCGAGGTTTAAGTGAATTTTACTAAAAGGACAAAAATGCCCTTGATACATAAACTTACATTTCTCCTAAAATACTTCTCTAAATTGAATGAAACTTGATATAGGAAATGATTAAAATACCTCTGAAATGATATTTTATCACTCTCCCTCAAGTTGGAGAGCAGATATCAAACAAACTCAACTTCTCACAAAAGGACATATGTTCACGTCTTCCCAAAGGCTTGGTAAACACATCTCCCAACTGGAATAAAGATTTTATATTTGGAGTTACCACCTTCCCGTGCATAACAACATCTCTAATAAAATGGCAATCAACCTCTATATTTTTAGTTCTCTCGTGGAATACAAAGTTACTTGCAATGAAGATGGCAACTTGAATATCATACTTCATAACCATAGCTTCTGGTAAATGGAAACCAAATTCAAGAAGAGCAAACTTAATCCACATAAGTTCATTGTGTGAGCCATTGCTCTATGCTCGGCCTCTGCACTAGACCTAGCCACAACTGTTTGTTACTTACTCTTCCTGCTTATCAGGTTACCTCCAACAAAACAACAGTAGTCGGATGTAGATCATCTACTATCTTACTTCCAACATAATCTACATTAGAATATCAAGTTCCCCAATCTTTCTTTTCTGAAATACAACAAACCTTTTCCATGGGCATCCTTCAAATACTAAAATCCTTTGGGCAGCTTCTCAATACATTTTCTAGAGGATTTTCCATGAACTGACTCGCAACTCCTACAACAAATTAACAAACAAACAAACAAATTGGAGGAAGGCCACTTTAGCTAGGTATTGTATTTCTCTCTTTTTGCAATATATTCACACCTTTCTTTCAAAAAAAAAAAAAAACTCCTACAACAAATTTCATAAAAAAAAAAAAAAAAAAACTCCTACAAGAAAGGATATATCTGGCTTGGTAACCGTAACATAAACCAATTCACCTACCAAGCGTCAGTATTGAGTTTAGGCACACACTTCAACACAGCCTCTTGTTGCTCTTCTCCAACTTTTCTGTTTTATTTCTCTCAATTTCTCCTCTAAATCTCTTACTTTTCATGGTATCAGAGTGATAACATCCATCTTCTATTTTTGTAGGTCTTCTCTCAATCTTCTACAATTTTATTGAAGGATCTTCTTAGATTTCTGGACTGGTAGGCTAAAAATCTTGTTTTTTTCTTTTTTCTGCTTGCCATAACCTCTGGGTCTGCTCCTAATTTGATGATTGTTGGGATTTAGAATCCCTCACTGATCCCTATTTGAAGAATTACTTTATTCCTGCCTCCGTCATACTCTAATACCATGAAAAATATGAGATTTAGAGGAGAAATTGAGAGAAATAAGAGAGGAGAAGAGCTGGAGAAGAGCAGCAAGAGGCTGCATTGAAGTGCGTACGTGAAAAGCAGTCCTTCCAGCTTTTATTTCAGGGTTTAAGTGAATTTTACAAAAAGGAAAAAATGCCCCTTGATACATAAACTTACATATCTCCTAAGATACATATCTAAATTGAAAGAAACTTGAACTATAGACATATGAAAACATTGTCTATCTAACGGACATAAGCTGAGATTAAAAACATAATATAGGAAATAACTAAAGTATCCCTGAACTGATATTTTAACACCTAGCTTATTGAAGAAGTGCATCCAGATGACCCAAGTGTAGGGTAGTGGAGAAGGAGGTGATTAATGACTTCCTCCTCAAGTCTACAAAGGGTACAATGGGTGTTCCTTCTCAGGAGGTTATCAAAAGTTAGGATACTGTTCTTGACAGCATTGCAAACAAAGAATTGAACAGGAGAGGGGGGTGCTCTTGGGGGGGGGGGGGGGCACTATTGGACTGGGTCCATATTGATACGAACTACGTCAACCTGTGACGAAACCCGATACCAAATCTGGTAATTGTCCCCAAGGCCTTTCAAGTTTGATGGAAAACCGCGACCCGTTGCTTAGCAAAGCAAGAACCTTGGTATGGTGAAGACGCCACAAACAGGGATGGAAATCCGTTTGATAAGTCAATTGAACGCCACAAGGAAAAATCCTTGATAAGTACGAAAAGTTCCTTCAAGAACTCAAGAAGAATAATCTCTCAATATCAATAATGATCAAAAAGTTTCTCAAATCTGTATACAACTCCTCTATTTATAGTAGAGGACGTAGTAGTATCCCTGTAGAATAAATCCCTTCCCCTAATTACATTCAATTAAAGGAAAACTTAAGGTAACTTGACGTAAATAGAAGCCTAATATAATTCCAACGTGATCTTCTAGGATAAGTTGCCAACTTGTGGATATCCTTGTGGATTCCACGAGATCTTCTAACCACCTGCCCTTCTAGGATAGATTGCCAACTCGTGGCTATCTTTGTGGGTCCCACCCGCTTGTGCCTCCATGGTCGGTCCCACATTGTAGTAGAGTAAAGCTAGCGCACATCCTCATGGTGGGTCCCACTAGCTTGTGCCTCCATGGTGGGTCCCACAATATAACAGAGTAAAACCAACATTTGTTCACATCACATATGATTGGCTTCATGGACCTTCTGAAACCTCATACCATCCAGATAAATGAACAACCTGCCAAAATCGCTTGCCTCATTGTCATTCATCCCACACCTAATGCAAAGATCCCAATGATGAGATAACTGTCGAATCTCCAAGAGTCAGCCAATTTCAGATCAAAATTTGTGGTTTGGTTGAAGATGCTTGGAGTAAAGTGCTCCAGATGGTTCCATCATGCAGCCACCAGTCATCCGGGAACTTGAATGTTCTTCCATTACCAACATAGAATTTGATTTCTTTTAAGAAGTTTTGGAGTTTGGGAAATAACACTCGTCTGAGAGGGAAGAGTTTGTACCTTCTAGCCACCAATCCGCAACATGGTATCCCATCTTAGGGGCCTCAATACCCCTCCCACAAGCGTCTTCGTTAAAATTGAATTTCTTGAACCACTTGAGAAGAAGAGCATGATATGTCTCCTTAGAAGATTGCCCAGGTCCTCAAGCTTGTTTGGCTTGCAAACTTCAGCCCATCTCACTAGAAGAAGCTTAAATCTGCCAGACAAAGCACCTTTAATCAGATAAATCTTGTTAGCAACGCTGGCAAGCCAGGCTGGAATGAAAGAAAGTTAGTTCGCAGCCCCACAGTGCCCAAATTTAGAAGAGTTAATCTGCAAGCCTTGGATAGAAGCCTCTCCATTGGCTCAATCATGGGGCTCAGAGGTTCATATCTGCTCTTGAGGAGATCAGGAGTCCCAAGTAGGTTGTGGGCTATATGTATGATGGAATTTGTGAATGACTGTGTGGAGAAGATTGTCTCTCTGATTACTGTATGTGTGAAGGAATTCATGAGAGAACCTGTTCCTAGTGTCTGACTCGACTATTGGGGCTGTTAATAGTGTTCATCTATGAGTATTTTTATAATTCCATGTAATAAGGAATACTTTTAAAATATATCAAGGGTATTTGGATCATTTCCATTTACTAGTGTATACTTCTGGAGTTAGCTGTAGATTATATGTCTTGTGAGGAACCTTTGGTTCAAGTTTGGTTAATTCTGATGTGTATACATGAAGTTTTATGGGTAGGAGCTATGAGGGACATTATTATAAATGTACTCTTGCAATCACTTAAGTGAATAAAAGAAGAGGGAAGTCGACTTTGAGCCTCCGAGTGATGGCTTTGAGCACTGTCTCCTCCTATTTCTTTATTCTCTCTTCTCGTATCTCTTTCTTCCTCAATTTTTTCCCTTTTTTAAATGCAAATAAAAACTATTTGGTTGCCAATGATGTTTTGGCACCAGACAGTTTCACTCTCGTATCCCGGCTCTTATATTGATTCTTTTATAAATCAATATCAGAGGATGTCTTTGGGAGTGCGCATATCTTCAGCGATTTCTGACTAATAAATTCGGTGTATACTTGAGCTTCACCTTTATTACATGAGCAATTTTATATGCTCCCATTTTGGACATTCTTTTTCACTCTCACGGAACTTTACCCAGGTGGATATTAGATATATTTTCTGGGATTATGTTGTATCAGAATGGAATTGGTAAGTTATTTTCCACGCTGCACTTCTGTTGTTATTGTGTTCCTGTAAAGTGTCAATTAGTTATGACTTTGTTTTTCTTTAAAAAGAAAGGTAAGTGCGTTTGTTCATAAAAAAAAAAAAAAAAAAAAAAAAAAGGTAATTTTTCTTGCCAATTTTGCATGCATCGTTTCCACTAGAAACAAGGGTTTCCCACTGACTGTGGGGTGTCTTTATTCTTCTATTTCTTGAACAGGAACATAGTAACATATTCGAGTTTTCTTTCTTGCTTATGATGTTTGGTCATTTCAAAATGTTACTATCTTTGCTTACTGAGTTCGGTTTACCTGAAATTTAGTGTTAGAATCATCATGAAGGTAAGGTCTTCAGTGAAGAAACTATGTGAGTTTTGTAGAACAATTAAACGCCGAGGAAAAGTTTACATCATATGCAGCTCCAATCCCAAACATAAACAGCGGCAGGGCTTCTCAACGTTTGCGTATGAGGGTCTGGTGGCACCTGCGTATGTACTTCCTCTTTGTGTTCTTTGCTTCAGACGATCTGTATATAGGCTTTGTTTCTGTGTTTCAATTTGATCATTGTATTCCGGATTGGTGTTAATATGGTGTTGATGATGTAAAATGCAGGTCCAAAGAGGTGGGTTCCCAACAGGAGCAGCCACAGGGCATCAATTGGCGCGTCGGTCTGGCTACTCTTCTGCATAAACAGGATTAGTACATGTTGCAAAAATCCCGTTTATGAACCTAGGATATGACTCCTTTTTGCCTGTTTCTTATGGAGCTGAAATTTTTTCTTAACGGCAGATAATGTTCAATCAGTTCATCAGAGGTTATCTTCTATGGCGAACGCTTCCGTTTCTGGTACCTTGCTGGTTTCTTTTCTTTTTTACTCGCCATAAATTAGTAATAATTAGAACTGTTAGCGGATTAATCTCTTACCTGTGACCCACTGAATCTCGGAGCGAACAGTAATTGTAAATAAACAATAATAGAAACTCGAAAACGAAGAACTAGAGTTATCGTATTTCTAAAACCGAACTGGCAATCAAACCAAAGGCATAGTGGTTGTGGTTAAACTTAGGTTATAATGTGTTAACCAGTTGTCAAACCAAAATGAGATGGAACGTATAAATTCGTTATATATATGATTGTTAGATTTATTCATTGTTAAAGAAGTTGATGATATATCTTCTAATTAAGGGGTTGAGTGGTATAATTTGTAATTATTAAGTGTTTTTTATTCTTTTGATCTTTATTTTGTATTAGGATTTTTTATTCAAATCTATAATTAAGCCCTAGGGAGGACGAGATCATCACTCCTAAATTCCTCTCTTCCCGTACGTTTTCTTCTTCTCGTTTCCTTCTTCTGTTTTTTTGTTCCATTTTTTTGTTTTTTTGTACCTCTTCTCCTCACTCTTAAATAGTCTGAAACACCAAAATTTAACATGATATCAAAATAGGCCTTCTAGGGTTTGAAAACAAGTTGTTCTAAGTCAAGTTATGCTTGTTAGAGGTTGTCCAAGTTCAGCCTTGTCGGGGAGAAAGATTTTGAAAAAAAAAAATCAGCAATAGTCTCAATTAACCAAGGTCTACTCTTCCTCATCCTTTGTGTGTTTCGAGTTGTTTTGTGAAATAGAGGGCTGGATATGTTTAACCTTAGAGGTTATTGTAATCTCTTTCATTAAGCCCTTACAATGATGCCAAAAATCCATAGGTATGAAATAAAAAATTTCACTTTAGGCTGGATTAGAATCTTTGATTTGAAGGCTTCCAAAGTTAGGGTTTGCTGAAATTTGTTGAAGCCAAGTTCCTTGTTCTAAGTTGGTTTTCAACTTCTATTCAAATCATTTTTTTCGTGGGATTTTCCAGCAGTGTTTTCCCTATTCAATTGTCTCATAACACTCCCCTTCCTGTTGGTATATGTAACTTCACTTTACAAATAATCTTTGTCAAAAAACTTGTGCGATTGAAAATTTTTTTTGTTTGCCTTGATTTGATTCTTATTCTTTTTGTTCACATCTTGCTTGTAGTTTTCATCTTGTTCTCATCTTGTGTCCCCCTTGGTTATTTTAGCCACATAAAACTTGATTACCACAACACCTGGAATTCTTCATTGTTGGTTACCCCTTGTCTTGTACTTCTTCTTCTACTTCTCCCCCTCAAGTTGGGGATATCTTTGTTCTTTACCAAGAGACCTTGCTTGCACAACATAATGGTGAGAGAAAAAAATATTCCTAGTCATACAACAAAGCTCCATACACTAGTTAAAATGGTCATAGTCTGAAACATACTCCGCTCAATTTCAAAGGTACAAAAATAACCCAACTTTAAGGCACAAATAAAGAGACTACTCACTATCTAAGAGTAGTTCAAACAAAAAATACCTTTTGGGTGAAGAATAAAAAGACTTGACTCAAGCTTAATGTTTGGGCACACTCCTATACTTTTTAGGTAGTGGGTTTATAAGTATTGCTTTAAAGTGATTTAAACAAAAATTAATTGAAGAAAGTACATTGTGGAATTAAGGGTGTGAAAAAAATAGCAACTCTCGTACTCCATAAGGAAGGTGGCGCATAATACAGCTCTTCATACATTCAAATAAGAAGGAGGCACTTCTAGACCAATAGATGGATAAAAAGTGACCACGTTTTACTCAAGAGGGAGGTAAAAAAAATTCCTTTATGAACATGAGGATTAAGGAAACTCTAAAAAAAACCAATAATAAAGTTTTGAAATGGAACGGAATAATGGAAACATTCTAAAAATAGACTTATCATATAAGGCAATAACTTTTTAACACAACTTGACTAATTTAAAAAGAAAATATTCCAGAGATAATTCTTGAATATGGGAGATTTAGGACACTTATTTGGAATCTAGAATTAGAAAATAAAACTTTCTAAATAAAAAATTTTAGACTTTGTCAAAAAGGAAATTAAACTCATAATGGGAAAGACTTCTCTTATGGAAACTAATGTAATGTGAGATCAAACAAAATAAACTTTTAAAGAAGGAAAAATACTCAAGTTGGGAAATCTTGACAACAAAAAGGAAACTCAACCAACATTATCAACTCAAAAAGTTATGCAAAAAATTCGGCATAAATTCAGATATTCTCATGCAACACGATACCAACATGACCCTTAATTTTTCCAATGTGGATATCTCTGTCTAGAAAGATCAGATTGAGAAACGATTTATTGGGATAGAAAGTAGAATCAAATAAATTTCTTTTGAGATAGAATTCTCAATAATAATTTTCATTAATGTCGGTAAAAACCATTTAGAAATTTGAAGTTTTTCGCTACTACACGAAAATTTTCTGTTGCTCGACCTTTGCTACTTCATATGTCAAATTCTCTTTTTAGAAAAATCTGATCTCAACGATTCTTTATGAGTTGGAAACTAAACTCAAATTTATTTCCAACGGTATATAATTTTCTATATGAAACATAGATTAAGAGAGTGAAACATCCAGTGAAAAACAAGAATTGGTAAAGAAGACTAAAGAAAAACGAGAAACTCCTCTTTTTTTTTTCTTTTTCGTTTTCTTCTTCTTCTCCCCTTTCTTCTCCATCTTCTTATCCTTTTCCATCTCAGATTTTTGCCCGCTCTGATACTATGTTGATTTCTAAGGTCAACATATTAACACAAGAGAACTCAAGGGAAGGAGAGAAGAGAGGAACTCTATCTCTTGGGAGAGAGGAGAGAAGAAACCAACGGAGAGAAAGAAGAGGAAAACAGAGAGATGTGTATGGACGAATTTAAGACATGTGGAAGAAGCTTGAATGCTCTACCTAATGCCTTGAGGTTGTATTTATAATTGTAGGAAGGTGCTTACAATGACTATAATGCCCTTAGGGCAACATGCGTCAAAATGAAAAAAAACATAAGAAGACATACATCAGTTTGCATAAGTATAAATTTTTGTCTATTTCTATGAAAGTTCTCTTTATTTACTAGCCATGACCCTACACACGTGTGTTTCTTAATAGCAGACATGAAATTGCTTCCTTTGATGATGTTGAATTTATGAAAATTTGAAAAACTTCACTGACTTGATGTAATTTGAGTACATAAGCCTCTATTTATAATGGAGGAAATAAGTAAAATCCAATTACAATTAAACTACCTTTGTCCCAGTTACACCCAAAGTTTAACACTAAAAGATAAGTTTTTGAACAATTGAACAAACAAAAATAAATAAAAAACTAACATAACTAAGATACCTTTAATTGAGACTCTTCTGTGAGACTCCTGTAAGACTCCACCATATTAATTTTGGCTCTGTGAGACTTCTTACTATGAGAGTCATGTGAGAATCTTCCTTATATGTTCTTCAACACTCCCCCTCAAACTGGAATTTATGACTTTAGCTTACAAGGAAAACAAATTTTGGTTTTCAATCTTCAATCATTTTTTATTGCATTATTTGCTTGTATAGTTTTTTTTTTTTTTTTGCAGGATGGATATAGGACGTGCTAATCGGATGACCTCCTCCATAGTAACTGCCATCTCATCAAGATTTTCTCCATCACACCATCAACGACGACAAGCACAAAGAAAGTCCCTTGCACAAGATGGAAGTTCTATCCTACAAGATGGGAAGTTGTATTTCCTCTTACCCCCACTACAACTTGAGGGGGAATGTTAAGAGAGAAATTAAATTATGTAATAATTTAGGAAAATAATGACAAATTAATCAAGAGATTGATTTGTCATAATTTCTTAAAATCAAGAGAAAATCTTGATTGATTTTTTATTTCTTAAATTAAGAAAACTCAAATCCTTTATTCAGGAATCAAATAATCCTTCAATAGCCTATAAATAGGTCTGTATTAATTTTAAAATTCATTCTGATTCAATAAAATTTCTCCTTCTCTCTTTCTGTCTGTAGATTAGGCTCCTAGGGCTGAACCACATAAAATCAATTTGTGTTTTTTGTTCCTTTCAACTTCAATTTCATTTTCGCATAGAAATTTCTCATTGGGAAGCCACCTGGGCCAACAATTAAATCCCCATAATAGAATACTTAAATTAATTAAAATGTTTTATATTTTAAGCACCTCATTGGATCTAAAAGTTTGTGCATTATTGCTCTACCTTTTTTTTTTTTGTGAAATGATTTTTGTTATTGCTCTACTTAGAAATATGAATCAAACTCTTGGTTTGTGTAATGAGATTCTTCTTATAATTGTGAAATTGGGTCAAATGCTTATTAAAGAAAAAATTATTTTAGGGAGTAACATTGGTCAAATTCTCCAATTGAGAGTGAATGCTTAGTCATGTTTCTAGGAAGACAATTTCCAGTGAGTTTAGCTTTTGCAATGACAATTAATAATAGTCAAGGTTAAACATTGGATTTTGTTGGATTTGATGTTTACCTAATCCAATGTCAGTCATGGTTAGTTGTATGTTGGACTCTCATGTGCTACTTCATGAAGTTGACTAAGGGGGGGTTAGTCAACAAACTGGAAATTTGATCTTCATCTTCATCTTATGCATCTACATGATCTTCATCTTCGAAATGAGTATTAGTGTGGACAACTTCATCTTCAAAATCTTCGAAATAGGGTGTTAGTGTGGATAATTTCATCTTCATCTTCATCTTTGAAATTTAAAACCATTGATTTTATTAATTTTAAAAATTTTAATTACCACTATTAAATCACTAATACAATAGAGTAAATAAAAAAAATATGATTAATGAATAAAAAGTATTATATGAATAACATAAGATAGATTTTTTGCATGGTATTAATTAATAATATATTTTGACAAAATTAAAAGTAATTAATTAATCAAATGCATACTTTAATTATATTTTATTTACCAGAGACTTAAATATGAAGTTTAATATAGTAATAAAATTGAAAAAAATAATAAATAAATACATATACAACTTTGAAAATAACATAAAAAAAATTATTCAAATAACGAGTTCGTGCCTTTAATATTAAAATCAACAAGTTACAAGTTTCATACATATAAATGACGCATGTTCAAAAGTAATAAGAGTAAACCATCATTTATTGTTCCACATGGAAGTCGATATGGCATCTCGAAATTGTGTGGCTCTTGTAGATTTTAATGCACTTTGCCTCCGAATACTTGTTACTTGGCTACCCACATCCTCAAGATCATTGCAATCGTCACTGTCTATATCATCCATTGCACCTAATTAGACCGCATCACCTCCTCCACCAAGCTCACCACCCGAATCATCATCTTCAAATATATCATCATAATCTTCTGCATGTATATAATTGTGCAATATGCAACAAGCACGTACAACTTTCACCTGGATCTTAAAAGAAAATGGAGTGTCTTTTAACATTTGAAATTGAGCTTTTAAAGCACCAAAAGTTCGCTCAATAATATTTCGTAAAGATGAATGTCTTCAGTTGAATAATTATTTTTCATTTCTAGGAATATTATCTCCAAATTCTTGCAGATGATATCGGGTTCCTCGATATGGAGCCAAAAATCCCGGAAGATTTGCATAATCAGCATCGACTAGATAGTATTTTCCTATAATAGAAATTATATACCACATAAAATAATTGAAGATAAAATAGATAAAAAATGACTGCATAAAAATATATTACTTACCTTCAGGTACAAATATTTTATCTCGACGAGTCAATGCGTCCTTCAGTAAACAGGAATCAGCTGCTGACCCCTCCCATCCAGCAAGTACATAATTGAATTGCATATCAAATGAACATGCTGCCATCACATTTTGTGAGAGATAGCCTTTTCTACTCCCAAACCTTGGTTGATCTTCAAGTGGAATGTTGGCTTTGATATGAGTTCCATCAATAGCTCCAATACAATCCTAATTATACATTTTCAATTAATATTTACTAACTTTGTATATTAATCTAAAATTATTTAGTTATAGGAAGTGATGTTACCTTGAAGTAGGGATAAACCATTGAATTGGTTAAAATCTTTGAGTGTGTGCGTTCCGAAGGCCGTTTGATGTAATCAGAGTGAAGTTTGAGCATTGCATCCAACATCTTGTTGAAATGCTTATTTATGGTCCAATTTGATCTATCAAACATCTCTGTTGTGACACTATACGTTTGTCCTTGACCAATAGTTAGGAGGAAATATGCAAATTGTTCTTCAACAGAGATGGTCTTTGTGGTTGATAAAAACCCTTTACTAGTAAGTATATCTGCCAATTTGTGCAATACCAGTTGGTTCATCCTTTAAACTTTCTGAAATTTAACTGGTGATTTGTCTAGTGCCTTTTGCAAATACAATGGACCATTCATCCCAAAGAACATGGTACACGTCTGTTGCAATGGTACAGATAGTATCTTCTTATGGCGATCAACACAATTGTGAATGCAACCATAGTTGCAACCTTTTCATCGTCTGTCATAGTATCCATGAAAATCCACAAATTCAATCGCCTAAAATTCATAAACACAAGTAAACATCAATCTTCAATCATAACCTATTTGCAATCACACCTATAAACAACCATATTCATCCACATTCCCACATCCTACATTCAATCACATCCCTATGCAACCATATTCATTTAATTGTCCACATCCATACTCCAAGCACCATATTCATCCATGCAATATATAAACACAACAACATATCAAATTTAAATACAAACCATACTAATAAGTCTTGCAACGTCATAATTCAAATATCATACCTAACACATAAAAATATTCCAAAAGAATAGTGTATTTATAACGCATTACAATTAGTTTTCAAAACAAAATTTAAGCCACTCGACCCGCTCTTCCACTGTCATCTTTGTAAACATGACCTTCTTACTTGGCGTATCCAATCATAAAGGAGCGTGAAACTTCAATTCTGTAGACAAGTCCGGGATTTCTCTGAGGGCTTTGACCCAATCTCTTTCAATAGCGTCTTTCATCATGAAATTCTCAAATGTCTTAGCAATTCGATCTATTGCATCAAAGAATCTTCTACTAGTGTCATCATCAGGCATTTCAATTCTCTTTCTACGACGACTTGAAGATGACCGTTTACTTCTTTCAGATTGATTACCTAGAGACTTATCCATGCTTAATAATGGTGATGGAGTATCCCTAGTATCTCTAACTATATCAACATCCCGTGGCTCATCCATCGGGACATGTTCAGATTCACAGATCACCTCATCGCCCTGATCTACAAAGGTTGCACCTCCTTACCCTACCGCTATTGTGTTTCCCACCACCATAGCTAATTTTTCGTACAGGGAGCAACCTTCACGTCTGTACTTCTCAACATCTTTATGCTCCTACAAGAATAAAACATCATTTAGACATCTTGGAATAAAGTTATACTAACGCGGAAAACATAAAAACTATTTTATAGTACATCATGTAGTCCAACGATACAAATTTACTGACCTTTATGTAGTCAAGCCATACAGAATTATATGCAATAACTCGTTGTGTGGTTGCATCCCAACCAAAACCACTAGTGTTGATACAGCTCGTTACTGTTTGGTATGTTTTCTTTCATGCTCTTGTTCGATTCTTCACCTGCTCAACAATTTTTTTCATGACTGCGTCTTCATTGAACTTATTTACACAGTCCATGTATACCTTATGCTTCCACACCCCGTTAGGCAAATTGTTCCCTAGATTGATCGACCAAGAGATCGAGGATTTTGCTATCATCACCGAATGTCCAAATATCATATGTTGGTTGTCTTCTTGCAGCCATGTATAATCTAAATCTGAGACGGTCCTCACGGGAAAAACTTTATCAGACAACCTTTACTCGTCGCGAAAACACAAACCATAAAAAAAAAAATACCATGTGGTAGATATGTATAATACCTGAATCTCCTCACCACATGGCAAAAACATTCCATACCACTTCAAAAATTCTCAACAACATTCTCACACATTTTAAAATTAATTAATGCATATGCACTAAACAATGAGAACACACACACATCAAGTCCAAATTCACCGAAGACCCTTGGTAGAGCCCCATATAACTTTGCAGTTACTATGAACTGTACCTCGTCAGTGATGGGAGTCGGGTTTCGCTGGCTAATGGATGCCCGTGTAGGTGACTCAACCTTGATTGAATTGGACTAAAAACCCCTAAACACTAATTCCAGAACTTAATACCTTAAAAGCCCTAAACCCTAAACCCTAAACCAAAAAAACCCCCCAAAACCTTAAAAACCATAAACCCCCTAAAGCTTAAAAACCCTAATCCCTAAAATACCCTAAATCCTTAACATAAACCCTAAACCCTAAACCCTACAACCTAATTCCAAACCCTAAACCCAAAAAACCCTATAGCTTAAAAACACAAAACCCCCAAAACCTTAAAAACCCTAAAATACCCTAAATCCTTAACCATAAATCCTAAACCCTAATTACAAGACCCTTAAATACCGAGTAGCAAACCCTAAAAATAATCCATACACGAATCAAGAATTTAGACTATAAACCGTAACCCTAAATCCCAAAATAATGCACAAATTACACCCCCCCCCCCCCCCCCCCCCCCCCCCCCTCCCCCCCCCCCCCCCCCCCCCCCCCCCCCCCAATTACGCACTAAAAATAAATTTAAATCAAATAAAACACTAATTTAATGAAAAAAATTAGGGTTAAGGCATATCTTCTGAAATTTGGGGAAAATCGAAGCCGAAGGGTGAAATCGATGCCTAATTGAAGTAGAAATTAAGCAATCGATGCCCAAATGTCCAAAATCGAAGAAAATAGAAATGGAAATGGGGAAATCGAACGAAATCATAAGGTATTTTCGGGGGAAAGGAGACTAGCCAGAGAGAGAAGGGAGTGGGAGGCCGAAAGGGAGAAGACAGAGAAGAAAGGGAGGTTGGGAGGGATAAGAGAGAGAGAGCGAGTCCGAGAGAAGAGAGGGAATCACAGAGACGAGAGAGGGGGTGCGAGAGAGAGGGCGAGGCCGAGAGAAGACCAAGAGATGAGGCTGGAGACGAGAGGGAACTGAGACGGTGGCCGGATACAAAAATCTGATCGATTTTATGGTAGCAACGACGTCGGGGGCGCGGGGAGACGAGAGAGGGAGTGCGGGAGAGAGGAAGAAAAAAGAGAAATGATGACGCGCGAGGGGGGGGGGGGGGTGCGAGGAGAGAGAGGGGAAAAAACCAACGTCGCCCGTCCTTTAACTCAAAGAAGATCAAACAAGGCATTCTTCATCTGTGCTCCACTAATGACTTCAAGTGTTGAAGGGCGTTATGCGGTTGAAGATCATCGTCCTTCAAGTTGACTAACCCTCCCTAAAAGTATTGGTAACTCGTCACTATCTCTTGGTCACACTAAATATATTGTATAAAAGTTTTAATAAAGTAAAAGATAAAATTATAATGACCATATAATTGTAATTGTATTTCAAAATTGTACAATTAAATTGGAAAATATTGCACTTCACAATATTTTCATTGTTTGATTATAATGTTTTATTTATTTATATTTAATAAAATATAATATTTTCATTTAGTTTCATGTTTTCATAAAATATCACTAATATATTGCATTTTATTTTAATTCTAAATATATAAAGTATAAAATATTTTTTCTTCTCTTTATTAAGAGGGAAAGACAAACATCAATAACATTTGATGAAATGTACTATTACAAGAAAATAATTTCAATCATACCACATTTATTTGGAGCCACAAATATGAAAGGGGAGTGAACAATATACTACAGATGTTGAATTGATTTTTAAAGAATTTCAATATACTACAGATGTTTAACATTAATCTTTGGATTTACTTCAAAGTTATTTGATATCCTAATAAAATAATTTATGTACAAAGTTTTCATATTTCAATGTGTAATAAACAAAAATCTATTTGGTTACTAGCAGCAAAACTTTCAAGTAAATATTGTTTATTCATTGCATAATATCAATGTTAAACAACAAATCTTTTTAAAAAGATCAGTACCACATGAGTGTTCAATATAGATTGATGGAGAAAATGAATTTTGCAACTTATGAAGGATATTTTCCTTCAAAACTAGAAATAAAGCACTAGCTATCTAAATTATACCTTACCATCATGTCACAACTCAAGAAAATTTGTTATAGGTATATATGATATTCATTAGCTCTTATTTAAATTATTTATAGTAATATTAATTTTTTTATTTAATGTAATTGGAATTACAATTCATGAGAACCCAATTACCCATACAGAAGGAATCCAGACAAATATATTACCGAAGTGTGAATCTTCAGTAAAGATATAACCTACGTTTCTGACACAAAAATTATAATTTATAATAATAATTTATCATTTTATATATGTAGGTCTACAATGTGCTTTTAATATTTTGGGGTGACTTAGCCTTAGCAAACACTAAATTGTTACATATAACAATAAAAACCCTATATTTTTCTTAGTAACTTCCATACTAATACATGAATATAATGGTAAAAATTAATTTTACTTTATTATAATTAATAATACAACTAAATGAATTTTTAATTGTATTTTGTAGGATTTTTTCTTTTTTTTGCAACAACATATGTTAGCTCCATGTCATTAAATCCTTTTATAGAAGAAGCAACTAAACTATTTAAATGGTAGCATAAATTTTATTGATATTGAACAAAAAATAATAATCTTAGTAACACTTTACCTATTTTGTAGGACTAACAAAATAATAAATGTATAATCTATTTAATGACACTGCAAAAAAAAATCAGGTTTAATTTTATATTTTTTAAAAAAAATTACACCTTCTACTTAGAGTGTAGTTTACTTTTTTGTAGGTTTCTACTTTGAATTTTAAGGGGTTTGCAATTAACATCACCATAAATAGGCAAGTTTACTTTATAATGTGCTTACATTGCTATGGTGAACTATCTCAAACAAGAAGACCTCTTATATGTTTCAAATGTAGGATCATAAATCTTTTTTATGAATGCAGATATTCACAATTTTACTACCTACATTTAATATTTATTTTATATCTTTATATTAATATATAATCATATTTATGTATTGTTCCTTAAAAGTATCATACAAACAAAACAATTTCAAATATGAAAAATGTGATGGAATGCATGTTGAGAGATGGAGTAGTCTAAGTAGATGCACAACAACTGATTTTCATCAAATATATAGGTATACCAATGTTAAATACACTAATATAAGTTACAACAAGTACATAAACATATTTTATTGGTTATATTATATTTTCAAAATTATATTTTATTTTTAATAATTTTCTTTTAAATTTGTGCATCACTTGGGTGTTTTGATCCCTCTGTTCTCTGACTTCATTTCCATTCTTCGAATTTCATATATGATCACTTGAATAAAGAGAATAGTAGATTTTCAATCTCAATCCCTTTCGACATTTTTAATAAAATTATTCATAGAAATATGAGCTAAAACAACAACTTTAAAAAAAAATAGAAACTTAGTTGTGAACATCTTATTCCAAGAGAAAAAAAACCTTCCATTTTTCAAAAATCCACATATAGCTAACTTTAAACTTTTTCAGATCCCTGTTCATTTTTAGCTTATTTTTTCTTCCAGTGCTTCACAAAGCACGCTCTTCCGCTAGTAATGGATTTAAAAATTGCCTAATTCGACCCCTAATTTTCGTGATGAATAAAATATTATTTGACCTAATCTTAACCACAATAATGCCTAGATCAAAATTTTGAGACCCAATCCACAATGGATTCCTTGTGAGTCATATAATTCTCACACATATCCAATTCAACCCTAGCTACTTTTTTTTGGGTACAAGAAGTAGATAACTAAAGTTAACTATCAAACATAGAATTCTAACCCTACATAATAACTGATATCTTTAATCTCAACATCTAAACATATATTTAACTTTTATTTTTTTATTTTTTTTCAAGTTCATTCACTTTATCCAATAGCATGAAATGCTGACTAGAAGACCTGCTTGTTACAATTGGCTCAATCTAATCTTGTCCCTAATTAAGATCCAAAAATGATTTGTCAAAAATGATTTGTCAGTGGTCACACAAGAATATTTCCCACACATGACATAGAAAGAGGGGAGGAGGGCCTTTTCCTTGGACTGTCTTCTTGAGAGGAATCCCTTGCCCTTCAGCCTCCTCTCACGGCATTTTGTGGCCTTGGAAGTTTATTTCTATTTCCAAAAAGCAATAATATCAGAGTGGTGAAATTCTATTGACCGAGTTCAACTAAATCTTATCACCTTCCAAGGCGGGTGTGACTGAATAGGGTTTTATATCTTTCTAATAACAAGAGATGAGCATAAAAGAATTCAAAAGAAATGTAGACAGGATATTTGGATAATTGAGAACGTCCATGGTCCCTCATTCATGCAAATTCCAAATTCGAAATGGGATGAAGGGATGATGGACGGTAAGGACCAGTTGAGCTGAATTCTGCTCCACACAAAATTCCAGGTGTGGCGACTCGACCTTCTCTGGACATATAACGAAAAATTTTACGAAAGAAACCCAGAAGCTGGTTTTCGTTTTCTGAATTTCTTTGCTGGTGACTCGCATCGAGTTCTCCCACTGATTTTAACCATAAATTTCGGATTCCCACCGTAAACATCGCTGTTTTACTTTTACCTATTCCCACCCCGAACCAGCTCACTGTTAATTCCGTTTCGATTTGCAACGATTTTCTTCTTCCTCGTCCAACCCTTGTGCCTTCGTCGATCGTCAGCTTTTTACCCTCTTTTCAATTGGATCTCATCGATGGATTAACTCCTTGGTTTATTAAATCTGATTTGTTGATTAGTTTGCTGTAAATGCGTCCTTTCTCGTCGGCTTAAAATCGCATCCCTGGTTTTGGTTGCTGTTGCTGGTGAGGATATCTATTATCGTCGTCGTCGTCGTCGTCGTCGGACCGAGGAATACCGGCCGGCAAGGGAGAACATTCCAGTTTTCGCCTGTAAAATGACAGTTAAAGGTGGCACGAGTCAGGCGTGCGCGGCGTGCAAGTACCAGCGACGAAAGTGCTCGTCCGACTGCCCTTTGGCTCCTTACTTCCCGCCGGACCAGCCGAAGCAGTTCCAGAACGCCCATAAACTCTTCGGCGTCAGTAACATTTTGAAGATCTTGAAGAATTTGGACCCAAACCAGAAGGTGGAGGCCATGAGATCGATCGTCTTCCAGGCCAACATTCGCGACAAGTTCCCCGTGCATGGATGCTACGGCATCGTCCATAACCTCCACAATCAAGTTCAACAGGCTGAGCAGGAGCTCGAAATCGTCAATACCCAACTAGCCATGTTCAGGCAGCACCATTACCAGATGAAAATGGAACAGCAGCAACACCACATCTCCTCTTCCCCTTCTCCTCCTTCCTCCCAGTTGCAGCTGGGCACAGCCACACCAGCTCCGCCTATGAACAATAACACTGGTCTTTCCCTCTTCCACCAGCAGCAGCAACACCAGTCTTTCAACGCCACCACCTCCACCGGAATGTTGCACCATGAATTTCCTGGGCATGTCCATAACAGCAATAACCATCCAGCGAGCAGTAGCAGCAATGGCGATAATAACAGCATAGGAGGTTTGTGGGTGCAGCAAGCCCACGGCCACATCTACAGCAACGGAGTCGGGATTCAGTCGCAACACTTCTTGGGTTCTCAATCTCTAGGGTGTCATTCGCAGGCATCAGGAGGTCCCGAAGTGTACGACGAGATCTCACCTTTCTTTGACACCATTGATGACCAGCAGTCTTACATCGATTCCAAAGAAGCATATGATTCCAGGTGAATTTCCTCATCCTTCATCCATGCTCTCCTCACAATGCAAACATCAACGGTGAAAGACGTTCATTAATCATGTACCTTAACGAACGTCTTCTAACAGCTATATTTAACTCAAGTAATTGCCACGAATTCATAAACGAAGGAACCGTTCATGTTTTCTTTTTTAAATTTCAATTTTTAGCTGTCAACGATGCTCTTTCATAATCGGCCATTTCTAAATACAATTGAGAGATTCCGTATGCTATATGTATGAAACTGCTTATCTACCATTGTAGTTATACATTTCTCTTCTTAGTGGATTGCTAACAAGTTGTTCTAATTTATGCGCAGCTCGGACTCATCGTTCAAGGATACCATCCAATCGGCTGAACACGTCGGAGAGAATGAACTCAAGAGTGCTGCAGCATGCTTCACATTAACCAGCGTCAATTGATGAAAGAGCACAGACGAGTAGGTAAAGGAAGGAGTTTAGTACAGAAGAGGCGTCCGTTTTTTTTCTACCTTAATTGTGAACTCAAGTTTTTCATAATAAACATAATTTTGAGACATTTAAAAGGTTTGATTCCAGCAGTCTTCAGAAAGATATTGTGATCAGATTTTTTTTTTTTTCAATATGAATAAGCAATAGAAATTAAAAGAAGAAATTCTTTCGTTTTTTTTCTTTCTGGTAAACTAGTGCAGGTTAGATATAGAAATCTAACTAAAATATCAGTAATTTGAAGCTATTGAGGGGCACACATCTGCATCTCTCTCAAATTATTTTAAACTATTGTACATCTCTATTGTCTTTCTTAAATAATTGGATGTCCATCTTGGACGCGACTATGCTATGGAGGTGATTGCATCAAACTCATTTGTTGTCTAGGGTACTCTTGAGGATTGCTCTATTTCCATCGTAAAAAAGGCATGTTATCCACCGATACAATTTCCAAAATGTATGTATCTTTGAACTAGTTAATGGATGGATCGATCAACATTTGCCTCTAAAATAACACACACTAGTTTGCAGTTATTTACCCTATATAAATGATTGCACACAATTATTTTATGGTTTTAATAGGTCTGACTTCCAAGTTGATCACTCGGTCAACTAACACATCTACGTAGAAGTTACAAGTTATGAACATTGAACAGGAAACAAAAATGACATCGTGAGATCTTTGTATTGGTATAATTGCTAACCATTTGCATTCATGTTATTTAGGACTCCATCTATTCCTCTCCAGTTCATCTACGTATTCAGAAATACTCTTTTGGCGTTCAGATTTGTCTGTCCATGGACTAGTGTTGGGGGCTGATCTTCTTAGATGACTGGGTCGCCCATTGCAAAGGGCGAGCCCCAATGCTAATTCATGGATGAACAAACTTTTGAACCATATTTTATGTCTGGTGGTGTTATATGTATTCCCTTGTTTCCCTTAATCTTATCTTCAACCTTAACGGCAAATTATTGTTATCACTTGACCCTGTATCTTCACTTGATTTACTCAACTATACCTAAGTTATAGTTTGGATTGATTCGATCACTTATTGTATAATTACATGTACTTGTTATCTCGGACGAGGATTAACTTTGTCTTACAAGTTATCAAACCTTCCATTTTCTATAAAAAGCAATTGCATCTCAGTCTTCATAAGTATAACAACATTTATATTCAAATCCGGTCTTTCATGTGCAAGTATATCACATTGAGATGCACTATCACTTTGCAACACAACAAGAAGCTCAAGGGAGTCTAAAAGTCTTAATCTTACCATGTACTCCTTACTTTGCTAACTTATTTACAAAACAACTTTCAACATGTTGGTTCCATCAAATTATTGACAAGCTCAATGTTTACATTGTATCTTGTTGAAAGATATGAATGAGTTGGGGTGTCATTGATACAATTATCTTAGATTTTTTGTTTCTTATTCACTCCTACTAGGGTGAAGAGTATACTTCTAATATTGGTACATTTAACATCTAGAAATAAAGTTTAAGGGGGAGGATTTGGACAAGTCCATAACCCTATTCTTCCTCTCTTTTCATTTTTGTGTGTTCTACTCTTCTCTCATCTTTCTCTCTCTCTAGGACGTCTCTTTTTCTCCTCTTTTCTTCTTACTTCTTCATCCTTCTCTCCTTCATCGAAGAAACAATCTATGGAATCCTGAAAATCAACATGGTATTAGAGTAGTGATTGATTTTTTAGGAGCTATGATATTTTAGAATTCCTTCTAGTGTGTTCAACATTGTCGGGTCACCTTCTATGGTAGTCAAGTTGTAGTCCAAATTGCCAAATTATTTATGCTCTGCTATTGGATCTAGACAATTCAAATACTACTTGATTAATGAGGCATTGTTTATTCCAGCCTTCTATGGTAGTCAAGTTGTAGTCCAAATTGCCAAATTACTTATGCTCTACTACTGGATCTAGACAATTCAAATACTACTTGATTAATGAGGCATTGTTTATTCCAGTAAGTGCCTCCCTTTTTCTATTTGAGAAACATAATACAGTTCTGGAAATCATAAATAAGTTTGGTCGTCCATGCAAACATCAGAAGAAAGCTAGTGGAGGAAGATTATGAGACGTTTTACCTTGTTGCCTATTATTTGCGTTCTTTCATGTTGTGGTGCTTTCATTGAGATACAACAACATTCGAGATTGGGATCCATTTATAGACTTTCAGATTTGAGGTTCGGTATTGGTGATCTCTCTATTGAGTTTGGAAACCATCTCAAAGTTTGGCTCGCAAACTCTGTTCGTCTTTGTTGTTGTTCAAAAATTCAGATTGATGAGCAGAGTTCCAAAAACAACAAGATTACAGGAAAATGGAAACTTTCCTTACCTTGGAACTCGCAAAGGATTGGGTTCTATATTTAGTGAGGAAAGAATTTTGTAAGTTGCTATTTTCTAGGAAAAGTTTCCAATATTAACTCAAAGAGAAACAACAACCCTCTATGCATGTTTGGTATTCGTATCTTTCATAGTTCCTTTGTTGTTGTAACTGCTATTCATTTTTTATTTTTTTGTTGAATTTAGGACCCCATTACTGATATCTCGAGCAAGGTGAGAGAGGTAAAAAGAAAAAGAAAGAGAGAGAGAGAGAGAGAGAGAGAGAAGAAAACAAAAGAGAAATAGTTTAGGCAAGAGAAGAACTCTTCACGAGAGAGAAGGGAGAACTACTTCCTTTGATGACTTAATTCTGAGGACAATGTCCTCTATTTATAGAAGAGGAAAGTGGTAGGGGCCATGTACAATTAAACTTCATTCTCCTAATTACATTCCAACTCTAACTCTTAAAGATAAGCCTATCATGATAAGATAACTCAACATAATTAGAAGTCTAACATAACTCAAACTCAAACTCTTCTATAAGGACGTGACCATAGGCTGAAGATGCCAGCTCATGGTATATCTTTGTGGGTCCCACTTGATCTTCCAACTAATGTGATAAGGATACCAGCTCGTGGTATTTTTGTAGGTCCCACTTGATCTTCAAATTTTCCAACTCATTCCGACTCGTTCCTCTTATCTTCCAATTCATGCTAGCTTGTGTGATGACACCTCTTGGCTTCTCACGTCTTCATGGTGGGTTCCACCAGCTCGTGCAACCATGGTGGGTCCCACATTGTAACATTTTGTAACATCTTTCTCTGTCTCTACTGCTCTGGCATTTGGTTTTATGTTCGTTGATCACGATCTCTAGATCTTGGTATCTACCTCTCGGCATAGCAGAGGTTATGGTAACTCATGTGTAGGGGTGGCATTGAGCCGAGCCGAGGCCGAACCTGCCTATGTTCGAGCCGAGCTTGATTTAAATATTTTGAACCGAGCTTCGAGACGAACCTCGTTTCGAGCCTAAAATTGTTATCGAGCTCAAACCCAAAAATTTTAACCGAGTTCGAGCCGAGGTCGAGCTTCAACATACATTTAAAACTTTTCAAAAAATATATATAAAATAAATTATATATAAAATTATGTATACATTTTACATAAAATTGGGCATAACCTATATATATAATACATGTATAAGATTGGGCATGACCTCTACTTAAAATTGAGCATAATCTATGTATATAATACCTATAAAATTCGGCATGACATCTACTTAAAATTGGGCATAAGCTATATACATAATACCTGCATAAATACTCCATAAAATTGTCTATACATTCCATAAACACTCCATAGAATTGTTTATACACTCCATACACTCCATAAAATAGTCTAAACACTCCATACATTGCATAAAATTATGAATAAACTCCATACAATAATCAAACACAACAAAATTAAATGAAATATCACTATCAATTTACAATCACCCAAGTAAAAACTATAAATCTTTTAAATAAAATCCTATTACTATTAGTGACTTATTATAAAATTACAAGAAATATTTTAAATTTTTCTTAGGAAAGTTAAATGGACCTCTTATTGCCTCTTCTAGGGAAATAAATAAATATTAATAATCAATCTAATATATTATTATACTTATCGATACATTTTTAATCAAATAAAATGTCAAACACAAAATTGCAAAGAAAATTGTTTCATGCTAAAAGTATTACAGCGTCAACTGTTAAATACTTATTCAAAAAAATTTTATACAGTTTTCTACCCCATCTTGGCAGAAAATTCTTACTTAGAAAATTATATGATTTTTAATAAGAATTTTCAATTAGAAAAATATTTACAAAAAAATGAGATACTAATAGTTCATCGAAACTTATTTCTATAAAATATATTTTTAATTTGTTCAAGATCTATGAGGAAGGAGAGTTTAAGGAAAAAGTCTTTTTTTTACTTTATGATCTCGCACGTACAAAAAACATGAGATACTAATAGTTCATCGAAACTTATTTCTATGAAATGTATTTCTAATTTGTTCAATAGCTATGAGGAAGGAGATTTTAAGGAAATTTTTTTTTTTTTTTACTTTATGATCTCGCACGTGGGAAATCATCTTTGTGCGGGGGAGGGTGGAGATTATTTCTCCCCTAATTTCTCCCCTGAACTTATTGGTTCTGGTTTTCTGTCGAGACTATGAAGAGGGAAGGGGTTTACGACACCAGGGAGTACCTGTCTTCGGGGATGACGGCTGCGACGGCGATTGAAGCGGCTGTGACGGAAACAGAGGCGACGACGAGGAGAGGAAGAAATCAGAGGAATAAATCGAACGGACGGCCACAGAGGCGGTTGGCGAGCAGTTATCGACGGCGATAGAGGCTCGACGATGACGAGGGGAGAAAAAAATTCCCCCCCCCCCCCCCCCTCGCTCTTGCTCACGCTCCCGCTCGCGACTCACCTCGAGCAGGCTCGCGAGCCGACGAACCGAACCTGGCTTCGGGCGAGTTTGGCTCGTTAATTTAAATGAGACAATTTCGGAGCTCGAACTCGGCTCGAGCTCGAGAGATAACGAATCAAACCGAGCCGACACCAACCCGAACTCGATCTGCTCGCAAGTCGGATCAGTTCGAAGCCACCCCTACTTATGTGCTAATATGGAATGATCATGAATGTGAAGTATCCACCTCTCAGCTTGATGATTGATGATTGATGAATGATGATTGATGATTGATGATTGATGATTGATGATTGACGATTGATGATTGACGATTGATGATTGATGATTGATGATTGATGATTGACGATTGATGAATTGATGAATAATAGTAGAGCTTTCGTGCCCAATCACTTCCCTGTTTTTTTATTCTTCTAGGAGTTATCCAACCATCAAACTGCAAATTTATAATTATAAAAAATTTATTTACCACAATTATAATTAAGGTTACAAGAGTATTTATACATAAAAATAGTAACAGAAAAAATTCTATTTCTAGCGCAGTGATCATTCAGTTCCAGTAATGGAAGCCTAGTCTGTAGGCTTCTGTTACAACAACATATCATTCACACACCCCTGCAAGTTGAGCGTCGGATTGGAACAAACGTGAAGTTTGGAGCGATAAAATTCAAAGAGAGGGTGTGGAATACTTTTGGTGAAAATATTGGCAACCTATAGGTGAGATGGTACATACTGCGTGTGAAGTTTGTTAGCAACAACAAGTTCTCAA
This sequence comes from Aristolochia californica, assembly GCF_029961685.1. Taxonomy (NCBI): domain Eukaryota; kingdom Viridiplantae; phylum Streptophyta; class Magnoliopsida; order Piperales; family Aristolochiaceae; genus Aristolochia; species Aristolochia californica. Next base: position 27,217,028 of record NW_027182290.1, on the reverse strand, counting down.
AGGAAGTGATAATCTAATTCAAAATGCTTGGCTCTCTTGTGAGAAATTGGATTGGAGCTTAGGAACATTGCACTTTTGTTGTCACATAAGAGAAGAGGTGGTTGTGAAATAGGAACATGTAGATCGCAAAGGAGATACATTAACCAAATAAGTTCAGTTGCAGTGTGTGCAAGAGCACGATATTTAGAGTCACAGCTGGAATGTGATACCATTGGTTTTTTTTAGCACTCCAAGAAATCAAATTGTCTCCAAGATAAATGGAGTAACCAGAGGTGGAGTGACGAGTGTCAGGACAGCCAACCCAATTAGCATCAGAGTAAGCAACTAGAGCACCAGGAGTAGCAGATGGGCGAAAGGTATGGCCAAAGTGAATGATGCTTGATGCCTTTGACATAACAAAGAATATGTTAACAGCAAAAAAATGATCTTCAGTGGGAGCATGCATGAATTGGCTAATAGAGGTGATCGCATGGGCTATGTCAAAGCGAGTGATGGTCAAGTATTGAAGGGCACCAACAAGAGATTTGTAAAGAGTGGGATCCAAAAATAGAAAACCATCAACGAATAGATGTTGGGAAATGACCATAGACGTAGGAACAAGTTTTTTATCTAGTAGCTGAGTTCTAGTAAGAATATCCCATGCATATTTTAACTAAATGATAAATAGTCCATTGGTAGTTGGCGAAACTTCAAGGCCAAGAAAGTAACTAAGAGAACCCAAATATTTAGTGGCAAACTCAGAATTGAACTTACGAATGAAGTTGGTGATAAGAGTAGAGTTGTTACCAGTAATAGTAATGTCATCAACATAAAGGAGTAGATAGATAGTGTCTGAATGCTTATGAAAGAAAAACAGAGAAGTGTCAACGCGACTATAAGAGAATCCAAGATGAGTGATAAAGGAACTGAAGCATTAGAACCAAAAATGAGGAGCTTGCTTGAGACCATAGAGAGCTTTCTAAAATTGACAAACGTGATGAGAAAAGTGAGGGTCAATGTACCTAGGAGGTTGTTCCATATAAACATTTTCAGTGAGTGTGCCATTGAGGAACGCATTCTTGACGTCAAGTTGGTGAAGAGGCCATTTGTTGGTCACGGCAATAGAAATCACAACCCGGATAGTGGTAGCCTTTACAACCAGACTAAAGGTGTCAGTGTAGTCAAGAGCAGGTACCTGAGTATAGCCCTTGGTAATGAGGCATGCTTTGAGATGCTAAATGGATCCATTAGGCAGATATTTGGTCAGAAACACCCATTCGGAGCTCACAATGTTGGTGTTGGCAGGTCGAGGGACTAAAATCTTGGTCCGATTATTTTGCAGAGCTTGAACTTTTTCATCCGTGATAGCAAGCCAAGCAGGATTCATAGCGACAAATTTGAATCCTTTAGGCATAGAAGAGACAAGAAAAGCGGAGAGAAGTTTAGAGGATTCTACAATACCAAGGTCGGCAAGATGGCGTGGTTTGAAAATATACCTCGTGTGAGCATAAGGTGAGAACCCAACGGTCGTGTAGAAGCAGGAGTAGGACGAGTAATTTTTTAAGAATTTGACGCCCTAATTCCAAACTAATGAGAGCAATAATAATAATTATGGAATAAATAAAAAGAAAGCACAAAAAAATAACAAGATTTATATAGGTTCACCTCAAGGTGAGACTACGTCCAGCCTTTTGCCACTGCAGTAATCCACTATAAAGATGAAATAGTTTATAAGAGAAAACGCACACACTTACAAGTGTTTTCTCTAATCTCTCTTGGGCTAAAATTCTAGCACCTTCTTGGTGATAATAAAACCCTAACAATTGCACCCCTCAATTATAAAGAGAAAATTAGGGCAACCACGATACAAGGGTAACATTCCCAAACTGCTCTTAATGAAACAACAGTTAATATATTATGGACCAGACGAGGGCTCTGCACCCTTTACAACCCCCATGGCGACCTTATCGTGAAGGTTGATCCGCGTACCAATTCATTGTAGGGCATTGATTAGGCTACACAACTTAATAATCTCCCACTTGGAGACTAATCCATTATCAAAATCTGCTCTGCAGCGGCAAAAACTTCTCAATCCTCAAAGAGAAGTCCAACTGAAGTCAAGAAACGGGATTCTTTGCTAAAGGAATAGCAATCTGATTGTCACAATACAACACATTCTTCCCATGCTCGAGACCTAATTCTTCCCAGAAAGACTGCAACCATACCATCTCTTTGCTGACTTCGGTCACAGCAACTATCTTCTACAACTTAAATACCCAACTAATTGTTGTACCTCCCAATGTGTATACATATCCAATGGTACTCTTCCTGCCATCAATGTCTCTAGCCATGTCAGCATCTACATAACCATGTGATCTCAAGTCTAACTTTCTAAAATATAAGGTTGAGTCTGTAGTGCCTCTAAATACTTTAGAATCCACTTCACTGCTTCCCAATGTTGTTTCCCCAAACTACTCATATATCTTCTTTCAACTCCCATTGCATGAGCTACGTTTGGTCTAGTGTGCACCATGGCATACATGAGACTACTACTAGCAGAAGCATAAGGCACATTGGCCATGTTGGCTCGCTTCTGCTCTATAGAAAGTGATTACTCCTTAGAGAGCCTATAGAGACTAGCCAAAGACTTACTGGTTTTGCATCATTCATGTTGAATCTGCTCAGCACCTTCTTCACATATTCTTCTTGTGATAGTTTCAAGACATAAATTTCCCTAGTAATCCTCATCCCAAGGATTTGTTTTGCATCACCCAAATCCTTCATTGCAAACTTCTTGGACAACTCCCTTTTCAACTTTTCTATTTCCTATCTGCAAGCACCTGCTATCAACATGTCATCACACATATAGCAGTAGAATGATCTAGGAGTCATCAAGCTTCTTCACATAACAACAATGATCTACCTGGCACCTCAAGAAACTATTACTACTTATAAAGGTGTAAAACTTTTTTATACCACTGTCTTGGAGCTTGTTTAAGACCATACAAACTGTTTTGAAGTTTGCACACCATTTTCTCCTTTCCTTGTGATTTGAAACCCTGTGTCTGCATCATGTAAATTTCTTCCTCCAAATCACCATGAAGAAAGGTTATCTTTACATCCAACTGCTCTAAGTGCAAGTCTTCATCTGCCACTAGTCCAAGCATTGTTCTAATAGTAGTCAATTTCACTACTAGAGAGAAAATCTCAATGTAGCCAATGCCTTATTTTTGTTGAAAGCCTTTTACCACCAATCTTGCCTTGCACCGCTTGCTGCCATCATGTCCATCTTTAATTCGATACACCCATTTATTCTGCAAGGCCTTCTTCCCTTTTGGTAACTCAGTCAACTGCCATATCGGATTGGATAACAACGAATCCATCTCATCCTTCATGGCCAAATCCCACTTGGTTGATTCATCAACTTGCACGACTTCCTCATAACTCTCTGGTTCACCTTTATCAATCAATAAAATATAATTCAATGCAGAGGAGTAGCTCTGTGGTTGTCTGCTAGTTCTGGCAGATCTCTTGAGTTCAGTCACAGGAATGTCCTGATTTACTTCTGGTGGTATGTTTTCCTGGTCTTCTTGAGTGATATTTTGCGTCTCAATAACTGGAAAATCTCTCAACTAAATCACTTCAGACTTCTTGGCTTCATCACTTGTGCTCTCAAATTTTGTTCTCAACCTATCTTTATATATTGCACCTTCATTGAAGATCACATCCTGGCTCCTAATATCCTTATGACTTTGGTTATCCCATAAGCGATAACCAAACTCGGTACCACCATAGCCAATAAAGAAACACATCTTTGATTTAGAATCAAGTTTATTTGTAATAGCAGAATCCGTATGAATATACAAAACACAACTAAAAACTTTCAAGAAAGAAAGTTTTACCTCTTTATCGCTCTAGACCTCTTCTGGTATTTTGTAATCCAATAGTGATGAAGGACCTCTCTTGATCGAATAGGCAATGGTGCTAATAACCTAAGACCAAAACATTTTTGGCAATATCGCATGTAATATCATACTCCTAGCATGCTCTTTCAAAGTTTTGTTCATCCTATCAACCACACCATTCTGTTGAGGTTTTTCGTTAATGGACTTATTCATCTTGATTCCATTATCATCACGATACCGCTTGAAATCATCATGTATGTAATTCTCCCCCATTATCTTACTACAAGCACTTCACCTTCAAATTTGTCTCATTGTCAACCTTTGCTCTCCATCTCTTGAAGGTATCAAAGGCATCAAATTTCTTTTTACGGAAATAAACCCATACCTTTCTGCTTGCATCATCAATAAAAATCACATTGTAATTTGAACCACCAAGGGAAGTAACGGTTGAAGGCCCCCACACATCAGTGTGAACCAACTCCAATTTAGCTATCTTTTGGTCCTTCCCTACCTTAGAAATGTTAACCCTTTTCTGCTTGCCAAAAATACAGCATTCTTATAAACTTTTATTTATAGTTTTCAACCCTGGTAGCTTCCCATTGGACTGAAGCACTTTCATTCACTTCTCACTCATGTGACCAAGCCTATAATGCCACAAATCAAAATCAATAACAGCATCAGCAACTGCAACCGTGTCTCTGCAACTGGAAGTGATGTAAAGAGCCAGTTTTAATTCCTCATGCAACAAACATGGCTCCCTTACTAAATTTCCAGGCAGCACTATTAAAATCATATTATGACCTTCATCATCAAGCTACCCTACTGAGATCTAATTACGCATAACTTTTGGTGCATGTCTCACCTTGTGAATTTTTCACACCAACCTGTTTGACATCCTCAAACTGACATTACCAATACCAACAATATCCAAAGGTTCTCCATCAGCAAGATACACCTTCCTGTGATCTCCAACAACATAGTTCTCCTTGATCTCGCGGTGTGTAGTGGTGTGAACAGAAGCTCCTGAATCTAACACCCAAAAGTCAATAGGGATATCAACAAATGAGAGTAAAGCATTGTGTACCTCTTCAGTCACCGCATTTGCAACATCGCTTTTCTTTTCATCTTTCTTTGGTACTTTGTAGTTCTTCTTTATGTGACCAGACTTGCCACAATTCTAGCACTCCACATTTCTTCTGAATTTGGACTTGCTTCTACCATTCCTTGATTTTCCTCTACCATTGCCCTTGTTGAAATTCCTCTCGAAGTTCCTGCCCCTAATATCAATACTTAGGTCAAAATTAGATGTTGATGATTCTTTGGAGTCCTTTCTACGAACTTCCTCCGCAAGAATGGAATCCCGAGCATCATTAAAAATCAACTTTCTGTTGCCCACAGAGTTGTTGACTGCATTCCTCATAGGCTCCCAACAATTTGGCAGAGATGCGAAAAGAATTAAAGCACGAACCTCATCATCAAATTTAATTTGACCGAATGTCAATTGATTGACAATTGTGCTAAACTCATTCAAATGCAATGTCACTGATGTAATTTCTGTAATCTTTATATTGAAGAATTTTTTTCATGAGATATGCCTTATTATTTGTGGAAGACTTCTCATACTTGTCGGACAAAATATTCATCATCCCCGTTGTGATTTTCTCTGATGTCACGTTGTGAGAAACGTTCTTCGACAATGTTAATGAGACTACTCCCAACACCTATCTATCAAGGAGATTACACTCATCATCTTTTATACCTTCTGGTTTCATATCCAGAAGTGGTGCATGCAACTTTTTACAGTATAGATAATCTTCAATCTACATCCTCCGTATTGGAAGATGGGTCCAAGCTCACATGACCAAGGAAGGCCCACATATTCAAGAGTGTTCGAAAATGGGCCCAAGCCCATAAGATATGGACCCACCATGACCATGTGAGGTGGCATGTTGAGTCTTACACAATAAGAAGTCTTACAAAGCCAAAATTATTATGGAAGCAATACACAATAAGAAATCTTACAGAGCCTAAATTATTATGGAAGTAGGTCTCATAGAAGAGTTTCAGTTTAAAAGTGTTTTATTCGTGTTAGTCTTCTATTTATATTGGGTTATTTAATAATGCTAGGACTTATCTTTAAGTGTTAGAATTTCGGTATAATTGGGACAAAGGTAGTTTAATTGTAATTGGACTCTACTACCTCCCACGAAGATAATATGATCATTTTCTGATCTATTATCTCTAGCAGTTTAGGTTTGTATTTATCTTTTTTTGTCCCTATACCCATTATTTGCTTTACGTTTTCACCTTTATACTACAATTCTATTTTTGGGAGTTTCTGGTTTTCCGTTCGGTGCCATAGGGAAGATGACACTATTGTTGAATATCAAGTTTCCTAAGTTAGGAAACTTGATTTAATGAAGTGCTAGGTAGAGCACCTGCTGAGTTTGTTCTTGTCCCAACCCGGAATGGTGATGCCATCATTCTCTGTTTCTTTGTGATCTCTTGGCTCATCTTCAATCAACGGCGATCTGATTTCCAGCACAACAATCTGATTTCCAGGAATCAACAACCAACACCCAACATATATTTAGAGTTTATTTTTGCCACTTGATCATCAGTCCATTCTGATTCACGTTGTTGTTGTCGACGAAGACAACACTGAAAAATCTAGTTCACCATTGGATTTTACCAGCTCTCTCATTATATGATGCCAAAAATCTCATTTTGAGAATAATTTCGAGATTGCGTTGATGTCTTCACGCTATTGATTTATCATCTTCTCTGTTGCTAAGTTTTCATTTCTGGACAACGAATCAACTTGGCTGATTTGTCGTAATTCTCACTGGTTCCAGTTGTTGTCTTGCCATTATACCGAGGTTGTGTTTCTATCGAGATTCTATTTTGCCGAAGATGACGTTGTGGTTTTCGAAGACGATGACACCAAACTTCGCTGAGTTATCCCATTGTCGTTGTCAGAGAAGACAACTCTACCACAGAAACAACTTGAGACTCCAAGGAAAACTCTCTGCATCCATCTACTCTGTTATTTTATTTCGGGAAGATTATTTTTTATCGTGATTCGATCACTCTTTCTTATTCAGAAGGATCTCCAGTTGTAGCTTTGCCATCGTCTTCACTATCGTCACTCTGAGTTATTGAATCTGATTAATCTGCCGAAGATCTTCAGTTCATTGGATTATTTCCCCCACTGAAAACTTTGGGAAATACGCATGGTTTATTATCTTTGGGAAATACTAGGTTGGGTTGTTATCTCTAGTCTTCCTCTTTGTTCGGCGCCGTGAGGAAGATGATGACTGTTGTGAAATTACATGTTTCCTAAGTTAGGAAACTAATTTAATCCAGTGTTGGTTCTGCCATCCTGGACCGTGCCTTGTCAGGTCAACCCAACAAACCAATGACCCGCCAGGCTCATTCTATCCGCTCAAGTTAATCCAGCGGGTCGGACCAAGTCAACCCGATCCAGGTCAACTCAGACATGGCCCACTTATTTTTCATGGGTCCTTTTACAAGGAGTTTCGTTATTTGGTACGTGTTATTGGGCCAGACCCATTTTTAGTTGTTGCTATTGTGTCTCTTTGGATGAGACATTATTAATGAAGAAGTGGTGACCTCAGCATCATATCTTCCTCTTTACCCATTACCCATTAGTTATTTGGCAGCCTCTCTCCTACCATCGTTTATTTGACTCTCAAATTTATTTGTGGACCAACCTCTTGTGTGTTGCTTTGGTTGGTGTTTTAAGTCCATTTGAGACTTTTATATATATACCTGTGGATCTTTTATCGTCGTCTTTTGAATGACAAGCATTACCCACGTATCACTCATTTCTACCTTTGAAAGTCGGTGTCGGGTTGGGACATCGAGATGGAGAAGCTTATTACTACATTTATGTTCTTTGGTTCAAGCTAAAATCACTGCCATTACCTCACCCCCCTTAATTGACATTTATTACTCCTACCACTTGAGAATCGTTGCCCTATGGAGGGACATGGTGATGGAGGAGTTTTACTACACTTCTGAGCATTGTGTATAGACCCACTACCTGCAAATGATAGGAGTGTACCCTACATCCAGTTGGGCCTCATGGAAGAAACCACCAGCGTGAGGGGGAGTGTTGGAAGATATGGAGGACTGCTATTTTATACGAGAATATCCTATATATCATTTGTAGCAAGTTGGGAGTTCGTGATGTTCTCTCACCCACAGATTGAGGAGTGTTGGAAGATGGACCCAAGCCCACAAGACCAAGGAAGGCCCACATATTCAAGAGTGTTGGAAGATGGGCCCAAGCCCATAAGATATAGACCCACCACGATCACACGAGCTGGTGGGACCAAGCATGATCACGTGAGGTGGCATGATATGTCTTACACAATAAGAAGTCTTATAGAGCTAAAATTATTATGGAAGTAGGTTTCATAGAAAAGTTTCAGTTTAAAGGTGTTTTGGTCATGTTAGTCTTCTATTTATATTAGGTTATTTAATTATGCAAGGACTTATCTTTAAGTGCTAGAGTTTAGGTGTAATTAGGACAAATGTAGTTTAATTGTAATTGGACTCTACTACCTTCCTTTATTATAAATAGAGGTTCATGTACTCTGATTACTTCAAGTCAATAAAGTATTTCTCTTTTCCATACATTCAACACTCTTGAGCTCAAAATCCATACCATCATACTTGTTGATTCCTAGTGTTGATCCTTCTCTACCAACCATTGCTCTCTATCACAAACCAAAGCTCTAATACCACTTGTTAGGAATTAGACACCCTAATTCCAAACTAACGAGAGCAATCATAATAATCGCAGAAGAAAGGAAAAGCAAGTGCAAAAAAATAATAAGATTTATACAAGTTCGCCTTAAAGTGAGACTAGGTCCTATTTTTTGTCGTTGCAGAAATCCACTATAAAGATGAAATAGTTTACAAGAGAAATCGCATACACTTACAGGTGTTTTTTCTAACCTCTCTCGCGCTGCAACTCCAACACCTTCTCGGTGATGAAAAAACCCAAATAGCGGTGCCTCTCAATTATAAAAAGAAAATTACGGCAACCGCGATACAAAAGTAAAATTCCTAAATTACCCTTAATGAAATAGCAGTTAATATATCATGGACCGGGCGGGGGCTTTGTCCCCTCACCCCTAGGAAGGGGCCTTCCTACCCCCTACCCCCCCCCCCTCCAACCCCTTCGGCGACCTTACCAAGGAGGTCAATCCATGTACCAACTTAGCGTAGGGCATTGATTAAGCTCCACAACTTAACATGATTCGTGTCTCAGTAGGTTCTGGACTGGAAGGTTGGTGCTGTGTGGAGGGACCTGCAAAAGAATCAGTGGCCTGCATGGACTCATCGACCGAATCGGTACAAATAGAACATGGGGTAAATTCGGATTGAATAATGTGCGAAGAATGGTGTGAGGAGGAAGAAGGAGAGTTTTTTGTTTGGATAAGACAGGGTTCCATAAAGTTAAAAAAATGGAGAGAGGAAGGGGGTTGAGCCTAAGATGATTTTATGAAAGAAAACTTGTGTTCATCAAATTGAGCATGGCATGTGATGTAGATCCGAGAGGTGACTGGATCAAGGCAGTGAAACCCTTTATAAGAGGGACTGTAACCCAAAAAGATGCAGGGAATACTACGAGGTGAAAAACTATTAGACATATAATCACATAAACGAGGATCAACACAACAACCAAAGAGATGAAAATTTTCATAATGTGGAAAGGAACCATATAAAAGTTCAAAAGAGGGTTTACCTTCAATAAGTGATGTGGGAAAATGGTTGATGATGTAAGTTGCAGTGCTGAAAGCTTCAACACAAAAGTGAAGAGAGAGATGAGAGTGAAAAAGAAGTGATAGACCACTCTCAGTCACATGATGATGTTTGCGCTCTGCACGTCCATTTTGGGCAGGTATACATATGTAAGAAATTTGATGATGGATGCCAGAGGTATGAAGATGAGTTTGGAAACAAGTGCTAGGAAATTTTCCCCATCCATCACTTTGGAAAATTTTAATATGGGCCAAATATTGATTTTCCACAATTTTTTGAAATTGGGTAAAAATATCATAAAAATCGAATTTGAATTTCAAAGGATTTAGCCAAGTGAAACGGGAAGATTCATCGATGAAGATAACATAATATGCAAATCCTAAATGAGACTTGACAATTGAAGGGGCCCATATGTCACAATGATTAAGATCTAACACATTAGATGACCTATGTTCATGACATGGATAAGGCATAGGATGACTTTTTTCAAGTTGACATGAACTACATAATGATGGGGAGGGAAATAAGGAGGTAAGATAAAGATGTCCTTGTTTATGTAAAGAAGAAATAATAGAATGATTCACATGTCCATGGAGAGCATGCCATAAATCATAGGAAGCATGTAAAGATTTATCGTTAAGGACAAAAAGAAGGACAGGGTTGCCATGCTCCAACACATATAAACCTCCATCTCTCTTACCGGTTGCCACCACCATTCCTGTGAGACGACTCTAAATAGTGAAAATATTATTAGTAAATATAGCGGTTAAAGGAAAATCAGACGTTAATTTACTGATAGAGAAGATTTTTGGTGAGATGAGGAACAAATAAAACATGTAACAACTGAATATTGGGGGTAGGAGAGATAATACCAGTGTGTGAGATTAACAAGGAGGCACCATTCCCCACAATTACAGAGTCCTTACCCGTGTACGGAGTGGATTGATCCAGGATGGATGGGTTATTGGACAAATGAGTGGAAGCCCCAATGTCCAAGAACCAGTCAGAGGGTGTAGATCCATTGAGAGTGCACGATCCAGTGAAAGCTTCAACAAGATGGGCACGAGACTTGTTGGATTCACTACGGACATAACGTTGGCTACAATGATCAACATAGTGACAGTCAAAATGGCATATCTGGCAGTGAGGAGGGTGGCGTCCTAGACCAGAATGAGTGTGACCATGGATGACATAATGGCAGCCAGAACCATTGATGCGGTCTTGGGTGCGACCAAAGTAGCGGCAGGTGGACCGGTCCGATCCACGGGAGGCAGCCGCGAGAGAAATAGGCTCTCAAGAGATTTCTGGAAAAGATCAAAGCTCTCAGCTCTAGAGACGAGGTTAGAGAAATGGGGGGAAAGGCGTGGGGGCCATTTGTGTGACGGAGAAGGTGGAAAATTTGCACCGAGTCTACGGAGAATCAGTGGAGTTTGTTGGTGTTGTCAACAAGTCTGCCAATCGTGTGAAGTTGATCACAGAGACCCTTGAAAACACACGTGTAAGCCACAATGGATTGATTGCTGCACTTTAGCTATTGGAGATCGTCTTTGAGACAGATTATCGAGCATTTGATCAATGAATAAAGGCATTTTCTAATGCTAGCCAGACCTCGCGCGCAATGGAGAGGCCAACAGCTTTGGCCATTGCCTCCTCAGTGAGTGAGGAAAGGAGGAGGTTGAGAAGGTGTTGATCCATTGCTCTCCATGCCAAGTATTCGGCAATAGGGGTGGTAGAATTCATGGCGGCAAATTGAGGTGGTGGCGCGAGGGTTCCGTCCATGTAGTTGAGGAGATTTTGACTTTCTAGAAGAGGAAGAAGTTGGTATTTCCACAGGAGGTGGGTTGTGGGTGAGAGTTTAATGGTGATCATGTGGATTAGGGTATGAAATGGGAAAAGATAAAAAAATGATTCAACAGCCATTGAGGTTTGACATTTTTTTAAACCTTTGTGAATTGGGCCGAACACGGGATTGAACCACGAGCTGATGCTAACCCAGGTTCCCTTGCTTGGGTTGGATGAAGGCGGCTCAAAGAGACATTAGCCCTCGGGCTCGAAGGAAAAATAAACAAGGCGATCGAAATCAGGGAATGCCAGTGGTCTCTCGGGAGAGGAAGCGGCACCGTGGGATGCGTCAAGGATGCAACAGCAAAGAAAGGTGGAATGCCACGGGCCATCGTGTCGGGATAGAATCTAAGGGGTGGTGACTATGCCGGTGCCAAGCCAAGAGCCGATATGCAGAGGTGGGCAGCAGTGGAAGCATAGCAACAATGTGTAAAGGGGAAGCTTCTCTCTGAATATAATGGCTATCAGATAAATAGTGGATTGACATTGATTGATACCATATAAAGTTAGGTCTCAGACCCATCCCAAAATGATTAGCCAACTTAGAAAGTTTCTTTCCCAACTAATAAACTCAAGATTTTTGTATTCATTAATCTATGTGGGACTATTTTTTAACAGTCCCCCTCACGTGTAGGCCCTTTTTTTTTTTTTTGCTCCACATGAGGATAATTTTGGTGGAGGCCCACATATGAGTACCTGCTCTGATACCATGCAAGTTTTTAATAAAAAAAAAATTCTTCACCACGATTATAACTAAGATTACAAGAGTATTTATACATAAAAATGGTAACAGAAAAATGTTACTATTGGCTCAGTGATCCTTCGATTCTGGTAATGGAAGAGTAGTCTATAGTCTTCCGTTACGGCGGCATATCGTTCACACAAACAACTTGTATTCTCCAACATGTTGTTGTTATTCAGCAACGCAAGTTATGATTATTTGCAGAAGTCAATTAGCAGCCGCAAAAGGAAGAAGAAGAGTCTGTTTGAATAATATGTTTTCTTTAAGTACTCTTCTCCATTATTTTTAGAATACTTATAGCAACAGTGCTGTGTTAGCCTTGGTTTTTATTTGAATCTTGTTGACTGGTCTTCCTCGTGAATCTACTACTACTTGCATACTTCTGATTATTATCGTTGTTCTGCCATTGCTGTGATTATTGTCGTTCTATTGCTTCTGTGATTTATGGCTCAATCGAGAAGCCATTTTTTGGAAAGAAGCTTAGAACCTTATCTTCTTCTTCGTATCCAGGCTTTACGTGATCTGTAGCAGGTATCCAAACCGTCTATAAGTCTTCTGGATTTGCGTCTCTTTCGTTTCTTTTGAACTAGATTTGCAGGCTAACCACGAAGTAATCGAAAAGAGGGAACACAAGGGAGATTTCAAACAGACTGATAACCGCAAAACAAGTGGAGTTCTGATCGCCTACGACAATAGGAGATCATTAACGTCTCTCGTGACGAAGAAGAAAATCTGAGCAAGAATTTCTGAAACATCCAATTTACAATTAAAGACTGATCATTGGTATCGGACCATCAACAACATATAAATACTTCTATCAGATAGCTACGGTTGTTGGATGTGAAGCTAACAAGATTGCTGGAGTTTTTTTTTGCATCTGTTACCTCAACAGCTCTCCATGTCGAGACAAATTCTGCATCTGCCACCTGGTAAGCAACTGTTATTTGAATACTCAACAACAGCACATGGTGAAGGTGTCATGACATGCCCTTATTTTCTTGTGGATGCTATCTGTTCTATTACTGGTTTTAATAGTTTGATCAACGAAGCTTCTTTACATCTGCTTCCTCAGTCCTTGTTGCCATTGAATAAATTAGATTCGAAGCACCTGCTGTCATTAGAGCAGCTTCTATCTACACCTGGTGGGCCTGCTTTGATATGAGAAGCAGTTGCTGTTGTTTGAATTACTAACAGCAACACGTGCAATCCTTTGAAGTCAATAAACTCCACGTCAAGAAGCAGCTGGAATGGACATTGTGCGATTTCTGGAAGTCCATTATTCAGAGAAGCATGACGTGATCTCCAGCATAACCAGATTATTATTCGGCAATTTATTTATAAGTCCATCACCTGCCTACTTGTCTTCAACAAGCTGGTCATGTTCCTGTTTTTTTTCCAGCAAGTTCTCTGTTTTTCTAGAAGAAATACTGGCAGTAGACTTTGGTTCATTACAGCGGAAGAAGTGATTATTATTCTGTTATTTTTGGTTCAGCAATTATCATCTTGCGTGATAGAGAGATTGTTTCATTGTTCGGTTTCAGAACTTGTTTAGTTTTAGAGTTATACCTCTGTAGCAGTAGCCAACTTATTACTCGATTATAGCTTATTACTTAATGCATAACTTCCTTATTTATGGCTGGACTCGTTGCAGATTTTTATATGTCCTTATTACTGAACTTTCGTTATTTATCGATTATTTGTTGCTATTATTTGGGCATTGGCTTATTACCGCAGTTGTTATTATGTATCTTTGATTGAGACATTATTATTAAAGAATAAATTTTTGGTTGTTTGCCCTAGGTTTATTATTTGCTAACTGTTGTCGGCACTGATTCATAATTTCATATGATGAAGAATTTGAATTAATTCAGAAAATAAAGCACATGATAAGCCCCGACTTCTTTATCTTATCTTCCTTTGATTTCCCATTGTTCTTTTATTAGCTGACATTCTTTCTCCTACCATCCTTTATTTGACTCTCGTTTACCCCCTTTGGCTAACCCTTTTTGGTGTGTTGCTATGGTTTTGAGTGTTTTTACGTCCAACATGACTTTTTTATTTGGTACCCTTGGGTTTTTTATTGTCTTTTGAATGATAGGCATTACCCACTTTAGATATTATTATAATTATTTTTGTTCAAAATCCTTTGAGGTTGGTTTCGACTTATGTTTTATCACCCATTTTTTCATTTTTGAGAGTCTATATCTAGTTTCTTACTTATCCTTGAACACCTTAATGGAGGAGATAATTACTACATCTATTTTTTTTGTTTCAAGATGGGATCACTACCATTACCTCCCAGTTTGAGAGGGAGTGTTGGAAGATATGAATGAGTTGGGGTGTCATTGATGTAATTATCTTATATTTTTTATCTCTTCTTCACTCCTACTAGGGCGAAGGGTCTACTTGTAATACTGATACTTTTAGCATCTATAAATAAAGTTTTGGGGGGGTTGGACAAGTTCGTAACCCTATTCTTCCTCTCTTTACTCCCTCACCTGTTCGACTCTTCTCTCATCTTTCTCTCTCTCTCAGACGACTCTTCGTCTCCTATCTTCTTCCTACTTCTTCTTCCTTCTCTCCTTTATCGAAGAGTGTAATCTATGGGATCCTAAAAATCAACATATTTTTTGCTTGATGAGGCATGTGAAGTAATAGAAGCTTATCCAATCCAAATATTATCTCCTATATCTGTACAACAATATTATTTTCAGATGATTTACTCAACAATAAGTAGAATTATTTTTTTGTGATCTTTTATTTTGTAGCCATTTGTACTTATGTCATCTTCTTGTAAAAATAAATACAAAGCCATAGATTAAAAAGATCATTAAGCATTTTGTTTGTGTTACATATTTCACTATAAATGAATTAGTTTCCTAGTTTGGCAATGTGATCTTGATATATCTCTTTGTTCCCCCTTTGGATGTTAAACCTCCCCACCCTCATTTACAATAAAAAATATTTTTGCCAATGGTATCACTATTGATTAAAAAAAAATAACTTTTATCATTAGAAAATATTTTTGTTACAAAATTTACTTTTCAAGGAAATCTGCTTTGCTGGCAAAAAATTACTTTCCAATGAGAAATTGTTCTTAGTTAGTTTCAGCCAACATAAATGATTTTTTGTTGGTAAAACGTCTACAAGCAGAAAATTCAAAGCTGAATGCCAAAAGCATAATAATATCAGCACAAAAGCTTCTAATACTTTTTATTTCTCTATTGTTGTATTTCAAGTAACTATTTTATGTTAAATTAGAAGGGTGAAGATGTGAGCAAAATTGATTTTCTTCCAAATACAAATGAGCTTCAAAGGAGGCTGGGATTGCATATATAAGTATTATAATATTGAGCTAATTTTTATAGTATATTAAATTTTCACTAAAAGACTAATATTAATTTTGGCTCAATTTAAATAGGAATGTATAGAAGAAAAGGTGATGGAAGTAGAGGAGGAAGGTATTCCTATGGACCTTGTGAAGATAGTGTCCCTTGTGTTGAGCACCAGATCTAGTTATGTGAAAGAGATGGGTCAAGGTCAGCCACCTCTCCCAAGATCTTGGGTTTTAACATCATGCAATTTAGACATCAAGAAAGAGTTAAGCCAAACAAGAGTAGAGCTACAAGAGTCATGTTTGGCATTAGAATTAAAGAGAAGAAGGGAAAGAAGGGAAAAACGTATATATTTTCTTATTTCTTAGATGACCTGAATGAAAATCAAATTAGACTTTTCTTCACAAGCAGATAGTCACTTTCACAATCCGTCATTGTAGGATTTTTTGCTATTTTTTTTTAATTCATGGAGAAGAAATAATGCACTTGGTCCCTTTTTATAATAGAGCAAATACATAGAATCAGAGTTGAACTAACTACCCATGTCCGAGATAAACCCAAAAGTACAATTCCTCAAGATACATCCTACAAAAATTAAACAACTCTAACAAAGTAGAAGAGGGGTAGTCAAGGGAGGGAGGAGCGAACTTGGGTGACTAGCCAATGGAGAGGCTAGGGGAGAGGAACAAGCTAGGTAGCAAGGTCTGGGAGGTGGAGGGGACTAGTTGGAGGCACAAGGGGAGATGGCTGGAGGGGAAGGGAATGGTTGGGGTGCTAGAGAGTAGGAAGGGGACTCTCTAGGGGAGAGGTGGACAAGGACTAATTAAGGGGAATGGAAGGGGGGCGGTCAAAGGCCAGGGGAAGGGTACTAGTTGGGGGGTGGCAGTGGTCGAACAAGGGGAGCTGACTGAAGAATAGATGACTGGTTTGTGGCTAAGGGAGGAGTCTTTGGAGAAGAGGGAAAGGAGACAAGCCAGGGGAGGGGGAAAGGGTCACACAAACCTTGTGGAAAAAGAGAAGTATATAAAATTTTGAATTGGCTTAGTTTTTTGAAATTGCTTTGAGAATTTCATTATTGAGTCTCATTATTAGTAGTCTCATAAAAATTCTCAAACTTTACAAACCTCACTATATTTTTATTTTGAAATCATTATGAGATTGATTTTGAGTAACGTCTTGATAGAATCACCTAGGCTTAGGTGTCTTATATTCTAATCTCATTGTTATAGTATTGGCATCATTAGAGAGAAACTTGTACTACATCTATAAATAAAGTAATCCTTGCATAGCAAATGCAACCAATTGACTTGTGTGAGTTGATTGGAAGTTGAAAATTCTTTTGTGGGTTTAGACTAGTGTGCCAAGTTGCTATTTGTATGTCCAAAGTGCTAGCAATTGTGACCTTCGATGTCATTTGCTATAGATGTTGTTTGGTCGATTCATAGTAGATTTAACTCTGAGGTGCAAACACTTTGAGAGTAGACATTTGCACCTTGAGTTTGGGTTATACCACTATAAATCCTTGATTATTTGTGGCCTGCTAAATTTTGTATTAATTTTACTTCAACAATGACTGTTTTAGCAACTCTTGTTAAAAACAATGTTAAAGCATCTTATATCATCTCTTTAACAACTACTTGTTAATTTGTTTTTAAAAAGTTTTAGTAACGAACATATAACAACATCTTTTAGGTATTTAGCGGCGAAGTGATGGTTTTTAGCAATGCTATATTTGTTGCCAAATGTCTTACTTCTTGTAGTAGAGTTTCAAAGCTTTTCTATTTATTTTGGGCCAATGAACAAAAAGAAATTTCATTTAAGGCTTGGAGTTGTGAGAAGAAATAAAAAAATAGATGAGATTACTCAAGATCAAAATATAAGTAAACTTGCATAGAGTTAGGGTTAGAGCCACACGAAGGAAAGCAGAAGTCAAAGGTTGATTGGGGCCGCAACTACTAGAGAGAGCTCAAGTTCTTGAATTTGTAAGCAAGAGAAGACCAATCAGGAAACATGTTACTTTAGGGAAGTTGAGCTGCATAAGGTTATAGGTAAGGTGACCTAAAATACCATGAAGCAGACATCAAAGTGGTTCGAAGTTAGTATTTGAAACTTTTATTGAATTAATTGACATTTCCAGAGCCTTGAACTTTCCTTTTGACAAGTTTTTCCCTTAGTAGGGAGAAATGATTTGCTTCATAATCTAATTCTTCTAAACCAAAGGATTAATGTATTGTTTTGTTGTCTTTTTCAATGTGCCAAATATTACTTTATCAAGGTGTCATCATACGTCTTCATGTCCCACTAAATACACCTCTTTTGTATGGTACTAAAGTGACTAAATATTTTTCTAGACTATCCAAGGAAAGAAGGTATCATGTTTTTAGCAATGTACATTTTATCACTTCACAACCATTTACTAAGAGAATCTTTCCTTTGCATCATTCATTTAATTTCATCAAGGACAAGCTTCCCATTGAACACACCTCTTATGTATTCTATAGAAGTGACTAAATATTTTTCTATACTATCCAAGGAAAGGAGATATTAAGTTTTCATTAAAGGACATTTTATCGTTTGAGAATCATTTACTAAAAGAATATTTCCTTTGTGTCATTCATTTATTTTCCTCGAGGACAAGCATACTGTTGTCGAGACATTTGAAGATAGAACTCTAAACTTTTTATAGTTTCTATTATTTAAAATAGATGAAACTAGTGCATCCAAAATAGTATACAAAGGAATCCTTAAACAATTAGACTTGATTGCTACTAAAAAAATCCTTATAATGGTTATTTTGTCAGAGTTAGGTGGTTCCGGTCCACCTGGGTTAGGTTTCGTCCACCGCTGGTCCACTGATAGGTTAGGTACTTGGCTTTACGCACTTAACAGACGGGTCTTTTGGGTTGTATTGCCTAGGTGTTTGACATGGTATCAGATTTGGGCACCACGTTCCGCGTTCAAATCCCGGCCAAAGCGATAGGGAATGGGAATGGTGGGTGTCAGAGCTAGGTGGTTCCGGCCCACCTGGGTTAGGTTTCGTCCACCTGACAGACCGGTCTGTTGAGTTGTATTGGCTAGGTGTTTGACATGGTGTCAGAGTGGTTCCGTCCACTCTTGTGAGCGGTGTCTTTCTGTACTTAACCGACTAGTCGTTTTGGTTGTATTGGCCAACCTCTTGACATCGGGAGTTCTGGGGCAAGCTACATCCCGCGTTCGAATCCCGTGAGAGGTAGAAGAGAATGGGCGGGGTGGTGTCAGAGTGGTTCCGTCCACAATTGTGAGCGGTGGCTTTCTGCACTTAACCGACTAGTCATTTAGGTTGTATTGGCTAGGCATTTGACATATTTAGGAAAATGGGGTCCTACACAATCAAAATATTCCAATGTAATGAAAGATATTTTTTTTGTAGCGAATAAAAATAGAAAAAATAGATTGTAGGAAAAAAATGTTAACCATCTTCTTTCAAATCCAATATATGCTAGAAATATATAAACAACAAGAAGTTGGTCCATAAAAAAAAATTAATGATCTTGAAGAAATATCAATTAAGCTGATAAATTTGAAATATTTCCAAAAATGGTTAAGATTAATTAAAACATAAATTCAACATTCTCCAAAGCTGAAAAAAAATCTCATACAAACAATTTTAGATGATGTCACATAGATGACCAAAGGGAGGTGAACAAACCTTTTATAAGAGTCAAGCCAAAGAAAGAAGCCTCAAAGGAAGAACTTTAGGTCTAAATGATAGCAACACTAATAGTTTGAAAATTCAAATATAAAAAATTAATTCAATAATATTCTATAACTCAATCATAAAATGCATATGAAAGTGCATCACTTTATAAACTAGTCAAAGGGGGATATACTTTCAAGACAAAATCATAAAGTATAATATTCTTGCTTGCAATAAAGCACTTGACTTGATTGTTTCTTGTTGAGACAAGAAAAACATTTGTAAAATGTCTAAAGGATAGAAATGCCAACCAACATCAATTAAATAGGCTAAAATATCTGATTGCTTCATATAACGAAGCTTTTTTTATGTGTCGAGCAACGATTTATGATTATTTCTTTAACTCTACTTTCCTTTTATTTTAATTATGTGTGATCTTACCTTTATAAGGTCCAATGCTAATTCCAAAATGACTAGCCAAGTTAGGAAGCCTTCTTCCCAACTAATAAACCCAAAATCTTTCTACTCATTGATCAATGTAGGATTATTACTTACCATTCCTCCTCATGTGATGGCCTTCTTGTGGCTCCTACATATTGATAATTTGGGGTAGAATCCCACGTATAAGCACCTATTTAGTTACCATGAAGAATCTATATAAAAATTAATTGAGTACTCAAAAAACAAAAGGTTCAAAGAAATTTTATGTGGTTTGCTCCCCAGAGCCTAATCTACAAACGAAATAGAGAGGGAGTGATTTTATTGAATTAAGTGGAGTTTTACATCAATTTCATGCCTATTTATTGTTAGGAATTAGACGCCCTAATTCCAAACTAATGAGAGCAATAATAATAAAAGCAGAATAAGGGAAAAGTAAGCACGAAAAAATGCAACAAGATTTATGCAAGTTCTCATCAAGGTGAGATTACGTCCTGTCTTCCGCAGTTGTAGTAATCCACTATGAAGAAGAAATAATAAATAAGAGAAATTACATCCTTACAGGTGTTTCTCTCTAACCTCTCGGGCTAATCCACTATGAAGAAAAAATAATATATAAGAGAAATCGCATACTTACAGGTGTTTCTCTCTAACCTCTCGGGCTGCAACTCGAGATGTACCTCAGATTAAGATCATAAAAAACCCCTAATAGTGACACCCCCCAATTTAAAGAGAAAGCTTGGGCAACCGCATTACAAGAGTGAAATTCACAAACAGCCCTTAATGAAACAATAGTCAATATATCGTGGATCGGACGGGAGCTCCGCCCCCTTCCAACCCCACGACGACCTTACCGCGAAGGTTGATCCACAACCAACTCAACGTAAGGCGTTAATTAGGCTCCACAACTTAACAATCTCCCACTTGCAAACTAATCAATCATCAATATTTCCTCTGTAGCGGCAAAGACTTCTCAATCCTCAGAAAGTCCAATTGAAGTTGCACACAACTTCAGTTTCTCGATCGTAACAATCTTTGTCAACATACCAACTGCATTCTGACTCCCTTGAATCTTCTCAAGTGCTAAGACTCCACCCTCCAGAGCCGATCTGATGAAGTGATAACACACCTCTATGTGCTTTGTTTTGGCATGATAAATAGGATTCTTTGCTAAATTAATAGCACTCTAGCTGTCACAATACAACACATTCTTCTCATTTTTGAGACCTAATTCTTCCCAGAAAAACTGCAACCATACCATCTCTTTGTTGTCTTCGGTCACAACAACATATTTTGCTTCAGGAGTGGAAAGAGCAACTATCTTTTGCAACTTAAAGACCCAACTAACTATTGTACCACCCAATGTGCATGCATATCCAGTGGTACTCATCCCGCCATCAATGTCTCCAGCCATGTCAGCATCTACATAACCCTGTAATCCCAAGTCTGACTTTCTGAAACATAAGGTTGAGTCTGCAGTGCCTCTCAAATACCTAAGAATCCACTTCACTACTTCCCAATGTTGCTTACCTGGATTACTCACATATCTGCTCACAACTCCCACTACATGAGCTATGTCTGGTCTAGTGCACACCATGTCATACATGAGACTGCCAATAGTAACAGCATAAGGCACATTGGCGATGTTGGCTCGCTCCTGCTCTATAGAAGGTGATTGCTCCTTAGATAGCCTAAAGTGACTAGCCAAATGAGTACTTACTGGTTTTGCATCATTCATGTTGAATTTTTTCAGCACCTTCTTCATATATTCTTCTTGTCATGATTTAAGACATCAATGTCCCTAGTAGTCCTCATCCCAAGGATTTGTTTTGCAGCACCCAAATCCTTCATTGTTAACTTCTTCGACAACTCCCTTTTCAATTTTTCTATTTCCTATTTGTAAGCACCTGCTATCAACATGTCATCAACATATAGTTTTAGAATGATATAGGAGTCATCAAGCTTCTTCACATAACAACAATGATCTGCCTGGCCCATCAAGAAACAATTACTAGTCATAAAGGTGTAAAACTTCTTATACCACTAACTTGGAGCTTGTTTAAGACCATCCAAGGTCTTTTGAAATTTTCACACCATTTTCTCCTTTCCTTGTGCTTTGAAACCATGTGGTTGCATCATGTAAATTTCTTCCTCCAAATCACCAAGAAGAAAGGTTGTCTTTACCTCCAACTGCTCTAAGGGCAAGTCTTCATTTGCCACTAGTCCAAGCACTTTTCTAATAGTAGTTAATTTCACTACTAGAGAGAAAATCTCAATGTACTCAATGACTGCGTTTTGTTGAAAGCCTTTTACCACCAGTCTTGCCTTGTATCGCTTGCAGCCATCATGTTTGTATTTTATTCGGTAAACCTATTTATTCTGCAAGGCCTTCTTCCATTTTGGTAACTCAGTTAGCTGCCATGTCGGATTGGATAACAGTGAATATATCTCGTCCTTATGGTCAACTCACACTTGGTTGATTCATCAACTTGCACGACTTCCTCATAACTCTCTAGTCCACCATTATCAGTCAACAAAATATAATTAAGTGCAGGGGAGTACCTCTATGGTGGTCTGCTAATTCTTGTAGATCTCCCAAAGTTTAATCACATGAATGTTCTGATTTACTTCTGGGGGTATGTTTTCCTGATGTTCTTGAGCAATATTCTCCATCTCAATAACTGGAAGATCTCTCAATTGAATCACTTCAGACTTCATAGACTCATTGTTTGTGCTCTCAAAGTGTGTCATCAACCTGTCTTTATACAAGACACCTTCATTGAAGATCACGTCCTTGCTCCTGATAACTTTTTGACTTTGGTCAACCCAGAAGTGATAACCAAACTCAGTACCACCATAGCCAATAAAGAAACATATTTTAGATTTAGCATCAAGTTTACTTCTAGAAACAGCATCAATATGAATATAAGAAACACAACCAAATATTTTCAAAAAAGAAAGGTTTACCTCTTTACTGCTCTAGACCACATTTGGTATTTTGCAATCCAATGATGTTGAGAGACCTCTGTTGATTGAATAGGTAACGTGCTAATAGCCTTAGACCAGAACATATTTGGGAATCCCGCATGTAATCTCATGCTCCTAGCCCGATCATTCAAAGTTCTGTTCATCCTCTCAGCCACACCATTATGTTGAGATTTTCATCTTAATTCCATTATCAACACAGTCGCTTAAAATCATTATCTATATATTCTCCTCCATTATCTACCTGCAAACACTTCACCTTCAAATCAGTCTCATTCTCAACCATTGTTCTCCATCTCTTGAAGGTATCAAAGACATCAATTTTTTTTCAAGAAATAAACCCATAACTTTTTGCTTGCATCACCAATAAATATCACATAGTAGTTAGAACTACCAAGGGAGGTAACAGTTGAAGGCCCCCACACATCTGTGTGAACTAACTCCAACTTTGTTGTCTTTTACTCCTTTCTAGCATTAGAAAAGTTAACATTTCTCTTCTTGCGAAAGATACAGCCTTGACACAAACTATTATCTACAGTTTTCAACCCTAGTAACTTCCCTTTGGACTAAAGTACTTTCATTCCCGTCTCACTCACGTGACCGAGCCTATAATGCCACAAATCAGAATTAGTAGTAGCATCAGCAACTGCAACCGTGTCTCTGCAATTGGAAGTGATGTATAGAGTTCTAGTTTTAACTCCTCTAGCAACAACCATGGCTCCCTTAGTGACTTTCCAGACAACACCATTAAAAGTCACATTATGACCTTCATCATCAAGCTACCCTACTGAGATCAGTTTACGTATCAGTTTTGGTATATGTCTCACCTTGTGAATTTTTCACATTGACCCTTTACAGGCAGCACCATTAAAAGTTACATTATGACCTTCAGCATCAAGCTGCCCTACTGAGATCAGTTTACGTATCAGTTTTGGTACATGTCTAACCTTGTGAATTTTCCACATTGACCCTTTCCAAGCAGCACCATTAAAAGTCACATTATGACCTTCAGCATCAAGCTACCCTACTGAGATCAGTTTATGTAACAGCTTTGGTACATGTCTCACCTTGAGAATTTTCTACACTGACCCGTTTGTCATTCTCAAACTGATATTACCAATACTGTCAATATTCAAAGGTTTTCCATCAGCAAGACACACCTTCCCGTGATATGCAGCAACATAGTTCTCGATGCTCTCACGATGTACGGTGGCGTGAAAAAAAACTCTTGAATCAAACACCCAAAATTCAAAGGGCTATCAACCGACAAGAGTAAAATATCTTGTACCTATTCATTCATCGCATTTGCTACATCACCTTTCATTTCATCCTTCTTTGGTGCTCTGCAATTCTTCTTTATGTGACGAGACTTGCCACAATTCCAGTACTCCACATTCCTTCCGAATTTGGACTTCCTTCTTCTATTCCTTGACTTCCCTCTACCATTGCCCTGTTGGAATTCCTCTCAAAGTTCCAGCCCCTAGAATCAATACTTAGGGCATAATTAGATGTCGACGATTCTTCGGAGTCCTTTCTACAAACTTCCTCCGCAAGAATGGTATCCCAAACATCATTAAAAATTAACCTCCCGTTGCCTACAGAGTTGTTGACAGCAACCCTCATAGGCTCCCAACAATTTGGCAGAGACTCCAAAAGAATTAAAGCACAAACCTCATCATCAAATTTAATCTGAACCGAGGTCAATTGATTGGCAATCGTGCTAAACTCATTCAAATGTGATGCCATTGATGTATTTTCTATCATATTTGAATTGAAGAGTTTTTTAATGAGATGGACTTTATTATTCGCGGAAGGCTTCTCATAAATGTCAGACAAAATCTTCATCATCCCCGTTGTGGTTTTCTCTGACGCCACATTGTGAGCAACATTCTTTGACATTGTTAACCGAATTACTCCCAACATTTGTCTATCGAGGAGATTACACTTATCATCTTTCATACCTTCTGGTTTCATATCCAAAAGTGGTGCATATAGTTTTTTATTGTGATATGCATCCTCAAGAATGTAAAATCCATACCATTGAACTTGTTGATTCGATGTGCCAATCCTTCTCCGCCAGCCATTGCTCTCAATCATGAATCAAAGCTCTGATACCAGTTGTTAGGAATTAGACGCCCTAATTCCAAACTAATGAGAGCAATAATAATAAACATGGAAGAAGGGAAAAGCAAGCACGGAAAATCACAACAAGATTTATACAAGTTTGCTTCAAGATGAGGTTACGTCCAGTCTTCCGCTGCTGCAGTAATCCACTTTGAAGATGAAATAGTTTACAAGAGAAATCGCACACTTACAAGTGTTTCTCTTTAACCTCTCGGGCTGCAACTCGAGATGCTCCTCTGATTAAGATCATAAAAAACCCTAATAGCAGCGCCCCCAAATTTAAAGAGAAAGCTAGGGCAATCGTATTGCAAGAGTGAAATTCCCAAATTGCCCTTAATGAAACAACAATTAATATATCGTGGATCTGGCGGGGACTCTGCTCCCCTTCCAACCCCCATGGCGACCTTACCACGAAGGTCGATCCACGACCAACTCAGCTTAAGGCATTAATTAAACTCCACAACTTAACCTTTATAGGCTAAAATGGCCAAAATTTTGAATACTTAATCAAGGATTTGAAATTTCTTGGCTATGCAATCAATAACTTGATTTGCATAGTTAAGGAAATCAAAATAATCAATATATTTCCTCTTGATTTTTCGCACTTAAAACAAATAAATATTTTATTTAATTTGATGATTTAATAGACAAATTAGGTTAAAAGTGAATCATATTATTGGCAATTTATATGGATGATATTGTTTTGACTGGTAGTGATACAGACAACATAAAGGAAGTCAAACAGAAGATATGCAGTGAATTCAAAACAAAATATCTTGGACTTCTCAAATATTTTATGTGTATTAAAGTCTTCCAGTCCAAACATGTTATTGTCTTATTTTAGAG
The DNA here is from genome assembly GCF_029961685.1 of Aristolochia californica. Classification (NCBI taxonomy): domain Eukaryota; kingdom Viridiplantae; phylum Streptophyta; class Magnoliopsida; order Piperales; family Aristolochiaceae; genus Aristolochia; species Aristolochia californica. The sequence goes on along the minus strand of NW_027182290.1, from coordinate 27,191,360 downwards.
GAAATATGTTTTTGATCTACTTGAATACGAGAATGATGGGATGTTGACCGACTGATACCCCTATGGATATTAATACAAAGTTATGTGCAGGCTCTCATGAAGATGTTGATGTGGGAAAATAGCAAAGACTAGAGGGAAATTTTATTTATCTCACTATTACCAGACCAGACATTCCACATACAGTAAGTGTAGTTAGTCAGTACATGCACAAACTGCAGCTACTCATTGGCAAGCTTTGGAGAGGATTCTCAGATACTTAAGAAGAGTTCTAGGGAAGGGAGTCTTATATAAATGTCATGGTCATTTCAACATTGAAGGTTTTGCGGATGCAAATTGGGTTGGATCACTTAATGACAGGAAAACCACATCTGGTTATTACACTTTAGTTGACGGGAACTTGGTCACATGGAAGAGTAAAAAATAAAATGTTGTTGCAAGGTCCAGTCATGGGGCAAAATACAGAGCTATGACCCATGCTGCAAGTGAACTTCTATGGATCAAATATCTCCTGACAGAATTGGGATTCCACAAAGCGGCATCTATGCAACTTCATTGTGACAACCAAGTTGCCATCCACATTGCTTCCAACTCAATCTTCCACGAGAGAATAAAACATATTAAGGTAGATTGTTATGTCATATGGGGAAAATTACAAGCTGGCATTATATCTCTCAGACATGTTTCATCTCAGGGGCAGGTTGTAGACATCTTTACTAAGTAGGCCACATCCAGGATTCAAAGCACTTTATGCACTAAGTTGGGTATCTATGACGTTTTCTCTCCTCCAGCTTGAGGGGGAGTGTTAGAAGATGTAATTTACTTATAGTGGTATTGATGTAAAAACTCTTTCTTTCATGTCCTTTTTTAGCCATCTTAGGGTAAAGGGCACCGATGTAATTGTGTTACTTTATCTTATAAATAGATATTAAGGGGGAGGATTAGGTATCTCTGACAACCCTAATCATCTTTCCCACGTTCTCACACTCTCTTCCAAACAGTCGTCCCTCTCTCCTTCTCTTTCTCTCTTTCGTCTCTCTTTTCTCCTCTCTTCCCACTTCTTTCTCTTCAATTTCTTTTTTTCCTAGATTAGTTCGTTCTTTATTAATCATCATGGGATCTTAAATTCAATACCTCTACCTCTGCCAATACTGCTACCATGGTTCCTTTCTAATGTATTCTTCCCTCAACCTTGGGTGCTCATTGTTGTTGTCTCAATGCTTTCTTCTTATTCTTGGAATGCTTGGTTGTTGGAATCCAAAGCATAGGTACACAAATATCATCAAAATAAGGTTTTTGCACTTGCACAAATATGATTGTAAGTTGGCCATGCAAATAGCCCCAACCATTTCCTCTCTCTATATTCCCTGGACAACAATGTTTGTCGAATATGGTTGAACTTCTATTCTTATAAAAGGCCACCATACCAAGAAAAGTATTTTTTTAGATTGCCTTCATGCTTTATGTTGTATTTTGCTTGGAAAACATCATAAAGTCTATATAGATTATCAAAACCAAGTAACATTTAGCAAAAGTATCCCACATAACTTTGGCAATTTCCAGATGAAGAACATTGTTGGTTACATATTCTTCCATCCTATTAATCATCCAATAGATTACTAATGTGTCCTATTTGAGCCACTTTTTGTAGTTGACATCTTTGTCATTAGTGAGAGGAGGGAACCCTGTTAGGTGATCAATTAAATCTCAATGAAAAATAAACCTCTTGACTGAATGAGACCAAGAATCATAACTGGAAACACCTTTTAATAAAATAACAGTAATTTTTAGAAAATAAAATTTCCCAAATTCATGGGGAAAAGAAGTAGTTTTAGCCATGTTTGAACATAGAAGCCAGTGAAAGCCAAAACAAAAAACAAAACTTAGACTTATATGTGCACAATTGCACCAAAGACATGGTTTCTCATGTAAACAAGTTAAGGAATTGGTTGGAAATTTTTGAAACCTCAACAAAAAATATTCAAAAGTATAGCCTTTTCCACGCAAATTTATGGCTATTAGGAGAGGAAATTCTAGAAATTTCAAACAATATTGAGTATTCTCTCTAAAGAGAGGAGAGAACAATCCACAAATTCATAATAAGCAATAATTTACTAAACCCAATTGCTTAAACTCCCATGCAAAATAGTTTATGAAAAAATACATTGGAACCCCTAAGTTAGAGTTTTAATGCCACAAGAATATCAAATAACATTCAAAAGCCTTAACTGTTATGAAAACAATACCTTTCAGATAGAATATCAAATACCATTCAAAAGCCTTAAAGCTAAGGCTTGAAATTAAAGGGGAGTGACCAAATTTAGCATGACAATTCAAGGATTATAACTATGCAATGAATGGCACATATATAAATAAAAATAAAAATTCATGGCATCTCTATTGGACGTTCATAAAGGTGGATTTGATCATGCTTCGGAGAAGAAAAAAGGACCCTTTGACATAAAAAAAAAACAACTTTTTCATGCCTAAGTTGATGCCAACTTTTTGGTTGTGTAGCTTCACTAATTTGTGACAACATTGTCATGTCTTCCCTTGTTTTAAATTATGAATTAGCTGTAAATTTGAAGCCTTAGAACCTCTGCTCTAATATCATGTTAATTTCTAAGGCCTTAACACATAGTGATTTGGTTTTATAGAGAAATAGGAAAGAAAAAAAGACAAGAAGATGAAGAGAAGAAGAAGCTTATAACTTGGTGAGAAAAAAGAAAAACATATGAGCAAGAAAAAGAGGAAGAAAGGAGGTTCCCTCTTAGGGCATGGTGATGAGCTCCTCATAATTGGAATTCTTAGAGAAAAATATTTCAAAGTGTTAAACCTTAATAATAACAATGTGTAAAGAAACACTAAGCAAATAAAGTTTATTACATCTACTCCTTTTTAACTTCCCTCTAAAGCAACTTCCCTACTAGAGTTTTGGGGAACATAATATCTTATGTAGCTCTCTCGAGAAATACAAATATACTTCTTTAATTTGTTTACCAAAATGACATGCTTTCTGTAGTTCTTCAATCACTACACAAGTAATAATAAAAAATGTGTTGGAGTAGGAATATCCTAAGAATAACACATTCTACTCTATAATTAAGTCAAATTTTACTCTATAAAATTAAATTAAAAATAAAATAAATCAAATATTTAAGAGAAATCCCCTCCAATTAGCACATGGCATGATCCTTATATAAACGGATGACTTATAGATTTCAAAGACACTCAATCCAATATGCAAAATTTACAAACAAAAAAGAATATATCAATTTGCCTAACATGATTTGATCTACAATAATATGTGGATAAATTTTTTTATAGTTGACCTATAATAAGCCATAAGTCAGCATGTAAATTATGTACTAGGTAATTAACCCCATCTACAATCAAACCTAGATCAGGTATTTTAAGGGTCTATTTGGTACCCCTAGAAAAGAAAAGAAAATGAGTTTGATCATTATTATTTGTAAAAATAGTTAGTAAAAATAAGATAATATCAAACAAAACATTTCAAAGAAGTATTTTCAGATGATTTATTCTTCTCCTAATGAAGGCTATTTAACATACATTACATCCTAAAGTTAGATCTAATTTAGATCCTAAAATCAGGAAAAGAATCACGGAAACAAATCGTTTCATACAATCACGCTAACAAATTTACAGATAGCTCATTACAGTTTTGTATACACTCCCCCTCAAGTTGGTGCATAGATGTCGTTCATGCCCAACTTATCAATTATACCATGAAATGCCTTCCCTGATACTGCCTTCGTGAGCATATCAGCCAATTGACTCTCAGATTGAATAAAAGGGAATTGTATAATCTTTGCATCAAGGTTCTCCTTGATGAAATGACGATCAACTTCAACATGTTTAGTGTGGTCATGTTGAATAGGATTTTGTGCAATTGTGATGATTGCCTTGTTATCATAGTGGAGATTCATAGGTTTAGCGTATTCAATCCCTAGGTACCTTAGTATAATCCTTGTCCATAACAACTCGCATACACTAAGAGTCATGCCTCAAAATTCAGCTTCAACACTTGACCTTGATACTACATTCTGTTTTTTATTTTTCCAAGTGACAAGATTTCCTTCCACAAAAGTAAAAGTAATCCAACGTGGATCTTCTGGTTGTCTGATCACCTGCCCAATTAGAATTTGTATATCCTTCAATGTTAGAGACACCCTTTTTTTAGAATAACAAACCTTTCCCTGGAGCACTCTTTAAATATCTCAAGGTCCGATAGACCGCTTTGTTAGGCACCTAGCCAATACTACCCAAAAGACCGGTCTGTTAGGAGCAGAAGGTATAGGTATTTAACCCCAGGACCATAACAATACACCCACCCTTACGAGCCGACGACCACGGTGGTCGGGATTAACACACACAGTCGCCGGCCGGGATTAACACACAACTATCGGGACGACCATGGCAGTCGGGATTAACACACACAGCTATCGGGATGTCCGGGATTAACACACACAGATGCCCCGCACGAGAGTCGAACTAGGGACGTAGCACTTGCTCTTATACCAAATGTTAAGCACCTAGACAATACTACCCAAAAAACCTGCTGGTTAGGAGTGGTAGACATAGATACTTAACCCCAGGACCATAACACGCTTCCATATGTTATACACTTGGTGTATGCATGAACTGACTCACAATGCTCACTGCATATGCTACATTTGGCCTTGTGTGTGATAGGTAGATTAATCTTCCAACTAATTGCTGATAACGCCCTTTGTTTGTTAGGGTTTGATCTGGGAGAATTCAGAGCTTATGATTCATTTCCATGGGAGTCTCTACAAATTTACAATCAAGCATTCTGATTTCGGATAGAAGATCCAACACATATTTTCTCTATGAAAGGAAGACTCCATGTTTCAATCTTGCAACCTCAATTCCAAAAAAAAATATTTAAGTTTTCTGAGATCCTTCATTTCAAATTTAGTGGCTAAATACTCCTATAAAGCTTGCATTTCACATGGGTGATCTCCTGTCACGACCATATCATTAACATACACAATTAAAGTTGTTACTTTTCCTTCTTTGTATTTTATAAACAAAGTATGATCTGAGTTACTTTGCTTATAGCCAAACTCCTTCATTGTAGTCGAGAATCTTCCAGACCATACTCTAGGTGATTGTTTCAGCCCATACAATGACTTCTTCAATTTATAGACTTCACCTTGACACAAAGAACCACTTTTAACTCCAGGTGGTAGCTCCATGTAGACTTCTTCTTCTAAGTCTCCATTGAGAAAGACATTTTTAACACCAAATTGTCGGGGCCAGTCTCAATTTGCATCTATAGATATAAAAATGCGAATTGTATTGATCTTAGCTACTGGTACAAAAGTATCCTAATAGTCTATCCCATATCTTTACATATATCCCTTTGCAACTAACCGAGCTTTATATCTTTCAATACTTTCATCCGGTTTGAGTTTCACCGTGAACACCCAGCGACATCCAATTGTCTTCACTCCTTTAGGCTGTGGAACAAGTTCCCAAGTGGCATTCTTTTGTAGAGCCTCCATCTCTTCGTTCATCGCCTTTTTCCATTTTGGATCAGCTAATGCATCCTACACTTACTAGGCATAGAAACCCTAGATAATTGATCAACAATAAATGCATACGATTTAGTCAACCTATGGGAGGACACATAGTTGTTGATTGAGTATTTGGTCTTGACTTCAGGATCAAGTTCATACTATTTTTTTAGAACTCCCCTATTCAATCTTTGTGGATATCTAGGGGTTATATTTTCTATAGGAACACATGCTTCATTTGACTCATCAAACACAAGATTCGTATTTACCTGAGGAGGAACATCCTGGGTTGATTCTTCAGTTGATGGTGCAAACGGAGGCAACTCTGAGGGTTCTTCAGGAGGAATTAATGATTCACTCTCGGCTTCATGGTTGTGATCATAGTCTTGTTGCACATCATGATGAACTGGTTGCTTAAAAAATTTGTTCACTACTTCTAACTCAATAAACTCAGCACCTCCACTATTCTCTTGTTGAACATTCTCTTCACTTGAACTCTCCCCCTGAAGAGAATTCCAAGAGACTCCCCCTGAATAATAAGACACTAATTCATGGAATGAGGTATCTAGAGTCACATGCAACATTCAAGTGTGTGGATCATAGCACCGATATCCTTTTAGAAATTCGTAGTAGCCAACAAAGACACATCGTTTGGCACATGGATCAAGTTTATTTTGCAAGATTTTTGGGATATGAGCATATGTAGTACACCCAAAAAATCGGGGTTCAAAGTTCGAAAGATGGGGAATGAAAATCAGGGATTGTAGCGTGTGTTAAGGAGTTGGAAAATCTATTACTCGAGAAGGTGTTCGATTGATGAGGTATGCAACAAATTTGACAGCTTCGCCCCAATAAAACCGAGGCATGTTCGTGTAAAAAAGGGAGGCATGCACTACTTCCAAAAGTTGTCTATTCTTCCGCTCTACCAATCCATTTTGTTGGGGAGTATAGGTGCATGAGGTTTTATGACGAATCCTTGATGGGTCAGAAAATTCCCGAGAGAAGCATCGACAAACTTAGTACCATTGTCAGATTACAAAACACAAATATGCTTTTGGTATTGAGTATGTATCATTTTGTGAAATTTCTGAAATGCTAGACACATATCACTCTTTTTTATAAGCAAGGATACCCAAGTCATTCTAGTGCATTCATTAATAAATGTCACAAAGTAACGAGCTCTACAAATAGAGAGAACCTTTATCGAACCCCAAACATTAAAATGAATAACTTCAAAAGGTTCAAAACTTTTATTCGAACTCGGTAAATAAGAGATACGGTGGCTCTTAGCTAGTTCACAAGTGTCACAATGAAAATCCAAATCATTCAAACCTGGAAAAAGTTGTGGTTGCAATTTCTTAAGATAACCAAAGGAATAATGGCCTAATCTTCGATGTCATAACCATATGGTTGCTTGAGCATTGTCTTCACTATTAGCTTGATTTGCCTGACTGATTTTTTACCTCCCATTCTCTGTCAACTCCAAATGGTAGAGTTTTCCCCGTCTAACACCATGACCAAGAATCTTCCATGTTAGAGTGTCCTAAAAGACACAAAATGAGGGCCAGAAAGTTATAGTACAAGCAAGAGTTGAAATAATTTAGCTAACAAACAAAAGATTATATTCAAGAGATGGAACCACAAGGACAGTATCTAATGTAAGATTATTAGACAATATAACAGATCATTCCCCAGTAATCGAAGAGGTACTACCATTGACAGTAGAAATAACAGATTGCAGAGAACGTAAGACATATTGTAACTAACTTGAATCCCTTGTCATGTGATGCACCTGTATCAATAATCCAAGTTCTATTCTTAGAATTTATAGAGAATACTGATGCTTTACCGATAATACCTAGATGGGCAACATTTGTCATAGGCAGCTGCTAATTTTCTTCCATGGATGTCACCATAGTTTTCCCAACAATCTTTTTACATGGTTTTTTTGAGAAATCCTACCACTCCCGATAGCCAATAATCTCATAACAACATTGTTGCGGATGACCTTTCTCCCCACAGTGAGCGCATACCCGATTGTCAGCTTTTCTAGATGATTGAGTGTTTTGATTGTTTGATGATACTTGACGAGTTTGCTTGACCAACATAGCCAAGGTCTCAGAGATTGGACGATAGCTCCCCATTGTCTGTCTTTGTTGATATTCACTTCTAACATATGTATATGTACTCTCCAAATCAAGCTTGAGATCTTTTTGCAAGATTTCTCCCCGAACCTGATCAAACTTAGAGTCAAGCCCATTGAGAAAAATATGAACTCAAAGCCTGACCATCGCAAAGTGTAACTGGATTAGCCCTTCGACTGTTCCTTCTTGAGATATAGTTCTATAATCAATCTCTTGAAAAATAGCAACCAGTTCATTATATTACGTTGATTATGGTCTACCATTTTGTTTGGTAGAAAAATATCTCTGGTTCAACTCAAATAGACAGGTTTCTTTTGATCCATCATAAAAAATTTTTAATATTGCTTCTCATATATCCTTGGAGGTGGAGAGGCAAATAAATCGTTGCATTAGCGACGAACTCATTGAGTCAATAAGCCAGCTTTTCTCTCTTTGATTTTCTGTAATCCATGTGTCAAGATTGGGAATTCTAGATTCTGGTTTTTTCATTTCTCCTATGAGGTATCCATATTTATTGCGAGCACCAATATGCATCTCCATGAGCTGAGACCATCATGGGTAATTAGTCTCATCGAGGATGATTCCAGATGGAAAGGCAGAATTATCTTGGGGTACGATAATCTACGGTGGTGGTGCTGGGAACAATTCGGTTGATGCACCTGTAGTAGTAGCCATCAATTTTTGTCACTAGGTTGGCCCAAATTTTTTTCCCAGACCGGTCTGCTTCCTGTTTCTGGGTCGAAACGGTTTGGTCCGGTTCGAGTCCGAGTCTTGGTCCAAGTTCAGGTCGATGTACGAGAGAAAAAAAAATCATGGACCTAAGTTAATGCGATTAAATTTTTCCTCGTAGTAGCATCTTTGTCTTCAGCGACAGTCGAAGAGACAGCAGTGTGCCTCCTTCTTCACTGGGCTGATGGTGCAATCGTCGACGACGTTTGAAAGTTCCGCTAGAGTGGGTGGTTTGGTTTTATGGCGATGAACGAAGAAAAGAACGCAACATCGTCTTCATTGTTCACGGTGACGACAAAGCTTCTTCGGTTTTGTGATGCGGTCGTCGGCCACGTTCGAAAATAAAGCTGGTTTCACGACGATTAAAGAGCAGACTTGCTTTGGTTTTTATTTTTTTGGGCAACGGAGTGGCTGTTCTGCTCTTCATCTACAGGACAGAGATGATACTCTATTCTTCGGCAACAGGAGAGTGATTCTCCTGCTTTAATACCATGTTAAAAAGAACGTTTCAAAGAATGATTTTTAGATGATTTATTCTTCTCCTAACGGATACTATTTAACATACATTACATCCGAAAGTTAGATTTAATTTAGATCTTAAAATCAAGATAAGAATCACGGAAATAAATCATTGCTAACAAATTTACAGACAACCTCATTACAGCTTTGCACACAGATAATGATCAAATTCTCATTTTTATTAATCATTTTTTAGAATAATAATAATCAAATTCTTATTTCCTTTTCCATGCAATTCCAAACACATAGTAAGACTCAAAATGCCGGGCGTTTTTTTATTTTCTAGTCAATTTCCATTTGAATTCTTTTTAGGTTCAGACCATGAACAAAGCAAGAGGTTGCTCTGTGTTCAGTTTAATTGAGTGACGATACCCCATAGAGAAGGATCTGTGTATACTGACACGCTCTCGCCGCGTACAGGCGCGTGTCGGGTGTCGGGTGTGCACGCCACAAGCTTGATAAAATGCTGCTATATTCAATAACCTCTTGAGTTGACCCCCACGAGAGGACAACGTACCATCGGCATGAACGAGAACTGGGAAAACATAATTCAATTCAGGGAAACGCCGATCAGATCTTTAAAAATTCGGGTACGAAGCAGGCGGGAACGTAAACAGAACAAAGACAATCACTCTCGAGACAGGTACAAGGAGAAACGTTAGGTACGCCGTCGCCATCGTCGGTCGTGGCAGACTTAGTCACTTATTAGAAAAATATAGGAAAAAAAAAAAAAACTATGTAGGAAGACCTAGAAGGAGAATTAAGATTTTTGGGAGGATGCAGAGGGAGGAATTGATGCAGGCGGAGCATCTATTTAGGAGCAAATTTTCGCCCTGTATGGTGGGTGGTGGTGGGCGGGGGACGGATGGGTGCGGAAATGTCAAATTCGGCCGTGGGATCCACCGCCGGCGTTCGTCTCGTCGATTCCCCGATAATGCTCTTGGTCTGTTTCCACAAGGCACTGGGAGCGGAGCTTGCGGAACTCCACCTTCTTGCAGAAAATGGACGGCCAGGATGGAATGGAATTCCTGAATTCAGGCGTAGATACGAGTTCCTTCAACTTGTTTACAAATATCACTGCACCGCAGAAGATGAGGTTAGCCCTGCTTTTCTTAATTTGGCTCGTCAAAGTCTGATTCCGATTTGTGGTTTCTATTAGTAGCAATTTAACCCTGGCTGAGTGGTGTTCGTTTTTGGAAAGGGTTATATCTATATCTGATAAAATTGGCTCCTCTATGGTGAGGCTTTGAAGCTTAGGCTTGTATTCTGAGAGGCGACCTTGTAAATGCTTATGTAAATCTTTATGCAATGGAGGTATCGACCGAAGCAAATCTTTCTTCGATTAGGCACCCTTTGAATAGGAGCAAGAAATGTAGAACTAATAAATCAAACTTGCAATAGTTGCCAGTGCTGCAAGCTTAATACATGAAATCCGGACCGTGTGCTTCTTACATTCTTTCTATTCCAATAAGAAACAGTGCGGTGCTGACGAGTCTTTTCTTTTCCTTCGTCCTATAGCTTCCCATAGAAGCTAAAAAATGAATACCTGGCAAAGTGAATAAACCGACTAATCACTTGTTAAGTTGCTTCTCACAACCAGATGTGACTGGAGAAGCTAATCCGCTAATCCTAGCAAGATAATTAGCAGCAGTCCCAAGTAATGGTCAAGGAAGAATTGATGTTCTCAATCTCATCAAATAAGCGCAAGTAATGACTAGTGGGGATGGATTTGCCTGAGGCCTAGCTGATGCAGTTGTGGATTCCTTTTCCATCAGATCACTCGTTGCTGATTCCTTCAAACCATAATTTCTTGTTGCTTCCTCGTTGCTGATTGATGCAGTTTCATGATCACCATTAATCTATGAAAAGTATGAAGGAAGAAGATGATCTGTAGTTCCGTTTTTAATCAGTTATGTTTCCAGGAAATAGGTCCCTTGATTTCTTACTTTCGTAGGAACTAGGTTTCCTCGATTTTTTATCTCAAAAACTTTACCCACATGCTACTTTTGTTGAAACGGTTCCTGTAAACTTTTATGCTAAAAACAGTTTTCCCAGAAACTGGTTCTACAGTTACTATTCGACAAAATTATTTTAGGAAAGTTGATTTATAATAACTTAGTTTCCCTTTAGATTTCCAGAGATTGTTTTCCATGAATTCAAAAAAGTTGATTTATATAATTTTAGATTTCCAGAGATTGTTTTCCATGAAATTTTCTCTAGAGATATTTCTTTTCCAAAAAATTCATTCAATTGCAGGAGAGCATTAGAGAAATGAGATTTCCATAAAATCCCTGGGAATTCATAAGATTCCTAACAAAATCGTTAAAAATTTCAGAAAAGTTCTCAAAAGTCCAAAAAGTTGATATCCTGAGAAAGCCCTCAAGAATTCCTGATTTTTTCTCACATATCCTGGAAACATTCCAGGAAATTTCCTGAAAATTCCAGATAGATTCCAAAAATTTCTGGAAATTTCTAAGTAATCGAAAATTTTTCTAAATCCATGAAAAATCTTTGAAAATATAAAAATCCTGAAAATCTATGAATTTTGAGGAAATTATAGTAAGTTGATTCAGTTTCCTTTATTGTTTCTTCATCACTTCATTCCCTTGTTTCACCATGGATGACAAGACTGGTCAATTATTGACTTGGAGTAACAAGAGAAATTTCATGGATACTACTATTTTCCATTTCCATTTCAATAAAAGAGTGACTAGCAGATAAAAAAACATATTAAAATTTGATGCATATATGTATTGATTATCTTGTAGCTCATACTAAAATACGGTATATGTCACCCGATATGAGACATATATCGATGGTACTGGCAATACTGATATTTATGGACTCTCAAACTTTAGGTGGAGTTAACATGTGAGAGTGTTGATAAAATTTGATTGAAGAATTTGTTTGATAGTTGCAAAGATCAGGTAATTATACAGAGACAAGAATTGAAGAATTTCTTGTAAAAAAAGGTGCAAAACAAAGTCATCCTTCCTCATAATGTTTCATCAAAGTCAGTTTTTAGATATATATACCAATGCTTTGGTTGGTTGGGTAGCTATGATCTATATACCATCTTGAGGGGGAGGGAGTGTCGGAATATGTACAAAAAGTGTGTCTCGTTGTTCTAGTAAAGCAAAGAAAGGGAGACTTTTTGTTAAATAGGAAGTCTCTGTTATGAAATAACAATGTCTCTAGAAGAAAGAGAGAAAAGGGAGAAAGGACTTAAATATGTGAGAAAAGAATTGAGGAGGTTAGGGTTAATTTACCCCTCAATCTTGTTTATAACACAAATAACGATAAGAAGGCACTAATATCCCTATTCTTCTTGCTCCCTTGTTTCTATAAGAAATTAATTTTCTAAAAACCCAAGTAAATAGAAATTACATCTTCTAACAGTTTCCCTCATGCTGCAGTTATTACTTCACCTTGTTACATGGCATTTTGAAATAAAAAGACAAGAAAAATTTCCTGCTTAAGTCTTCAAATCAGCTCAAAGGTCTTTAGGTCACTAGGATGCACAACTTTGATCATTTGTCAGCTTCTAATTGTCTCACTCCTGCAATCGCCCACTTCACTGTTGATAAACAAAAATTCTTCATCTTCCATTCATCACCTTGCTCGAACGTCCTTGGAAAACTTGAGTTTAGTCAAACAACTCTAATCAACACTTCACCACCATTCTGGGCAAATCTTGAACATGCTGCATTACTGTAGGTTTCACTACTATCATAATACTCTGCACTTCTCTCCCTCAAGTTAGGGAACTATGACACAAGAATCCTAGCTTGGACAAATACAAAATAAGAAAGATGACATCGCCACTCCAAGCCATATGATAAGACATCAAAAACTAACAAAACTCGACTCAACACAAGCTGGACTAAGCTACACTTGGAGGATCGATACCGACCAAGTACTTACAAAAGAACAAAACTCTAGCTCATTTCCTAACTCTCTATAGCCCCTTGCAATGACATAAATTGAAGCAAAGGAGAAATTTGTGCTCATCAACTCTGGTTAGACATACTTCTTCGACAACAACATGTGCAGACCTATAAAGTTATTAGAGAAAGCATGTCAGAAAGTGCTACTGTAGATGGTCGGTCTTGCAGGCATTACCCCAAAGTGATGGATAAACAACCGTCTGGAGAAATACTAATGGATTTTTGAAAGCCCAACCCCAGTATAGAGCCATTTCTATGTGACCCGAACAACACACATATGGGAGAAATACCAAAAGAGGGATCGACCAGGTTGACTAAAACTCGAGGTTGATCAGAAGTTGAAGAAAAAGATTGAAGGGAGAACATGTCACAGTACACGCACCCGGTCCTGGGTGTTATGGGACGCCCTGGTCTTGGTGGTCCTGGGCTAAAGGTTAAGTACCTATGTCTTCTGCTCCTAAAAGGCCGGTCTTTTGGGTAGTATTGGCTAGGTGCTTAACATTTGGTATCAGAGCCGACCCTCGGTCGCGAGTTGGAATCCCTGGAGGAGCGCTTGCGGAAAGGAGTGACCATGCGGAAGGGGCCGACCTGGAGAACTGCGAAAGGGCACTAGGAGTGGGGCAGCCGCATGAGTAGGCTAGCTACAGGTGAGCCGCCGTGGGCGTCGGCTCGCGAAGGGGGGGTGTGATATCACTGTATACTCACCCGGTCCTGGGTGTTATGGGACACCCTGGTCTTGGTGGTCCTGGGCTAAGGGTTAAGTACCTATGTCTTCCACTCCTAACCGGCCGGTCTTTTGGGTAGTATTGGCTAGTTGCTTAACAGAACAATCTATAGGACAAGTATGGGTTGATACTCTCAACCAGCTGCTAAACTATGTAGTGTAGTTGGGCCGTGGACCAGGCCAACCTCACAGAGGAAGAGATGGACGATGGAAGAGATGTGATGCTAAATTATGAAAGCAATCGAGAAAAGTAAAACAACAAGGCGACAAAAATGTATAGGCAACAGCAAAGACACAAAATCCTTGTCCTGAATGACTCTTAACCTGAACCTTGGTGGAGTTCTGAAGGTGCTTTGCATTACATGTCAGCAGTAAGAGACATCTGGAACCAATAACCGGATGTGGAGCTTATCTGACTTCTGAAGTTTGTCTTAATTTTGATTAAAAAAAGAGCACGAGAGTCGCCCAATGAACTCTACTATAAAAGGGAACAATCAGCAGCAGATATGGCTTCCTCTTTAAACAAACTTGGAAATCTAAACAAGAGATACCATTGGCAAACTAGTAAAAACAAACACTTGAGGAACAAAATACTGAAAGCGGATATAGCCAACTCCTACCATATAAGAACAAGGCACTGACAGTAGCTTGCTGGGATAATTGGAGGAAGAAAATGGGCAGATAGAATATTAAGGAAGAAGATACGAAGATATAAGGACAAGTCAAACACCAGTGCATAAGGAAACTAGGAGATTGCCTCGGGAAACAGGACTCTTAATTCTTTTCTTCGTTAGATGTAGTTTGGATTCTTCAATAACATTAAGAAGGCTATGCCCCAGCTGCCCTCTCCTTGAAGGATTAAATACAACAGCTAAAGCAGCACTCTCTGGTTGACATGGATGCAATGCTTGTTTTGGTGTAGAGGAAGCTTAGTGACAAACCAAGAGTGGTAGGCTACACCGACAAAGAGCAAGAAGGCCCAGCCACACAACTCTGCTGGAAACTTGCAGATTGTGTGTGCCTCCAATACCTAGAACATTGCACCTGAAGTTGCTGAGCGGCGGACAGCCCTATCCTGACTGCCGACTTCATATGCAGTCTCAACCATGAAACTGTAGAATAGGAATAGGCTTGCCAGAGAAACAAGAAAAAATTAAATAGTAGTAAATATTGAAGGCTGAAAAACCAGGGGACACCAAGGACATAATCGGACAAACAAAATACAAATGATCAACCTTTTTGGCTGCTAGAATGACTAGAAAGAAATGTAGATAAAGAGAACAAAGAAAGAGAAAACAACCTAGAAAAACTTATCTAAAAACTTTTTTCTTTGTTGAAATATGTATAGAGGGTGGTTTGGTCATTTCACTCTTGACACATGTCCCTCATAGTCTAGCAGTAAGCTCATCTTCATGTTAGAGTTATGTGGTTCAATTTTCATTTTGTTCTGATATGTTTTAAAGGAGTTATGATAGTTTAGAGGAATATTATTGTAACTTTTATGAGCCCTCACTTTAAGTGGCTATACAATAGAAAAGTGGGTCATGCTTTGACCCTAATGTGTGCTGGAATTGCTGCACACTTGCTCTCCTTCTCTCTTTTTGTTCTGTTTTTCTCTCCTCTTTCTTTTTCTTAACTTCTAATTTTTACATGGTATCAGAGTAAGTTTCTCTCTCAGTTGCTGCAAGTTTCAAGCATTTCTTCCTTATTTGTCTAAGTCTGCAGATACTCCAAGAAGGGAAAATTTCAGAATTTTCTGCTGATTGAAGTTCAAGGTCAGATTTTTCCGTTTCTTTTGTGCCATAATCCTAGGATTGATGGCTTGTGCTGTCAATTGAATAACTTTATGAAGTACTTGTGTCCCTGGAGGGTTGTTATCTGGGTTTTCTATAAATCCTTATCTCTACAGATCCCCATACTTGTGCCCTCTGCATGTATCATCAGTCAGTATGCTGACATCATCCAAGTACTTGGTGACCTCTGCGTGTATCATCAGTCTGTATGCATCATCCAAGTACTTGGTGATCTCTGCATGTATCATCAGTCTGAATGCTGACATCATCCTTGTTTCTTGTTGCTTTATGTTAGATTTCACTTATTAAGAGGATATTTCAGTAGTAGTCATTCATTTTATGGTTCCGGTGCCCTAATTCTATCTATTGCGTGCTTCACTTCATCTGCACAAGCAGTATATTGTGTTTTCTGGTGTGTTTTTGGTGCTGGTTGGTGTGTTAGTACATTCCAGCTTGATTATTATTTGGATTACTGTTTTTTTGGTGGCAGACTGTGGTTGATTCAAGCGAGAAGTTATTACCCCAGCCAAGGAGTCTAGAAATTAGAAGTCAAGTGCACTATTGTGATTATCATTGGGAACTTGCATGGGTAGAATTATCTGGGTTGGTCCAAGTCCGTCCGTATTTATCTTAAGGCTAAACAAAAGATAAAATACTTGAGGGATGAATCCCCTTAACTAATGATTGATTATTGAGAAGTGGAGGACAATCAAATCATGACATGGTTACTCAATTGCATGGAGTCGGAACACCCTATTTCCATCCTTCAAAACCCTTGCATTATTATTGTCTTCTTGTTCTATCCCTTTTGAAGTGCCTTAACCTTTTTATGTCTTGATAGGGGTACTTGATGGTTTGATAAATTTAGTAGCATCGTGACATCTTTTGGTTTTACGAGGAGTCATTGTGACCATTCCCTGTTTGTTTTGCATCGATCTTCTGGAGTTGTGGTACTGGTGGTATATGTGGATGACGTTGTGTTATCTAGAAGTGGTAATAACATAATTGAAGTACAGGAGTATCTCAAATTATATATTCAGACTGAGGAGCTTGGAAGGTTGAAATATTTTATGCTAATTGTGGTTTCCAAGAGCAAGGTGTGGTGTTGTCTCAAGGAAAGCATGTTACTGATATGTTACATGAGAATGGTTTGCTAGGAACTAAACTAGCAGAGACAGCTATAGAAGTTGGTCATAATCTTTTTGATGAAGAGTCCCTTATTAAGAGACAAGGCAATGTACAAGAGACTAGTTGGTCAATTGATTTATGCGATTGTTACTAGACCAGATAACTTCATTTTCTGTCAGTTTAGTGAGTCAATTCATGGAAATCCTTGCAAGATTTATCTTGAAGCAACTTAGAGAATTCTGCGCTATTTAAAATGAGCTCCTGGTAAAGGGTTGTTCTATAAACCCCATGAACACTTAAATGTTGAGGGGAGTTACGATGCAAACTATGTAGGTTTCAAGATGGAAAGAAAATCTACTACAATTTTTTTGTATATTTGTTGGAGAATCTTATAAGCTAGAAGAGCATAAAGCAGAATGTTGTAGGTTGTTCGAGTGCAGAGGTTGAGTATTGTGCTATGGCTCACATGGTGAATGAATTTATGTGGATGAAGTCAATTTTAAAAGAGTTCAGATTTGCATTTGATGATCAGATAGTATTAAAGTGTGATTACCAAGCAACAATCTTTATTGCTAACAAGCTGATTTTCTACGAGAGGACCAAGCGTATAGAAGTTGATCTTCACTTTGTACATGATGCTATTATTAGTGGGAAAGTTGTTATCCCTTATGTCAAAACCATAGACAAGAGTTTGCTAAATTTTGTATCAAGATGAAGTTACTTGATATATATGCCCCAACTTGAGAGGGAGCGTTAAAGTTCATAGGAAAAGCAGTGATTTAGAAAGCAATGATTATCAAGAAAAAATAAATGATTATTAAGGTCAAAGCAATGATTTAGAAAGGACAAATTGTAGTTGTCTACTCATTATACAGTTAGTTGTACATGCATAAGTGATGAAGGGTATGTTTGTCTTTTGTAATGTCTTTCTTAATAACTTATTAAAACTGGTTAGGGATCCTAGGCTGCTGCATATCTCAGCTTTCTCTTTCATGTCACATTCTTCTCTTTCATCTCTCTATCAATTTTGCAGTAGTCCTATTTGTCTATTTGTTCATTGTGCCTAGACATGAGAGGTGGTATTAGCTTGGGTAGAAAGTCTCACATCTAAAAATGGATTAGAAATCTCTTGACAAGGTTGAGCAATAGGCCTCTTAATTAGCTAGTCATTTTTGGGAGGAGCTTGCACAACTTTAACGGAGTTTTTATCCTTTTTAGAGATTTTTTTAGCCTGTTAGATTTAGGGCTTCATGCTTGGAGAAGGCTGATTGAAGTGAAGAAAGCGAAAGAAGAAGAAGAGAAGAGGAGGAAGGAAGGAGTTTCTAGTGTAGAGAAGGAAGATGTGTAGGGGAGAAGTAGCTAGGGCAACTAGAGGAGAGAATGCTCCCTTGCATAGGTCGAGCTCTCTCCTCTCTTCTTTATTTATAATGTAGTGAATATTACATCAGTGACTAGAATACCCTTATACACAATGTATAATCAAGGGTTGAAAGAAAACAAAAATTACAAGCTATGTTATTACATAAGAATAATCACCTCTTTCGACACTCCCCTTCAAGCTAGTGCAAACATATCAAATATCCCAAACTTGGAATATGTAGAGGTAAGTGTAACTACTACAACTTTGGTGAAGATATCTGCTACCAAATTTTTGGAAGGAATATAATGCATCAATATGACACCAACTTGTAACTTTTCTAGAACAAAATGATAACCAATCTCAATGTGCTTGGTTCATTCATGAAATACTAGATTGGTTGTAATATGAATGACTGTTTGGTTGTCACAATGAAGTTGCATTAGCCCATTTATAGAAAAGCCAAGTTCAGACATCAAAGATTTTTGCCACAACAATTCGCTTACTACATGTGCACGATACTCAACTTCAGCACTTGATCTTGCTACAATACTTTGCTTTTTGCTTCTCTATGTAACTAAATTTTACCTACCATTGTGCAATGGCTAGAGGTAGATTTATTGTCATCAAAGAATGTATGACTCTTTCCAATGCTACGCAATGAGTTTGTTGAGGTTGATGCATGAATTGGCTAGTAATACTTATAGAATATGAAATGTCATGTCTAGTAACCGTGAGGTAAATGGCTAAATCTTCCCACATCAATATGATTTCCTGATTTAGAACACAATTTCATATTTGGATCCATAGGAGTGTCTACTGGCTTACATCCAATTATTCCTGTTTCTTTCAAGAGATCCGAAACATACTTATTTTTTGATAAAACTCTACCATGATGGGATTGAAGAATTTCTATCCCAAGAAAGTATTTTAGTAAATCAAGGTCTTTCGTATGAAAAAACTTTCCCTAAGTCCATTCTAGCTGAATTCCCATAGCATCATTATCTGTAATAATAATATCATCTACATGGACAGTCATAAGAATCATGCCTTGCTTGGTTCATTTGGTAAAAACAAAATGATCACTTTCACATCTTTTAAAACCAAACTGGAGGACTACTCTGCTGAATTTTTCAAATCAAGGACAAGGTCACTGCTTCAACCATAAATAACCTTGTTAAGTTTGCATACTTTCTCTCCCTCAACCACATATCCAGGTGGTTGTAACATATAAACCTCTTCAGACAAATCACCATGAAGGAATGCATTATTTACCTCCAAGTGGAGATAGACCACTTAAAATTTGTAGCTATAGAGATAAGAACAAATATCGAATTTAATTGGGCCACTGGCGAAAAAGTCTTGTTAAGGAATAGTCCCACTTGGATTACTGAGTACAAAGATCTTGAGTTAGTTAGTTGGTAAAGAGGTTTCCTAAGTTGGCTAGTCATTTTGGGATGGGCTTTGGACCCAACTTAACAAGGTATCAGAGCAGGAACTCATATGTGGGCCTGTACCTAAACTATCTACTTGTAGAGCCACAAAAGAGGGCCTACACTTAAACTATCCACTTGTAGAGCCACAAAAGAGAGCCTACACCTAAATTGCCTACTCCTAAATTATCCACTTGTTGAGCCACAAAAGAGGGTCTACACGTGAGGGGGAGTGTTAAGGAATAGTCCCACATAGATTAACGAGTACAAAGATCTTGAGTTTATTAGTTGGTAAAAAGGTTTCCTAAGTTGGCTAGTCATTTTGGATGGGCTTGGACCCAACTTTACATGGTATCAGAGGACGTACTCATATGTGGGTCTGCACCTAAAAACTATCTACCTGTAGAGCCACAAAAGAGGGTCTACACCTAAACTAACACTTGTAGAGCCACAAAAGAAGGCCTACACCTAAACTGCCTACTCCTAAATTATCCACTTGTAGAGCCACAAAAGAGGGTCTACACGTGAGGGGGAGTGTTAAGGAATATTCCCACGTTGATTACTAAGTACAAAGATCTTGAGTTAATTAGCTGGAAAAGAGGTTTCCTAAGTTGGCTAGTCATTTTGGGATGGGCCTTGGACCCAACTTAACAAGTCTCTTCATAATCAAATATCGCAGGATTGAGTGTTGCCTTTTGCCACCCGACCGAACTTTATATCTAGCGATAGAACCATCCAGATTGTGTTGTAAACACCTATCTAAAACCCAAGGGTTTCTTCTTCTGAGGAAGAGATGTTAACTCCCATGTGTTATTATTGTACATGGCAATCATCTCTTCTTCAATGGCAACTCTCAATAGGATCTTTGGAAGCCTCTTCAAAATGTTAAGAATGAAAACTGAAGGCAAAGCTGACAAAAAAGAGCAACAACTCAAGGATAACCTATGAATGAAATAAAATTTGCAATAGGATGAGAGGTAGAAGGTTGTTTTGAAGCACAGGATCTTGGTTCTTTGTGAACAACAATGGGTCGAGTGTTATAAGGTGGCCCTAAAACAACAAGTGAAAATGGTGAAATGCTTACCTCAAGAGCATCACTTTTTTTTTTTTTTTTGAAATGGTGCTGAATTTTATTATGAGAGCTCAAACGAGCAGATTACACGAGGGGAAGCCTTCCCAAAGAATGAGAGATTGCTCGGAGGTTCTGAATTTTGCCAATTTATTAGCCAAAGAATTGGCTGATCTAGGAACGAGGTTCCAATTACAATGAATGGATGACACAATGTTAGCAATATAATCAGTGATTGGCCAGTGGCGCCAAGGAGGGGAGCTTTCTTTTGATCACCAGCTGATAACAGTCTTTGAGTCGCCTTCAATAATCAACTTGCCATGGAGCCGCTCTTTAAATATTTGGAGGCTGAATAGAAGAGCACTCACTTCAGCAGTATTTGAATCAGCTATACCCACCGGCCCTGCATAGGATAGAATAGGGTCTCCACTGCTATTTCTGAAAACACCACCAGCTCCAGCCGGCCCAGGACAGCCTAAAGCACTGCCATCAAAATTGAGTTTGATGCAGTCGTAAGGGGGATGATCCCAGGTGACCATAACCGGATTCCTATAGGGGCCCGCCATGTGCGCGATCAAGCCCCAATTTTCTCGAAGGGAGACGCCCGATAGAGAAGCAAACCCCTTCCTAGAATGTAGCCAGCTCGAGATAAGGCCTACTGCCTGAGAAGCTATATTATCCGTGTTGCTAGCCTTGGAGTTGAATCTCTGGTTGTTTCGCTCTAACCATATACACCATGGGACATGCGCAAGGCATGCCAAGAGAATTATCTTGCCCAACTTAGGAAGGCGTATCCTCATAACCATCTCAAAGGTGCCGAAAAGGTTTGATGTAGCCCCATTTGAAGACCAATCTTCTGAAATATCTTCATCCAGACTTGCCATGCAAAGTCGCAATGTAAGAGAACATGCTGGACTGTCTCGTCGCACACACCACAAGGGGACAAGTGCGATCTAGGGCGGTGTAACCTCTTTTATGGAGGTTGTCAGAGGTGAAGATATGTTCCCTAATGGCCGTCCAGAATTTGATTTTAGTAGGCACTGAGAGCTTCCATGCCAGGTTTGCCTTGTGCTCATGCATGCTGTAATCTTCTTTTCTAATGTGAGAGTAGGCGGATGCAACTTTGAATCGGCCATTAATGTTGGGCTTCCATGTCAGTTTATCAACTGCATGCTCACGAATAGTAGTGTTGCTGAGTCTGGAGGGGAGAGAGCAAAAAGCCGTAGTTTCCTCATCATTTAATCCCCGACGAAATGTAAGACTCCATGAGCGATCTCTCCAAGAATTTGCCACTAAGCAAGAGAGGTCCCTCGCCACCCTAGAGAGCCCCAGGAAATCCTCAGAGAGGGAGTGGGGGCCACACCATTCATCTTACCAAAAGAGGAGGGTCCTTCCATTGCCTGTGTGAAAGGAAGTTGCATCACTGAATATTGGGAGGAGCTTTTGAATTGATTTCCATATTGGGGATAGGAGCCAAGTAGCGCCATCCTCCCTCCACCAGGCACTCGAAGGTTGAAGATAGAACTTGACCATATCACCCCATAGGCTGTTATGCTTGATGTTGAAGTTCCAGATCCATTTGAGCAAAAGGGCATTGTTCATCTCCTTCGTAGGCCGAATGCCTAAACCACCTTGATTTCGGGGCATGCAAATATCCTTCCAACTCACCAAATGATATCTGAAGGTGTCCTCTGATCCTCTCCAGAGAAAACGTCAATGGATGGCGTCAATCCTACTGCAAACAGAGGCCGGACAGTGCATGAATGATAATAAATAGTTTGGCAGTCCTTTGCCAAACAAGACTTGAGGAGAGTGAGCCGCCCAACAGTAGATAAAAGCTTGCCCCTCCAAGTAGCTAGTCTCTTCTCAAATTTCTCAATAAGGGGGGACCAAAGCGTTGCTGAAGGCCGAGAGTTAAAGAGTGGTAGTCCAAGATATGTAGTTGGCAAATTTCCCACTGAGCACCCCAAATAGCCAGCCATACCCTAAAGCACAGGTGAGTCAATAGGATAGCCTAGGAGGGTGCTTTCCTTCTCGTTAATGTGCTAACAAGAAGCCAGTTCAAATAGTCCCATTACAGCACGCAGTTTTCGGATCTGATCCATAGTACCAACCCCAAAGCAAATTGTATCATCTGCAAACTGAAGGATCGACACATCAAAGGCTGCATAGTCCGTCGTGGGGAGGAGCCAACCCAGGTTTTTGGCCGAATAGATCAGAGCTGATAGGTATTCCGCTATCATATTGAAGAGCAAAGGAGAAAGGGGGTCTCCCTGCCTGATTCCCTGGATCCCTTAAAATAACCGCAAGCCGTTCCGTTGAGAAGAATGGAGTAGCTTGCAGAGGAGATGCAACTTTGAATCCAAAAACGCCATTTTTCCCCGAATCTCATCTTCCCCAGGAGAGTGTCCAAAAGCTTCCAATTAACTCTGTCAAAGGCTTTCTCAAAATCAAGCTTTAGGATGAATCTGGGAAGCTTTAAAAGCCTTGAAATGATGGATGAGCTCGTGACATGCCATGGCCGAGTCTAATATATTTCTTCCCTTGATCAAAGCACTCTGGCCATGATGGATGGCAATAGGGAGAACCACCCTAAGGCTATTGGCAAGGAGGCGCGCAAGCACCTTGTAAGCACTGGTGGTGAGGCTGATTGGCCGAAAATCAGAAGAAATTTCTGCCCCTTCTTTTTTAGGGATGAGGGCAATAAACGAAGCTCCGATGCTCCTTTATCTGATGCCATGCTGATAGAACACATGGACCATGCAGACATTTCGTCTCTGATGGAGGGCCAGCATCGGCGATAAAATTCCCCATTGAAACCATCCGGGCCCGGAGCACGATCCAAAGGAAGACCCAATGCTGCTTTTTCAATTTCCTTATTGGGGAAAGGGAGCTCGATGAGACTAGCTGCGGCCGAAGGAATATCCTGGAGATGAACCCTTTCGAAGAAAGGGCAAACTAGCTAGCCATCAGAGTATAATTTTGTAAAAAAGTTCACCAGTGAGTCTGAAATAAAGGATCGATCCGAGATACTCTCACCATTGACGCTGAGCGTGGTGATGCGGTTGGCTCTTCTCCGAGCAGAGGCGACTGCATGGAAGAATTTAGTATTGGCATCTCTCTCAACGAACCATTTAAATCTTGCACGAGCTCACTATGAGCGAAGGACTGCATTTGCCCTTGAAGGGCGTATCTCTGAGTTACTTCTGAGGAAGAGAGGCTTCTAGATTCCTCTTCAGAGTCAAGAGTGGAAATCTGAGAAAGGACTGCCGAAGTGGCTATCAACCATAATCGGCCAATGGTCGGAAACAACCCTATTAAGGACTTTGCCTGTGGCATTGCTGTATAACTGAAGCCAGTTGTTGTTGGCTAAGAAGCGGTCAAGCTTGGAGAGGACGGGGGGTTGTTTGCCATTTGACCAAGTGAAGGTCTTCTCAGATAGGGTAACCTCATCAAGATCTCAGCTGCCAATAAAGTCTACAAATAGCCTCATGGAGGTAGTGATTCTCCGGGAGGGCGGGAATCTCGCGTGGCAGGAGCGGGTAACATTGAAATCTCCTGCAAGCATCAAAGGAATGAGCCACCTCTAACAAGTCCTCACAAGGTCATCCCAGAAGAGATGTCTCTCATGGTGTCTAGTAAGACCATACACACCCACAAGGCACCAAATGTTCTCCGATCCTTTGTCTCTCAATTTGATTTCAAGGGAGTAAGTGCCACAACAGCGATCGATCACCTCAATGGTATTAGTGTCCCACACAATCAGAATGTCGTCAGCCGATCCAATCGCATCCACAAAAATCCATCCAGGCTCCTTGTGAGGCCACATCTCACGGATATATCCAAGGGGCAGAGAAGCGGCCTTGGTTTCTTGAAAAATAGCAACATTTGCCTTGGTAGAGGCAAGGAGGTCCCGAATTGCGGCACGGCGACGTGCGAATCCAATTCTTCGAACATTCCAAGAGATAATGATCATTGATCACTAGTATTCTTCTTGGACTTCTCAGACAGGTGGTTATCTCCCCCGAGGGGCTTCGTGTAGACGGTGCCCATCACCTTGGCAAGCTCCACTATTTGTGCCCAGGTTTCTGGGTCGAATTTTTGTTGTTCTATCTGAAGAGCAGCCACATACTTCTGTGCTCTTTCACCCATCTCTGGAAGGATGAAGTCCCCTATCTCTGGATTGCAGGGATATCTAGAAATGGCACTGGGACCATCCTGGAGAAGCTGTCTCGGATGACCTCTATTATGGCGCTGGTAGGTGGCAAGGGGAGGAGGAGGAATTTTGGGGTGGGAATATCTCGGAGGTGGTGGAGGGGGAGAGTTCATTACTTGAGTGGTGGTTTGAGGGGTGTGAAGACTGTGGGGTGGAGTTATAGGAAGGCATGCGGGGCTTTTCATGGGGGGGAGGGTGGGTTGGTTATTTCGGGGGGTAAAGTGGGAAGGTGAATGGCAATTGTAGGTATCTGGGGGGTGGATTAGATTTTATCAGGGATAATATCTGTGGTGGGTTGAGATGGACTGGTGGGTGGGTGGTATGGCAGGCTGGAGGGAGAGACAACCAAGGAGGCAGCTGGAATAGAGTCATCACCAACTGTAAGACTGGCTGGTTCAGGACGCATCTTTTGAGGAGAAGAGGTCGTGGTTGCTGCTCTCAATGTGTGGACAGGTTGTGGAGAATCTCTGGATTTAGTTGTAGGACTCGAGGTCACATTTCTGAAATCTTGCATATCTGCCAACTCAATATGAATCTAGAATCGGGCATTATCCACCATAATGTATCGGAAGTAGCGTCCTTCGCAAGGATGAATAGGATTGATGAGGATTCGGACCTCATCAAGATGATGCCAGTGCTCAGTAAGGGGGTCCAGAGCGATTATGTCACCAAACTCCGAGATGATGCTCGTGAAGACCTCATTGTGCCATAGTTCCGCAGGGAGGCCGGTGACTGTAGCCCATGGCCCAAATTGACTACGAGTCAATGGGAGCCATTCTGATATCGAAATGATGCCCAAGGGGGTGTGGGGTGTGAGAGCAAGGGCCGTAGAAGACTCTTGCTGGGTTTCAAAGTGAACAAGCCAGGAATGGGGGTTGAGGTAGGAAATTCTGGGTGTGTAGGGGAGGTGAAGCTCATCAGTCAGCCATTGAAGTATACTGGATTTGACGATACTAGAGGGGGTGTGGACTAGGATAGAGCAGGTCAGAGATTGTCGCCCTTTATGGAGCAAATTGGGAGGGATTTGGATGGTTTTGGATTTTTCTGAAGGAAGGTGTGTAGGAACATGGTGTTCTGAAAAAAGGTTTTGAATGGTTGGGTTAAGGGGGTTAGGTAATTTCGAAGGAAGGGGGAAGGGGGGAGAGGCTCGGTTGGTACCGCTGGATTTGGGGGCTCCCTCTGCCGGACTGCGCCTGAGAGGCTCCGGATGGCTTCTTCGAACTCCTACCAACCAAATCCCGAGTTGGTGGCCTCGGGAATATAGATCTTGGCGAGCATTGTTGAGCCATGCCGATGGAAGACACGTCACTCTCTTTGTCCCAGAAAGGAGCTCACCGACAGGAAGAAAATCTAATCCCGTGTCTTCGTGACTCGTTGGAACTGAAGGACGAAGCTTGCTTCCATCAGAACACAGATGAAGGACATCTTCGATCCGATGGCAGAGGAGATGCGAATCACCTATCCAGAGCTCCGAGCGACTTTCTCCACTGTAACTCCGTTTTTTCCATAGCTGAAACGGAAAGGGGGGTTCCTTTTCTTTCACTGGGCGATCGTCTTCCAGCTGGCTTCGAAATCTTTCGTAGGAGGTTTTGTTGGCTCGTCGGAGGGAAGATTCAAGGTTTCCGAGCGTTTGGCTTGACGTTTTTCTGGTTTAGAATTTTTGTGTCTTCTCGAAAGGTCAACCTCTTTCCATCGATCGGCGTCGGAGAAGAAGTCGACATCCTTACTGGAAGTCTGCCGTCGAGGGTTCCTGTCACCGGCCGCAAGGACAGTGATCGGAGAAAGATCTCGGCTCATTTTTGAAAAAGCGGCACACGTTAGCACATTCGAAGCTAACGGCGCATGTTACGCGTAACGTTAAATTTCTCTCCGAAATCGCCCCCCTCACGCCTCTTTCACCCTCAAGAGCATCACTTGACTACACAAACACCATCGAAAGAAGGTTTAGCAGAGGAGCTAAGTACCTGTGATTTGGCAACTTCAAGTAGGGCTTTAAATTTGCAAGACAGATAGCTGAAACAAGTGCTTCTCGTTGTTTTTCTTGAGTGACAATATTTGTAGAGTATGGTTAATCAAGTTTCCATTCTTGTAGAAGTCCTCTAAACCTAGAAAAGTACTTATTGAGATTGTCACCTTGCTTGGTTTGTTGAAGAGCAGATATGGAAGAGCCTTACATGACTCTCACAGTCAGAAGTCTCACTGATACACAATTAATATGGTGGAGTCTAAGAAGAGTCTCATGGAAGGAAGTCTCATAAAAGAGTCTCAGTTAAAGGTGTTTTAGTTATGTTAGTCTTCTATTTATGTTCAATTATTCAATTGTTCTTGGATTTATCTTTTAGAGTTTATCTTTGGGTGTAACTGGGATAAGGGTAGTTTTATTGTAATTGGATTCTACTTGTTTCTTCTTTTATAAATAGAGGCTTATACACTCAAATTACAATAAGTTAGTGAAGTATTTCTCTTTTCCAAAAATTAACATGGTATCAAAGCGGGTTCTGTGAGTTGACGTGGTCAACCCACAGAGATAATGTGATCCTTTTCTGATCTATCATTTCTAGTAGTTTAGGTTCATATTCTATCTTTTTTCTTTCTTTCCTATCTTAGTACCCGTTGGTTTCTTGGCATTCGCACCTCCATACTAAACTTTCATATTACAAATTATATATTGACGGAAAGATCTTCGAGTTTACTTTCCAACGCAAAAAGAAGTTTGGCAATCGGAGTTTTCTACAAAGAGAAATTGATATTTGAAGCAGCTAAGATCGGATTGCAAGAGAGGTTCGAATAGCAGGAGAAAGCTTCACTTTTTGAGCTGTTTAAGCCATCAAGAATGAGACTTTATATGGAGATTTATATGTCAAAAGAAAGATCTGTAAGTCAATTTTCTACCCTATCAAACGAATTCTCAATCTGATTTTTCTAGAGGGAGATCAGTTTCGCAAAGGTCAATCGTCATGCTGGCCAAAGAAGAATGAGTACTCAATTCGGCCAGATTACAAAGTCCGAAATCTATCAGATTATTTCTCTAAAAAAAGTATATTTTATGAAGAAACGTTATACTTGGATAAAAGGTATCGAATTCAAGTTTCAGAAGGAGAAAATTTCATGTCAATCTGATCAATACTTAAGGAGATATTCACATTGGAGTCGGCAAAGATCAAGCTACAGAACAAAGAAAATCAACAGGTCATAAAAGATTCAAGAATGAAGCTTTTTATGTCAAATTTGGTATCAATTTAAAGCTCTTTGAGTCTAGTTTTTTCAGCAACAAACCGTTTGATTCTAAACTATATTTTTTGAGATATTGATATCAAAAGTACCAAGGACAGTTTTGCTGAAAATCTCTCCTTTTTCCTATTTTCTCTCTTATTATTTCTCCATGCATTGACGTGAATTGAGTTTCCTTTTCTCCTAAAATCCGAGTTTTTTAGCAAAATTTCTCTTCTAATTAGAAAGTTTTGATTAGACTTAATCACTCAATGATGTGCTCATTCAAGGTATGCAATATCTTGCTTCAATTTTGTTTTGAAGTTTGCGTTTTTGTTAATTGGTTGTGTATCTTCCGTATAGTTAACTCTGAAAAATTGTGGTCACCCCAAAAAAGTTATACTTGGTCAAGTTTATTAAGTTCTGTTGTTATAGTCTCCCCTAGTATTCAAAAAAAAAAATGTCACTTTGGATGTATAAGTGTTGCATAGTCGCCTCCTTCCAGTTAAAGTTATTTTCCTTTAGTATTTCTTCAGTTTATCATCTTGTGCTTTTATGACTTCAGAACAATGCTTAGACCCACTACCTAAAAGTATAAGAGTGTTCCCAACGTCCAACTTGAGTCAATTCTTTTGTTCTTCACCCAAAAGGTGATTTGCGTTTGAGCTACTGTTAAAAAGTGGATAATCTCTTTGTTGTGCCCAAAAGTTGGCCGTTTTTCTGTTTTTAAAATTGAGCGGAGTGTGTTTCAGAGCTATAACCATTTTTTTTATTGGAGTATGGAGCTTTGTTGTATGGCTAGGAATAAATTTCTTGTCCCATATTGTGTTTTGTCCAAGTTGGGTCTCTATAGCCTTTTTATCCCCAGCTTGAGGGGGAGAAGTAGAAGAAGTACAAGAAAGGTGTATTTTGTTCTACATGTTGTGTTAATTTTTATGTGACCAAAATATTCAAGAAAGGGGAACACAAAAGATGAAGTTTTTGCATCTATGAAGAATTTTTTTCAGCAAAAAAAAAATTGAAGACCAAAAATCCTTTTTATTGCATGTTGAAGTTATAAACTCCAACTTGAGGGGAAGTGTTGAAAAGCTGACATGGACGAGTCTTACATGACTCTCACAATAAGAAGTCTCACAGAGCCAGAATTAATATGGTGGAGTCTAAGAAGATTTTTATGGAAGGAGGTCTCATACAAGAGTCTCAGTTAAATGTGTTTTAGTTATGTTAGTCTTCTATTTATGTTTAGTTGTTCAATTGTTCTAGAACTTATCTTTTAATGTTTAACTTGTGTGTAACTAGGATAAGGGTAGTTTAATTGTAATTGGATTCTACTTGTTTCCTCTTTTATAAATGGAGGCTCATGTACTCAAATTTCAACAAGTTAGTGAAATATTTCTCTTTTCCATAAATTCAACAGTGTACATCTCTTGAATGATATCATAAAGTTTCTGTAAGCTATCAGGAGTGGAATACATTTTGGAATAAGTGTTTCAAATATCTTTGGTTGTATCCAAGTGAATAGAATTATTAGCAATTGATTCTTCAATGTTATTTATCAACCAATTTATGACCAGGGTGTCCTCCTTTAACCACTTTTGGTAGGAAGGGTAATTTTCCTCAACTGATGGCTGAGTCAAGTGTCTAGCAAGGTCTCTTGTAATCAGAAATCATTTTAAATTTTTTGACCATGAAACATAGTTAGATAACCCCTTAAGTGGTATGGTAGTTATCCTTAAAAAAAACATGCTTGATGAATTCAGAGGAGTTGAAGAATTTATTCAAATTTTCTGCTTTATTTGACAAAAAAATAAAAAAAAAGACTCAAGGAAGTAAAAGTAAGCTTATGGCAATTTTCGAATTCAGAGACCATAGGTCAGTAGTTTGCATGAGGATTACGTGCATGAGACTAGGAGAAAAATGCATGGCTAAAGATGAAATAGCTATTAGATGCATAAAAAAAATCCCATGAAATACATAGTTGAATTCTGAAATAAAAAATACAACGAACAACTGGAATTTCTCATGCAAAGATTAATACCAAACCCTAGTTTTGGATTTCAAGCTATAAACGTGAGGACTTAGATTTTTTTCTAAAACAAGAATTCAGGGAAGTAAGGAGGAGTGCTCGAATTCTTTGAAGGGATTTTTAGGGATTTAAAAAAAAAAAATTTTTGAAGTAGCACAACTTATTCGAACAAAGCTATAGCTTTCAGCCTTCAAAAAACCTCTTTTTGGTAGGCATAAGAAAACTTCAACAACCAGATTTGAATATCCAACAAGGGAACAAAAAATTCTGAGATTTTCAAGGGAAAAGCAAGAGAAATAGATGAGAATTGATGAAACATATCTAACAAGGACTTGCTGGAATTTTTTATCAGCCATCTTCTTCCAATGGCTGTCCTTGGATGCCCCCTCCTTATGAAGAGGTTTGCTTGATTTTAGAGCAGCTTGTATGAAACCCCTGAACCCCTGCTCAGATATTATGTTAGATTCTAGAGTTTCATGCTTGGATAAGGCTGGTTGAAGTGAAGAAAGTGGAAGAAGAAGAAGAGAAGAGGAGGAAGGAAGGAGTTTGTAGTGTACATGTGAAGTTGAGTCCAAGACCCATCCCAAAATGACTAACTAACTTAGAAAACCTCTTTCCCAACTAATAAACTCAAGATCTTTGTACTCACTAATCCATGTGGGACTATTCTTTAACACTCCTCCTCATGTGCAGGTCATCTTTTGTGACTCTACAAGTGGATAATTTAGGTGTAGGCTATCTTTTGTGGCTCTTCAAGTAGATAATTTTAGGTATGGGCCCTCTTTTGTGGCTCTACAAATAGATAGTTGAGGTGTAGGCCCTCTTCTGTGTGTCTACAAGTGGATAATTTTTAGGTGTAGGCCCTCTTTTGCGGCTCTACAAGTAGATTGTTTTAGGTGTAAGCCCTCTTTTGTGGCTCTACAAGTGGGTAGTTTTAGGTGTAGGCCATCTTTTGTGGCT
This sequence comes from Aristolochia californica, assembly GCF_029961685.1. Taxonomy (NCBI): domain Eukaryota; kingdom Viridiplantae; phylum Streptophyta; class Magnoliopsida; order Piperales; family Aristolochiaceae; genus Aristolochia; species Aristolochia californica. The sequence continues at coordinate 27,160,544 of NW_027182290.1, read as the reverse complement.
CTACAAGTGGATAGTTTAGGTGTAGGCACACATATGAGTACTTGCTCTGATACCATGTGAAGTTGGGTCCAAGGCCTATCCCAAAATGACTAGTCAACTTAGGAAACCTCTTTCCTAACTAATAAACTTAACATATTTGTTCTCACTAATTCATGTAGGACTATTCCTTAACAGTACAGAAGGAAGACGAGTAGAGGAGAAGAAGCTAGGGCAAACAAGAGGAGAGAATGCTCCCTTGCATAGGTCGAGCTCTCTCCTCTCTTCTTTATTTATAATGTTGTTAATATTACATGAGTGACTAGAATACCATTATACACAATGTATAATCAAGGGCTGAAAGAAAACAAAAATTACGATGTTATGCTATTAGATAAGAAAAATCACCTCTTCCAACATAGTCCTAGGGATAGAGATGATTAGTGGGCAGGGTGAAGGGGTAGCCTCCCCACTTTTTCCATTTTAAGCCAGATGGATTGGAAAAAACTTTCATGTAGGAAAGGGTTGAAAATATGTTTCTCAAATTCATATTGTGTAATACAAATTGTAACATTTGAATTATTTGTCAAATAAATTAATTATGTGTAAGGTTATTCAGCTTAACTTTCTAATACCTTATTTATGTTATGTATGTTGTAGAGTTGTACAACAACTCACTAAATTAAAAGGAAAAAAATTATTATGATGATAGAAATAGGCTAATTTCCATTTCATTGGATGAGATTTTACCCTCTAGGAAGGGATGGAGTCAGGATAAAACCCATTCTGGCTATGGTGGGTTCATGTTATGGATGCAGATAGGTTTTGAAGATCTGCTTTGCCACCATCCCGTATCAGTAGAGCTGGCATGATGTGTCTGCACATTGTATTTGCATGCCAACGCATAAAAAACCTCTTATATGTGAGAAGAGACCTTTTTCTTCTTTTTTGCTTTGGATGATAGATCTGATGGTATTTTTATCTGGATTGACTTTATTTGTTGTTATCTTTCGTTTGAAATAGTAGTAACATACTAATTAAGGTTCATTATTGATTCAAATCTTTGGCAGGTCATTTTCCAAGCTCTAGACTTGAGGACAGGGAATACTGCTTGCACATATTCCCTTGAGCACAATAACATCAATGACCTCTTTGATTTGGTTTTCTATTGGTTGGATCAAGTAAATGATGGATGTACATCATTCCAGCCATTTCAGGAACTTGCTTTTTGTGCCAGAACGGTTAAGACAGCAATTTGCCACCACATGCAGAAAGAAGAAGAGCAGGTATCAGTTTATTAAATATTCTTTAAATGTAGTGTCATTGGAAGGAAAATGCCTAGTGAACAATTTCATACGCTGGTATTCCTGGAAGGTTCATGAAACATTTGCACTAGTTCTCTGTTTCAATGAGCAATATACTCATTTGGCTTTGCATGTTGTAAGCAAAGTTGTATTGCTACTCCTGACATCTTAAACACTACTCATGACTTCTCAAAAGAGTTTTAGATGTCATTTTACTTAAATGTACTTCAATACCTTATTGAACTGTTATTTATTCAGGCACATGCAAATTTCACTCCATTTAAGTGCATGATATCCACATACACATGGGTAGAATGTGTTTAGTAGGTCAGAACAAGCATCTTGTCTGTAAATAATGTTTTTTAGCAGTATTCCTCTGTTACAACCCTCCATTAATATGTTTAGAGCGAGGCCATGTTGTCTGCCATGACAGAGTTAAGAGATGTAATAGAATTGTGCTCCTGCATGAGCCTAGTAGGATTGAATCTTAAGTACGAAGTCCTTAGGATGTTATTTATGTGAAGTAGAAGGGCCCAAGGTAGAGCAGAAGTCTAGCAAGGAGGATAAGATAAGTGGCATCAAAGAAGAGGGGGAAAATCATCAAAAAATGACCTAGAAAGTGGCACAAACTATGGAGGGATAAAAGAGTTGAAGAAGATTTTGGTAGAGGAGGCGCCAACCCATCAAGGGGCAAAAGTGACCAAGAAAAATCTCTAGAAGGGGTGCCAACTAACCTGAGGGCAGAAATATAAAAAATGATGAGTCTAGAAGTACCCAAGTTCAATGTATGACTTGTTGTACAAGGGGATATCCATCTCTTAGTCCAATGTAGGAAGAGTAAAAGTAACTTCAGTCCTTAGTCTGTAAATTATAACTCTCTAAGCCTTATAATCATTCAATTAATTCAAACCCCCCTTGATCGTCTTTGGCCAATCCCTAGGCACTTGACTAGCGACAAAAAGGCCAAGAGGCAGCTCAGCCTCGATCAATATGGTTTCTATCCAGCATATAGAGTCTTGCTAGCTTAAGCTCTCCCCAAGGAGGATAGCTTCTGGCAACAGTAAGAGTCCTTAGCATTATGTTCTATTCCTTTCATTATTTATCATTAGCCTAGCTGCCCTTCCCCATTCTATAGTCCAAAGTCTAGTAGGTCTATAGCTCTTCATATATACTAGTTCGATCCTTCCACGAGTTGTAGTCTCCCTAGACTCCATGCACTTCCAACTTAGATTAGGAGATCTAATCTGGTAAAAGAAATTGACAACCTTTCTCTACACTTTATTTCCTATCTAAGCCCATCACCTCCTCAAGTCCACCCTCCTTGAGGAAATCCTTAACATCCCTCCTCTCATATCACCTTTCATCATGCCAACTCCTCCTCCGCCTGCTGCTATAATTCCTCCATCCCCCTATATTCTCTCACAAACTTCCTATCTTCTCTCCCAACCCCTTTAAACCAAACCCCACATCCCTATACCTCAACCCACAAAATATTTTCACCATCTCCTTAGACCTCCACAACCCTAGCTCTAACAAATCCTCTCTCCCAAGTTCTCCACTCTCCCAAACCGATATTTGACACAGCCTTAGACTTCTATCACCCAAACCCACATAAAAGACCGCCATCTCTTTTACATACAACCCAACCATTACGTCTCTTAGGTCCCAAAGTATGCCCTACCATCTTTGCTGGTAACAAGGATCGTTACTCCCTCATTAAGTTTGTATGATCCTGGCCTCCTTTTGGAAGTATATGCTAATTAAGTGTTCATAGAGCAATACTGTTTTGTGACAAAGCATTCAGTAATTTGTACTGAACATTTGTAAAAAGTAAGGATTTTGGTGGTGGAAAAGGAGAAAATTAAGAGGAAGAGAAAGGAAGAGAGTAAGAAAAGAGAGAGGAAGAGAGAAGAGCCATGATCTCTCAAAGCCTCTAATTCAACATCCATAGCTTGCTTCCAATGAGGAAATAAAAGGACCTCCTACACCGAAGAGGGACAAAGGATATTGCGTACCTTTCCTGAGTGCAATAGGAAGGTGTAAATCGCTACCTTCAGGATCCTTAGACGATTCAAAGTCATAGTCCTATGTGAGAGACGAATTTGGAGTCTGAGATAAGACTTCTTTCTTGCGTTTATATACCTGTAAAGGTTTCTCAATAGTGACAACTTGTGAAGGTCCAATAGGCTCATCAACTGGTATAGGGATAATAGGTGTAGGACCAAGTGAGATGATAGGATCTTAGGGTAACGATGTAGAGAAAAAGAATGGCACATCCTCAAAGAAAGTGACATCTACAGACACGAATGTTTTTCAAGTGGAGGGCCAAAAACATTTGTACCCCTTCTCTGTGTGTGAGTACTCTAGAAATATACATTTAATTGCTCTAGGTGACAACTTAGGCTTGAAAGGTCCTAACACATGCAAAACAGACACGACCAAACACCTAGGGAGAAATAGGAAATAATAGTTCTGACGTTAAGAGGACCTGCATAGGAAGTTTGCCTTCTAAGACAAAGGAAGGCATTCTATTAATCAAGAAACAAGTAATAAGAACAACATCACCCCAATAGGACTTGGGTATATTCATATGTATCATCATTGTCCTAGCAACCTCCAATAAATGGCGATTCTTACATTCAGCTACGCCATTTTGCTGTGATGTTTAATGAATAATTCCTTGATTTTGGCAAACATTCCGAAATTGATGACTTATAAACTCGAGGCCATTGTCAATCCGTAAAATATGAAGTGAGGCAGCAAATTGATTTTTTATTTCATTGAAGAAAAGTTTGAATACATCAAAAGCTTCATATTTTTCCTTAAGAAGGTAAATCCAATTGCACATACTAAATCATCGATAAAAGAAATAAAGTACCTATGACCAAACTGACTAGCCACAGGACAAGGACCCTAGATATCGGAGTGTACAATATCAAATAGATGTCTGGATTTGTGAGATGAAAATAGAAAAGAACTTTTGTGATGCTTGCCCAGTTGACACGACTTGCACTGAAAAGAAAGATATGAAGGAAACTCTGGGAAGATTTGAATTAGTTTCGCTACAAACGGATGATCTAGCCACAAGTGCCACTATAGAGGAGAATCTGCAGTATGCAACGCATGGATATTATTTTGTCTGTGTCTCTCCAAATAATATAATCCATCTATCTCATGAGCAGAATTAATTGTCTTCCTCGTCGTGAGATCCTAAAAAATGCAATGAGTAGGATAAAATGTGAGAGCAATTCATAGACTTGGCTAGCTAACTAACAGTCAACAAATTAAAAGGAAACTTGGGGACAAGGATCACTGACTGAGGAGACAAAAAAGAGGTTGGAGTAACATTTCTTACTCCTTGAATAGGAGAGGTAGAATCGTCAGCAAGATTAACTTGTTTTATATACAAAGACTCCTCCAAATCGGAAAATAGTGATGACATACATGACATATGCCTAGAGGCTCTTGAGCCAAGAACCTAGGATGGTAATGAGTGAACATGATAAGCTACCATACCTAAGTCAACACTAGTAGAACTAGGAACTGGTATAGAAGCATGTGCTATATATGCAAAGGGTGAGTCAACAGAGATCTAAGTCATCTGTTGGGCAATCTTTTGTTGCTCTTGTATCAATTGCTACATCTCATCTGGAGCACCCGGTGTAGTAGATATAGAGGAGTTTAAACTCCCAATATCGGGAGTTGTAGAATTAGCCCACGTTGATTTTCCAAATTTAACCCAGCACCTATTAGAATAATGATTATTTCTTTCATAATGAATACATTTCCTTTCTAACTTACCATTACCGCGTCCTCTACCTCGACCTGAGCTTTCTCTACCTTGGCCTCTAACTCTAGAGAAATCTGTAGGGACTGATATAGTGTTTGAAGCATTAAGAGTAGTAGCTTCGATTATCTTACCTCATTTACCTACTCCTGGTAAAATAGTCTTCTCAGCCCTCATAGTATGATTAAAAATGGTAGAGAGAGTAGGGAATATCATCAATTAGGAGGAACATAACAGGAGTAGGTAAATGACTTAAATACCCCTGGATATACTTTCTAACAACATTTTTATGAAGTTCAAAATTTCTTATTTGGAGTTCCTCAAGTTGTTCGGTGGTTCCACACCCTGATCTGAGAATGTGAAGTGACACATCTAAATCTAAATCAACATCAAGCAGGTACTCACATGTTTATATGAATTTGTGACCAGTAAACAGAAACATTTAGTCTTTTTCTCTGGATATAACTTTAGATGGGTGACCCTGTTCTAGGTAATATAGTCCTTATTATTTAAGCATCCAATTATAATGTCATAAACTTAGTGAGTGTGTTCTTTATATCTTTGGAGCAGGTATTCCCTATGCTTAAGGAGAAATTCTCCTTGAAAGAACAGGCTCTACTTGTTTGGCAATTCATAAGTAATGTTCCTATCATGCTACTGAGGGATTCTTTCCCATGGATGGCCTCCTTTCTGTCCCCAAGTGAACAGGTGCAGGTTCTAGACTGCATCAAACAAGTTGTTCCTAAAGAAGAGCTTTTACATAAGGTATTATTAATTGATTTCTTGTCACTCCAATTTTTTTGCTTTTTAATTTGACTATGTCGTGCCCCACTTCTCAATGTTATTGTCATTGACAAAATGATTACTGTTTGTGAAGATGGTAATGTCCTGGCTGGATAGAAAAAGCTGGCTTTCAGATGGGTTCTCTACTACTGAAACAAAAGAAAAAACAACTTATTCAGGGGATTCATTGGGCACAAGAGACTTTCCATTAGTCCTATCAATTAGGAGGAATATAACAGGAAAGCAATGTTGCGAGATTGAATTGGATCATCTCCAGAATACAGCTAATAGCCATCCAATCAATGGTCTTCGACATTGGCACAGTGCCATCAGGAAAGAGCTGGAAGAAATTCTGGAAGAGCTAATGGAAATAAGAAGGTCTAAGGTTTTTTTGAGCTTATCTTCAATCAGTAGCAGAGTCATGTTTGTCACAGATATCATCATCTTATATAGGTATAAGCCATCATATCTTAAGAGATTCATTTTGGGAGGCACTCTATTACTTCATGAGTTATTAGATGAAACATTTAATGGCCTGTTTCATCCTTTTTTATTTTTTAAATGTAAATATTCTCAAGAATCTAACTCATAGCTTGCAAACTTCGTTTTTCTAGTGATGCTCTAGAGAAAGTTATGTTTCCAGCCTTAAAATTTGGTGACAGCTCCTTGACTCTCTCGCTCCAGAAGTTCCCAGAAGAGAGTCAAATCAAGATCATCCACAGCTTAATACAAAATATTAATTCAAAAGTTCAGAAAATAACTGGCAGTCTTATGGAGGAGCTCTGCTGGCAATTAGGATCCTTTGTTGGAGGAGTCAGTCGACATTTTTCTTTTCAAGAATCAAAGGTGAACTAGTTTGTTACTGATTTTATGACTTGTTGGTTCTTCTTGGTCGTTAAAGTTTGAATCTGATGTTTTTCTTTTAGGTGTTTCCAATGATCTGCAAGATGTGGGACCATGACACCCAGAGAAGCTTGCTATGTGCAAGCCTTCAGATGATGCCTCTTGGTTTATTAAAATGTGTGATAGTTTGGCTTTCAACACAGTTAACGGAAGAGGAAGCAAAAACTCTCCTCTGTAGCATAAAACTGGCAGGTTCATTCTTTTTGTAACTTAATGTTTTATTTTGAGTGAGATTTAGAATCACTTGTGTTCTTATAAAATGAAACTTTTTTGTTGTGTAGGTCTTTCTTTTGACACAGCTTTTGCTTCTCTTTTGCATGAGTGGTTATCCGTTGGCTATTCAGGCAAAACCTCCCTAGAACGTTTTAGAAAAGAGTTACAGGAGATGTTTAAAAACCGAAGCACTTTTATACCTGGACATACAGAGGATGAGGCTGGATCATCTTCTTTGGATGTGGGATCTTGTCAAAAGCTTCATGCTGGTCAAATGAACGCAGACTGTCCTAATAAACTCAAGGATATAAAGATTCGGCCAGATAAATCTTGTGATTTATGGTTGTGTGCTGATCCTTCATGTCTATATGAAAAACACAATGAAAAATGCAATCCCTCATACTCAAACAGAATAAATCTGCAGGTTTTTCTTTCTAGGAGCTCAAAGAAACTATCATCATTCCCCAGTTCTCTTCGAAAAGAAGTTGATGCAGGACCTAGTGCCACTTTAGAACACAAACCAATTGACCACATTTTTCATTTCCATAGGGCTCTTGAAGATGATTTACAGTATTTTGTCCAGGAATCAGGTAAAATGGTGGAAAATGTTGCACTCCACTTAGATTTTACCCACCGTTTCCAACTAGTGAGGGTTCTTTATGAAGCTCATAGCAACTCAGAAGATGAAGTCATATTTCCAGCTTTGGAGGCCAAAGGAGCTCATCAAAACATTGCTGCCTCCTATATCCTTGACCATAAGTTGGAGGCGGAGCGGTTTGAAAATATCTCCACCATTCTAGATAAGATATCTGAATTGCAAGATTCCTTGTCTTCTGCAAATTCAAGGACACAGAAAAATAGAAAGTTATGGATTGAACTCCATGGGATGTGTAAGTCAATGCAAGTTACACTGTGTGAGCACATGCAGCGTGAAGAAACTGGAGTTTGGCCATTAATTTTAAAACATTTTTCAGAGGATGAACAAGAAAAGCTCATAGGAGACATTATGGGAAGGACAAGAGCAGAGATTCTGCAGACTTTGATCCCTCGGCTCATGGAATGTTTAACACCAGTGCAGCAGCAGACTATGCTAGGTTCATGGTGTAAAGCTACAAAGAACACTATGTTTGGTGAATGGTTGAAGGAATGGTGGGAAGGCGTGCACAAGTACAAAATAATACCTGTTGCAGATGAAGAGACAATCTGCCATCCAATAAAAGCAGATGCTTTGGATCTAGTAGCTGCTTATCTATCAAAAGAAGGTTTCAGGTACATTCCACTGTCGGCAGAGAGCCTTCACAATGATGAATCAACGTTTCTACATGAAAATTTTGGGGAAAAGAAATCCAGAAATTGGATTGATACTGGAGATGATCAAAACAAGGGTCTCAGCAATGATGAAGTTGGGTGCCAGCTCTCTCAATGTACCAACGTTTGTAAGAGTGGCATGAATATAAGCCAAGAATTGGTTAATATGGTAAAAGCTGTTGAGCAAGAGGGTGAAGAAGGGGTACATAAGGAATTTACACACAACCTGGACCACTTTCTTAGCATGAGCCAAGATGATAAGGAGGCTGCAGTGAGAAAATTGTCACATGACACTACTTTGGATCCACAGGAAAAGACTAATCTTATTCAGAATCTTCTAATGAGGTGAGGATTTCTCTTGCACTTTAGTTTTGATATTAAACATTTTTTGTAAAGTTCATATCATGCTTAACAATACTAACAAACATGAGCATACAATAGTAAAGTGGAACTCTTAACTTCTAACCTTAAGTCATAAGTTTACTATTGCTTGTACACAACAACCTGTTTATTGATGGAGTCCTTTTTATTGCTTCAGTCGTTGGCTAATTACTCAAAAGAAGTCTTATCCAGATATAGATCTGTCAAGCCACACAGGAAATACTCTGGGCCAGTGTCCATCTTACCGAGATTCACAAAAATCCATTTATGGTTGCAGACACTACAAGAGAAACTGTAAGCTTTTGGCCAGCTGTTGTAATCAGCTCTTTACATGTCGATACTGCCATGATGATGTCTCTGATCATTCAATGGACAGGTAAGTCCGGTTTAAACCAAACTTTGTGCTTTAGCTTTCTTAAATCCATCATATGTTTCCGTCCTCCACTGTTATTAAATATTGCAGGAAGTCTACAATCAAGATGATGTGCATGAAATGCTTATATATTCAGCCAATAGGGCAGAGATGCTCTAATACTTCTTGCAATGCTTCCATGTCAAAATATTTCTGCTGTATATGCAAGTTGTTCGATGATGAAAGGTGATTAAAATGCCATCAACTTTTTGTGTCCCCTTTTTATCTTACACATCTTCCTGGTTGCTAACTCTTGAGATTTGTATCAGGGATATTTACCATTGCCCCTTTTGCAACCTCTGTCGAGTTGGCAGGGGATTGGGTATTGATTACTTCCACTGCATGAATTGTAATGCATGTATGTCGAAATCTCTTTCAACTCATATCTGCAGAGAGAAGTGCTTTGAGTCAAATTGCCCTATTTGCTTTGAGGATATTTTCACGTCAAGCTCCCCTGTGAAAGCACTTTCATGTGGGCATTTGATGCACTCAACTTGTTTTCAGGTATTTTGTTCATAAAGCCTTTCAAATTACTTCTTTCAGAACATTTAGGTTACCTCACTGGGTGCTTTCTGGTTCTATTTGGAAGGATTACACTTGTACTCATTATACCTGCCCAATCTGTAGCAAGTCATTGGGGGACATGAAGGTGAGTTTTGATTACTAACATCTATAATTTGCCGTCATTTTTATGTTTAGTGCATTGTAATCAGCACCAAACATATAAAAATTGTTGAAAAGATCTCTTTTATTGGTGAAGAAATGGAAGAGGGGGTGCTGTGGCTTCATTTCCTTGAATCATTGTACAAGCATCAGCTTACTTAAGAGGTTGTTTATCAGGTCTATTTCGGAATGTTGGATGCCTTGCTGGCTGAAGAGAAAATTCCAGAGGAATATCTCGGCCAAACTCAGGTTCTTATCTTGTCTTGCTTTGGGCATTCTTCTCTTTTGTTTCTGCGGCTATTGTAAATTTGATCAGTAAGAGGGGATTTTTTTTCACAGGGAATACTGTGCAATGATTGTCAGAAGAGAGGAACTGCTCCATTTCATTGGTTGTACCACAAGTGCACCCACTGTGGATCATACAACACACGCCTGCTTTGACTGTGCAATGAATTCTTGCTGTGAATCTGTAATATTATTGTTGATGGAATCATGTAAATAAATTCCCCATTGTGTAAGAGAACAGCCTCAATATCTTCATTCGCAGGGTTACACTAGGGGTTAGTTCACAATGAACTTGAAATTGAAGTGAAGAATTCAATTCATCTTAAATAAATTGATTCAACTTCAACTCATCCAGAGGTGTTAGTGTAGACAAGTTCAAGTGCACCGGAAAACAGATTCCAGTGTTAGTGTCCCCAAATAAAAAGTATGATATAAACAAGAGAACAAGCAACCTTTTATAATATACTTAAATAGAACATATATCTAAATTGATAATTAACCAAAATAAACATGGTTATTACACATAATTTTTTTAACATGTAGAATTAGAATATATTAATATCCTAATTAATGAAAAATTATATTATATTACTTAATGATTATAGTTTATAATAAACTAATACAATAATTACGTGTGACTAGAATAAATTATTAAAAATAAATAAATAAATTATTTTGTAACAACATAAGATATGTTTTAACATTAAAAACTACTAATTTAATACAATAATAAATAAATATATTTATTTATCAATAACATAATATATATTTTTATGTATTATTAATAAATAATATATTGTCACAAAATTTAAAACCATTGGTTTAATTAATTATAGCAATACGATAATTAAACCAAAATAATTTATCAAATATTTATTTTAACAATATTTTAATTATGATTATTAAATCACTAATTTAATATAGTAATAATAAAGTAAATATAATAAATAAATAAAAATAATTATTTTTTAAATAAAAATAATTATTTGTTAAATAAAAATTATAAATTATTATTTTTATGACGATAGTTTAATTTTTCCTAACTTAGAAAAAATTAAACCATCGTCTTCCTCAACGGCAGGCCAGCCGGCAACGGTGACGGAGGTGGAGTTCCGACGGTACGTCAAGAGGGAGAAGAGGGAGGCCGAGAGGCTTTGCGACAGAGGCTCGGTGTCCCATGCTCTGCGATGGAGGTCGAGAGGGAGAGGAGATGAATTACACGTGTGAATCTACATTCCCCGATTTTTGCCTGAGATAATGAATTGACGTGATTCACTTGAAGTGTAATTCATTCTACACTAGCCCCTTAATCTGATGACCTAAGTAATACGAAAGTAATTCATCTCACTTCATATTGGACTAACCACCACCACCCCCCCCCCAACCCAGGATTCTTCTCAGATAGGTTTCTTTGACTAAAGGAGCATCTATGATTTTCAAAATATAAATACATACTACTTAACTCCCGAAGTTACCGATCGTGCTTCCGGTTGGCTCCCTCTTTACTACTTAGCCATTATGGTTGTTTTGCACATACCGTGTTTTAAGAGCTTTGTCGGAGGATGTTCGTCGAAAATCGCCTTCTTCTTCTCATAAAACTGACAGTGATTTTTCGAATGCCTTAAACTCTGTCGGAGCTTCGAATTTATAGCTCAGGGTTTTTTCTTCTCTTCCCTTCTTACCCTTAATCGAAGGGTCTGTGTTAAAAGACAAAGGATATCTTTTATCTCTTTGTTTTTTCTTTGCTGCCCTTGCATTATTTGTCTTTCGGCGTTGAAAGCAGGGGTAGTAGTGACTTTTCTTCTTTTGACAATCATGCTGACGTAAAGGAATTTTTTATCTCTGTCATTTTGCTGACTCTGATTTTTGTCTTCTGCCTTCATGGTTGTTGACATGTCTTCTGCCTTCTTAGCTACTGACATTCCTTCATTCTGACATGTTGTCTTCTGATGGTTTCTTTGTGCATAATTGGCATTTATGCAAATTGTTGGAAGTAAGTTGGTCATGCCGCAAAAACTTTCTTTTGTACTTTTACTTATTGGGATTTTCCCTTTAAGTATTTTTTCGAGTGTTTCTTCCAATGATTTTTGTACATTGGCTGGAGACTCTTTGTAGTTTTTTTATACAATAGGCAGTGGAGTTGATGTTTTGTATACGTAGCTCTTCCTTTTTTGAACTAGTAGTTGAAGGTACTGGATAATATTTTTAATCCCCATGGTCCTTCTATTCTACCAAACTTCTTCGAGACATGGTCATGATTTTTGTTTCAGCTTGGGATCAAAATCCGAAAGCTTTCCTTCTTTGTCAAGGATTTCAATAGTTATAACCGAAAGACTTGGTATAACTTTATTTTCAACTATTTCTGCTATGGAAGAAATGAATTTCAACCGTATAGCTTTAGCCTTGGTAGTAGAGTAAAAACTCTTGCAAGCCTCGGTTATTTCTTTTAGTAATCTTTCGAGTACAGTTAAATTTGTTGCTCGCATAAAGATTTGCCCAATTAGTCCGTATGTGAATAACATACTGACATATTTACCATCCATTTCTGGATGTATTACCAAACAATTCCAGCATTCACTGGAGCCCTTGATCATAAAGGGAGTATGAATCCCTATGCCAAGGTTTTCATTCCAATTTTGGAACTGAGTCTTATGGCAAATAGACTCTTTTGAACTATCACTGGCCACTTTTTGAGGGCGTAGCGAAGGTTCTGTGGACATAATGTCTTGGAGTTTAAGAGGTGTGACTTTCATGAGAAAATCGAACTCATTAAACTCTTTTTTATCTGGTTTACCCAGGCTTGTCAACCTAGTGAACTCAGATGGGGTAACTAACCGTGCCTTGAAAGAAGTGTCTTTCTTTGGAATGTTCGTCTCCATGGGTTCTAGAGTCATTTTGGCTTCCTTTCCAGCTCGAGACTGACAGGTAGATGTCCCTGATTTCCCTTTCTTCATAGAAGACTGGGTTGTGACTTCCTTTTCATGCCTAGCATGACCGGTAGAAATCCTGAGTTGACCTATGTTTATCAAAACACTAAAGTCATCCGTCTGCTTGTTGGCTGACATTGTGGCTTCCTTTTCTCGCAATGGAGATCCGGTAGAAGTCCCGGAGGAGCTTGGCGTATCATGCCTTTTTGTGAGTTCTTTTAACTCTTCGATTAAATCCTTAACCTTGAGTTGTAAGATTTTTCCACTTAGCCCAAAACGGGCACAGTTCTCTGATAATTCCCCTCGTTCAAAAAGAACTAAGAGGTTGTCGAAAAGAGACTGTAATGTTGAGAGCAATACTGTGAGGGAGGCTATTGTTGTTGCCAGGTCCGTCAAAGTATTGCTGTGGGGATCTATTTTACCTGTCTGTAACACAAGAAAATTCTTGAGTAAGAGTATTAGGTAAATAATTTTTGTGTCCTTTAATGTGTTCAACAATAAAAAAGAATAGAAAGAACCACTGCTGCCAGTGGAGCAATCTACCACAGCAAAGTGAATCTTCTAAATTTCTTGTCATAAAATCGACAAAATTCTTACAGTCAGTTCTAACTAGAAATTCTTTGGGGGCAAGATATTTATAAATTTTTTTATCCCATTTTTTACTGCTAAAATTTCTTTTTCAAAAGAATGATATTTATTTCAGCTGATGTAAATGTTTCTGAGGTATATTTACATATTCTCTCAGAATCATTGGTTTTACATTTTAGTATTGTTGCCCATGTATGATCTGAGGCATCTGTTTCTAAAATTAATCTTGCATCTAGATCTGATAGAGTTAATGCTGGGAGGTGTTTCATCATTTGTTTAATCCTGATTACTTCTGAACTGACAGTGGGAATCCATTCCCATTTGACATCTTTCTTTAACTTTTGTTGAAAAGGTTTTCTAATTTCTGCTAAATTATTTATGAATTGTTCAACATACGTTAGGCATCCTAAGAAACGTTGAAGTTGTTTTGCATCTTCAATTTCATTTGGAAAAGTTGCTAGTTTTTCCAGAATATGATTTTGGAGAATGATTTCTCCTTTTGAGATGTTTAGTCCTAAGAAATATATTTTAGTTTTAAACAATTCTGATTTCTTTTTGCTGAGTGTTATCCAAGCATTTTTAAAGGCATTTAATACCTTAAGTAATTGCTCTTTATGTTGATCTTTGTTTTCAGAGAAAACTAGGATGTCGTCAACATAAACTAGGCAAAATTTAAAGAATGGTTAGAGGATATCGTCCATTCTTCTTTGAAATATATTGGGTGCTTGTTTTAACCCGAAGGGTATAACAAGCCACTCATAATGTCCCGAAAGACAGCTGGATGTAGTAAGGGAAATAGCTCTTTCGGTTAGACGGATTTGCCAAAACCCTGATTTGCAATCAAACTTGGAAAACCATTATTTTTCTCATATTGCGGCTATTAACCTTTCTTTGTTAGGAAGATAGTAGCGATCCATTTTTATGGCTTCATTAACTTTTTTATAGTTAATGACCATTCTAGCTTTTCCACGTTTTATCTCTGCATGATTCCTAACTAGGAAAGCAGGAGATGTATGTGGAGAATAACTTGCACGGATTAATCCTTGGGTTAGCAAGTCATTGATCTGTGTTGAAAATTCTTCAACATCAAAAGGAGTGAAAACCATAGGTTTTTCTCGAATTTCCTTTTCAGGATCAAGGAGTTCGAGGTCGGCATATGGTCGTTGTTTATTCCACCATTCTAAGGGGTTTTCACAACAAGTGGAATCAAGAAGCTGCTAAACTTTTGATTCGCTAGATTCTGTGAGGAGGAGAGATTCCAGAGGGGGAACCTCATCACCATGCTAGCTGAGTTTTTTGAAGACTTGGTAGAGGACGTCTCCATTGCTAGAAATGGCAAAAACTTCAAGGGGTTTGATTGCGGATACATATACTGTAGAATTATTGATTTCGCATCGGGTACGACAACGAAGTTTATAGTAGGTTGGCATTTGTTCTACAATGGCGTAGAACATGAGTCATTCATTACCAAGGACTAAATCTGGTCCTGAGTTTATTTTCTGTCCTAAACTAATGAGTTTTGGGATCATAAATTTTTCACCTCCAATGTCAAGATGAATGTTTCAGGCTTCTGTAGGAAGAGATTTTTGCCTGAGCCAACTGTTACTTGAAGGGGTACTTCAAGTGTTTTCCATAAATTTGTGGGAAGTAAATTTTGTCAGGCTATGCAATATGAACTTCATATATCTACTAGAGTGTGTATATGGAATTTTATATATCCAGGTAGCTTAGGCATAACCGTGATATAAGAATTTCTAGAGGCTACATGCTTTGCATTTATGCAGATACTCATTCAGAGAAAGTGCCTGAAGAGTCCGGCAGGTTTTCTGAGTTTTCTGAGGTGGAAGACTCAGTTTCAAGATGAAGTTCATATACTTCATCGTCTAAATAGATTTCATCATGATGGATGATTTCCAATCCTTTTTCTTCGGCTAATATCATGTAGGTATTGTACTGCTGTTTTTTCTTATCATTTGGACAATCGCGAGCGAAATGTCCTTCTTTCTGGCATATCTAGCATTTACATTTGCTTGGGGATTTTCCCTTTGGGAAATATGCATTTGACCTTTTACTGGATGTGGCGGGGCCAGAGTTTGTTCTTTTTCTAACGTATCTCTTGCGAGGAGTATACCTATTTTTTGAACTTTGTTGTATCCTAAATTTTTTCTTACAAAATTTTTTAGGATATGGGAGTTGGTTTTGCAACCATAAGCCCCTACATTTTTGCTCTGGTTGGAACAACACAATGTTTGTTTATATGTCTTACTACTTTTCTTTTGTAGTCTTTGGGCTTCACAGAAGTTTGCCAACATGTTTTGTACAAACCTGTCTTCTTCCTAGAGTATCAAAATTTAGGAAGTTATCCATGGTTAAAGCTGGAAACTCTGAGTTCTTTTGCCAATATTTTATAATGTGGTCCTTTTTAGCTACCGTCGCAAAAGGTTCTGGCAATTTTGAATAAAAGATGGGTAGATAAGGTTTCTAATCATCTTTTTGTAGTTTATAGAAGTAATTTGCTAATTCGCAATAATACTTCTCATAAAAACAGATGTTACATATTTGTGACTTGTTTAGTTTTTGAAGAGTTTCTAGACTTTTGCGTTGTTTAGTACTCTCGTTGGGAGCTTCTAGGGTTGGATGTATTCCTAGAAATTCTTTTGATATTTTACCCACTAATCCTTTTAGTATAGAGGCTATAGATGTTGATGTAGCTCTTTTTTGGTCTTCAGGGAGGTTGTCCCACCAATGAGCTACGTTACCCTGTAAAGCATGGGTAATGAAGTTAAATGCAGAATCTTTATCCCAAGATTCATGCATATTGGCAGCATTACTCATGCTTATTTCCCATTCTTTAAGGACTTTTTCTCCATCCTTGGGGCAATCCAAGTTTAGGTAAAATCCAAAAGGGTTTATGCTATCTATGGATTGATGCCCCTTAGTACCATGTGATGGATCAACATTTGTGTATTTTTTCGAATACCTTTGTCCTCCTAAAGATATTTTGGAGTGGGAGAAAATTTCTCTTTCTCGAGAGTTATCAGTTGTGCGGTCTAGGGAGTTGTCTGGAAATTTGTCTTCCATGTAGGTATCTCATACCCTTGAAGTTTCTGATTCATGTTGGCCAGTGTTTCCTCCTCGAAGCATTCTAAATCTTTTACCAAGATCATCTGCCTTTTTGTCTTTAGCAGAGTAGTCTATTTTCTTGGTATTTTCTATTGCAACTTCATCAAAGTCCCATGCCTCTGGTTCACTATCTAGTTGCTCTATTTGTTTACTAGAGTAAGCTTTTTCCTCTTGAACATAATAAATCGGTTAGCGACCGAAAATATTATATTCTGCGTAAACTTCATCATCTGTAGAGGATGATGCTTTTGAAGCAATCCTAAAGGTTGAATCTTCTGGATCTTTTTTCCTAGGTGTTATGCAAGGTGCAATATATGCTAGGTTTTTAAGTCATCCGGTAATGTCAGGAAGGCCTAAAGGTAATGGAGTTTCCATATCATTTAAAAAGAAAAACTCATTCATAGAGCTATTTCTTGAAGCTTTCTTTGAAGTCTTCGGATTATGCACAGTAGTGCATATGCTCTAAGGTTTAATCTCAACCATTCAACCTGAAACTCTTCAAGTTATCGTAGATTCATTTACTGGTCTGAGATTATCTCTATGTTGCAGAAAGCGAACTCTTGCTGTTCGTGCCTGATTTAAACGATCTAATAGTCTTTCTCTATAGATCATTTTTATAAAGCTAAGAGGTTTAGCTTTTGTTTAATTCTTTTAATCTTGCCTCTTAATTTATAGGCGCGAACATTATATCTTTCCCAAAGATAATGGTACCATACCATTGTTGGGATTGTGTCATCTTCAGGATGAAGAGTGTCTCTTTGAAGTAAAGCAAAGGCAAGGCCTTCTCGTTTTAATTCTAGACGATCCAAAAGTTTCTTCTTGTAGATCATTCTAGAGTCCAAGGTGTAAAAAGGGTTTTATACCTTGATGGACTTGGAGAACCTAGCCGTTCTTTTAATGCTAAGACTTCGGTTAGAAGTTTAAGCATTTTAACTTTGTTTTAGTTCTGTTAATTCTTTAAAGAAAAAAGAACTATTTCCATGGTCAATTTTTTCTAGAATGTTTTCTAGGATAGTTTGACATTTTATTATTTCTCTATGTTTATGTTCATCATAGAAGAAATTTACCTTTTGTTGTAGCCTATCAACAATATTTTCTAACCTGACAAAGGTCTTTCCGAAAGACTCTAAGGTTCGGTCCGAATAAGTGACTATGTCACTGTTTCCTATTGGTGGACCTCAGGCTTTATATGGGTTATGTGCCATCATCGATGTGAAGTGGAACATAGGCATTGGGCCTTGGGTTTCCTATTCCTTCGAAAGGCGAACTGGTCGAGGCTCTACTAGTAGAGGTAGAGGGTTTGTCCTATTCGAGGGAAAGGCTTGATCTAGCATTGGTGATTACTAGTTTTCCTTCTTTCTCCCTTATGATTTTTTGGGAGAGGGGAAGGTGTTTGGGTGCCAAAGGTTGAACTACCTATTCTGTTGGCCAATTTAACTCTCGAGGGTCAAGTTATTCTATGGTCAAGTTTTCTGAATAACCAATATTTTTGGCTAATTTTGTGATCTTATTTGAATCTTTAACTGGAACCTTTTCAATGTTGATTCCTCTGGCTACTATGCATATAAGTATGCGCATAACTCTTCTTCCTGGTTGAATTCCATTTTTCAACTAGTTGTCTGTGTAGATTTTTAAGGACAAGGTATCCTGGATATGCTTGTCATCTAAATCTATTTGTAGATTGGGCCAGGTTGTAAAAGAAACTGGGTCTAATCTTAAATTTTCTCTAACTCCTCCGAGTAGGGCTTTTTCAAAATTATTCCTCACTGAGTTATCTACGATAGCTGCTATGAAGGGTAAATTTTGGTTGATTCGGATTAAGGGGTCTAATCCTATAGAAACTAGTCCATAATGAACATATTTGAATCGTCAATGAACTCTGAGAACTTATCGCCCTCACTCGACAAACCTTTGTTGCATCTCTAGTCAGACATAAGAATTAATCTAAAAGTCCACTAGAGGGTTGATAGACAAATATCGATGGCAAGTCTTTAAGTTATTAAATCTTGCCCTGTTTATTTTTCCTTATTTTTATGCATTACAGGTCAAAGGTTAAGTGCAAAAATCTTCTGCCGAGGAAGGAGCCTTGCTAATGTTTTTTGGAGAGATTTCTCACAGTATATGTACTACAGTGAGATGGAAGAATGTAATTTCAAACACTCGAGAGTGACTCATGGGGTTGTACCATCAAAATGAAGTTATTGAGAAAATCTCACAAACTTCTAGCTAACTTCTTGGCATTTTGCAATATGTTCCACTTTCTGTATTTATTTTTGTTTTTATCTTGTGCACATCAACGGGGGAAGTTGGAAGCAGTGATATTCTAGACAACTGTCCCACCAATCTTTGTTTACAAGGAAGAGTCATGAAAAATCTTTGTTTAGTTACATGGAGATGAAGAACTTGCAAATCAGGTGAAACATAGAGGAAAGCTCTTGAGAATAGCAGTCTCATTATTTTATTGGCATTACATTGCCAATTTCAATGAGCGAAACCTAGAAGCATAATTGTTACATGTAAGTTAAATAGAACTTGATTAGCTGTTTACATACAAGAGCTTCAGATTTCGCTTGAAACTGTAGGATTGCAATGTATTGCTTCTAATGCATTAGTGTTTTCTCTTGTAGCTGAAGTAGAGTCCTCTTTGCTTGCCATTGAGTAATTCTAGTTTATTTTCATAGTTTGAGTTGCTTACCTCTTCTAAAGTGGTGGATTTATCATCATCTTCAATCGCCATAAGACCCACATCACTTTCCTCTTCCTTAGAATGGTTGGACTCTTCTTTCATAGCATCTCTTTGGTATATACAAAATTTAAACTTAAAGTGTGCAAGAACGTAAGTAAATAAAAATGCAAGTATATAGACAAAATTCACGCACCACAAATGAACATAAATTTTTTTGTTATCTATGTTCTTCTATTGGTATTCACCGCCCAAGAACAAGTGTTTCAATGGTATCTTAGCTCTCTTTGGTTTGGAATTTTAGAAGTAAGAGATTTTGGCTATCTCTCAAGCCATGTGTATGCCAAATACTTGGTTACAACACAATCTCTCCAAGAGGTAAGCTAGATTCTAGCTCTAGCAAGACTTTCTATCCAGATTGAGCAAGGTTTTAGATGAACCTATGAAAAAAAATGAAAATATACAAGAAAGAAAAACTTACACCATTTGATTTATAGAGACACAACCTTCTCTTCGATATGTCCAACCTCTAGCCTTTGATGCATAATGGGATGGATAGGAGATTGACTAGAATGTAAGCACGGAGAGGGATTTGAGAAAAGAATGGATTGGAATTACAAGATATGCTCTTTCTCTCTCATAAAGAACTTTGGAAGGAATTTTCATGAGATTGAGAAAAAAATGCAGTAAGTATGCCAATAAAGCTCATTTAACTTCTCAAAAATATGTTTAGCAGGATATTTGTAAGTTCCCCAAGCCAAACTAACCTTTTTTGCCTATTTATAAAAATGTAATTTTACATTGATCTATCAATCGTATGTAATGGCTATATTTTTTTATCAGGAAATGACTTATTGATTTATGGTATGATACGAACCTTTATGTTGTAAACAACATAGTTGATTTTTCATTAACTAGTGTCATCTATTTGGGTGCAAATATCGATGAATTTTGGTTCTAGTATGAGAGATTAGGACATATAGGAATAAATTCCTTTAACAAATTAGCTAAGAAAAAACTAATGAGAGAACTACCGAATCAAAATTTTGTAAGAGAGAACCTTGTGATGCTTGCCAACTTGGAAAGTGTCAAAAGACACCCACATGTGTAGGGGTGGCATAGCTAGTAAATAAGGAGAACTTTCATAGAGATGGCATAGAATTGTAATTATACAAGTTGGTGTATGTCCTCTTATATTTTTTTTCTTTTGAAGCATGCAGCCATAAGGGCATCGTAATCATTGTAAACACTTTCACATAGTTATAAACATAACCTCAAGGCATGGGGTAGAGCATTCAAGCATCTTCCTCTTTCCTCAAATTCGTCCATACGCCTCTCTCTTTTCCTCTTCTTTCTCTCCTTTGGTTTCTTCTCTCCTCTCTCCCAAGAACTGGAGTTCTTTTCTTCTCTCCTTCCCTTGAAATCTCTTAGGTTTATGTGTTGTTCATAGAAATCAACATAGTATCAGAGCAAGGAATGATTTGAGATAGAAAAGGAGAAGAAGATGTAGAAGAAATGGAGGAAGAAGAAAAGAAGAAAAGAAAAAAGAAAAAATAGGAGTTTCTCATTTTTTCTTTTCTTTCCCAATCCCTATTTTTTATAACATGGTTTACTCTCTTACAGTATTTTTTGTACAGAAAATTATACAACTTTGGAAAGATCTTTGAATCTAGTTTTCAACTCAAAAATAATCGCTGAAATCGTCTTTTTCAAGAAAGAGAAATCGATATCTGAAGTAGCAAAGGTCAAGTAGCAAAAAGCCTCAACTTCCTTAACGGTCAACAAGAACATTTATGAGAAATTATATTGAGAATTATATCTCAAAATAAATCTATGTGAGTCTCTTCTTTCTATCCCAATAAACAGTTTCTCAATCTGATCTTTTTAGAGAGAGATATCCACATTGGAAGAATCCAAGGTCATGTTGGTATCCTGTTGCATGCGAAGATCCAAATTTAAGTCAAATTTTTTCCTTCATTTTTTGAGTTGCTAATGTTGGTTGAGTTTCCTTTTTTTTTAAAATCTAGTCAAGATTTTACCAACTTGAACATCTTTTCTTCCTTAAAAGTTTCTTTTATTTGATCTCACATTACATTAGTTTCCTTAAGAGAAGTTTTTCCCATTATGAGTTTAGTTTCCTTTCAAAGTCCAAATTTTTTATTTAGAAAAACTTGTTTCCTAATTTTAGATTCTAAATATTAGTTTCATATATCTCCCTTATTCTAGAGTTTATCTCTTGAATATTTTGTTTCAAGTTTTGTTAAAAAATAATTGCCTTATATGAGAAGTTTATGTCTAGAAAATTTCTATTATGATGTTCCATCTCGAAACTTTCTTATTGGAGAATTTTTTTTGAGTTTCCTCAATTATCATGTTCATAGAGGAATTAATTTTTTACCTCCCTTTTAAATAAAACCTGGTCACTTTTTATCCATCTAATGGTCTAAAAGCACCTCCTTCTTACTTAGAAGTATGAAGAGTTGCATTGTGTGTCTCCTTCCTTTTGAAGAATGAGAGTTGTTATCTTTTTATTCACACCCTTAATTCCACAAAATACTTTCTTCAATTTTTTTTTTTTGTTAAAATCACTTCAGAGCAATGCCTATAGACCCACTACCTAAAAATTATAAGAGTGTGTCCAACATCCAGCTTGAGTTTTGTTTGAACTACCCTTAAAAAGTGAGTAGTCTATTTGTTGTGCCCTAAAGTTGGGTTATTTTTTTCCCTTTAAAATTGAGTCAAGTATGTTTAAGACTATGACCATTTTGATTGGTGTATGGAGATTTGTCATACGGCTAGGAGTGATTTTTCTTCTCTCACCATTATGTTGCATAAGTTGGGTCTCTTGGTAAAGAACAAAGAGATCCCCAACTTGAGGGGGAGAAGTAGAAGAAGAAGTACAAGAAAGATGTACCCAACAATAAAAAATTCCACACGTTGTGGTAATCAAGTTTTATGTGGCTAGAATATCCAAGTAAGGAGGAGACAAGATGAGAACAAGATGAAGACTACATGCAAGATGTAAACAAGAAGAAGATGAATTCAAGTCGAGGTAATCAAAAAAAAAAAAATTTCTCGACCAAAATTATTTGCTAAGAGAAGTTTCAAACACCAACTTGAAGAGGGTAAAAGACACCCATGTGTGTAGGGGTGGCATGGCTAGTAAATAAGAAGAACTTTCATACATATGGCATAGAATTATATTTATGCAAACTGGTGTATGTCCTCTTATGTCCTTTTCTTTTTGAAGCACGTTGCCCTAAGGGAAATTTAGTCATTATAAACACCTTCACGCAACTATAAATATAACCTCAAGGCATGGGGTAGAGCATTCAAGCCTCATCCTCTTGGCTCAAATTCATCCATACACATCTCTCTCGTGTCATCTTCTTTCTATCTCTTTCCTCTCTCCCAAGGGCTAGAATTCCTCTCTTCTCTCCTTACCTTGAGATCTCTTGGGTTTATGTGTTGGCCCTAGTAATCAACAGAAAGCAACACGAAAACTCTTTCAAATACAATATTGTAGTTTCAACCCCTCGAACTCTTCAACTAATCCGCATGGACTTTGTTGTACTTGCTCGAACCTTAAGCCTAAACTAAAAGTGTCTCACCTTAGTGGTGGTAGATGACTATTCAAGCACATGGGTAGATTTCCTAGCATACAAGGATGATGTTTTTCTGACCTTTGCAAAGCTATGTGAAAAAAGTTTAAAAAGAGCACAGCTCCAAAGATTTGCATTATACCTTAAGGAGGAGAATTTGAAAATTTACAATTCGAAAAGCATGGTATAGACCATATAAAAACATGTAGACAATGCAATTTCAACCTAAAGCTCCAAAGATTTCCATTATACTTTAAGTTTGAAGATTTGGCGTTGCTCTCATACATAAACTGAGTTTTTTTCTTTCTAGACAGTCTAAACTCTAGTGTTGAATTATTTGCTCCTTCTTTTTAAGGCACCTTATACAAATAGTGGCACTTGCGCTTTGCTCACAGGCTTTTTTCAAGCTTCAAAAGGCATGCTAATGTGTGCATCCGAGCTACTTGCGACTTTCAATCACCTTTCAGTCCTCTCCCCAATGGCCTTTGCTACCTCATTCCCTTGAAAAAAGTATGTAGCATGTTCCCTTTCTAAGACATGTAAGCAAGCTATGCCTCTTTCCCTTACAGTCGATCTCTACACCCTAGACACTTTAGAAGAAATGTCTATAACTACGTGCTTCTTCAAGATGACTTTGACATAGTAGTTGAAGGATCTCTTGTAGGAGTTGCATCTAAAATAATAAATTTACCAATGTTAGATTAATTTTGTTTTCTTATTATCAAAATAAAGATGGGAGTCAACGTTCAGTCAACACAATTGTCCATTGGCATGAGAAGTATCTTTTAATAACAAGAGATTAGTGGGTTGTTTTAAACCAGGTAATGGGATTCTCTAACTCATCATTGACAGAACTCCAATAGGCACAAGAAAACATTACATACAACAATTGAAGTCCCAAAACAACGACAACAAAAGCCTGATGGATGTTGTTCGTGATGTCCATACAGTAGAGATAAAAATAGCAACAAATAGCAAAAGACAAAACTTACTACCCAAACACCAATAGCTACAAGAAAATCTGAAGCCTAACACTAGAATGATCGGCCAACATCAACTATGGGAACACATTCTAAGATCTAAAATGTCAACAAGCAACTATTGCTATTCTAACTTGTTCAATGGCAACGAGAAGGTGGGATAGCCATGTTTCTTAGAAATTGATAACTCATTCAATCACTACTAGTAAAAGATGCTCTTTGCAGCAAAGACAATGCTCTTGAATAGCCACATTTCTTCAAGTAGAAACAAAACTTATGCCCACCTGACTTAAAGATGTTGAAGGAAGCTTGGAGTTTGTAACATGAGATGGCTTTCTTCTAAATCTAGGTGCTTCATTTGGGATTCTCGAAGGATGAGGAAGCTATGATTGTCAATTGCAAAACGGACCTTGCAATTGTTGGTTGATTTCATGCATGCCTTTCATATCAATTTGGAAGAGATCTAAACTTAATTGTAGTAGTAGCATTGGCAAGCAAGTGGAAGAGCATGGTGAGGAAGATATGGGTGACGATTGTGTTCTCTGGACTTTGAGGTGTTCTCCAGACTTGAAGGTGTGGAAAAACCAAACACAAAAGATATGAGATTGCACTAGAAAAGGCAAGAAATAGCACCAAAAGAAGCTCTTCTCATAGGAGATAGCATGCACAAAGAGTAGATTCCTACTAGAAAAATGGGTGTGCAGGCCTTGCTATTAGACAAATTCAAGATACCTAACATAGAGAACTGGCAGAAATCTCAGTGCATTGTTCTCCTTGATTTTGTAGTTGCACGACCTGACTTACCAGAGGGGAGAAAAAAAGATGAAAGAGTCCCCAATACAGCAAAAGTCCTAACACCAAGAGTCCAACAAAGACGGTGAAAATTGTGTCCCAGGACTCAAACTCCTATGAGGCTAATGAGTCATCAAATATGCTTCTTCTGAAGAGATAACGTGATCGTGTCCTTCTTTCACTAGGATTCCAACCCCCGTTTCTGATGTATTTCAAGTAAGTGCACCCAAGAAGAAATCAAGAACATGATTGACACGGATGAGAAAGAGGTTTCTAATTCAATTATAGCGAGTACACACTTTGTGAACACCTTGAATTTTCACTCAAGTTTGAATTGGACAGGCTTGATTCAATACTTGCACGACCAACAAAATAGAGACCTTGGAATCCATGAGCACGGCAACAAGATATCCACAATAGAAAAACTAGTAAGACTCGAAACCGATGTTGGTTTGAAAAGGGAACCTGATATGTGATAGATGCTAGATTCTGACATGAGAAGTAGGTTAATTATAATAGACTAGCCCTTATAATTGTGTTATAAGTGGTTATTTATTGGTTTTCAAATGAAACATGCATTTATTGAATTTGACATTAATCACTATCTATATTGCATATTTTTCTCTCCTGAATTATATTTCTTTGCTTTTAGGGTTTATTTCTTCCTGAAATGATTTTTATGGATTCAATTATGGAATTTCAGGAGAATTTTGGTGGAGAAGGAGATATTTACCAAAATGCCATTAGTGAAAGGGAGCTAGATTTTTAGGGTAAAATCATTTTGAAAGGGGGGCGCTCGAGGGAGGCACGAATCACGGTAAAATCCAGAGTTGACGTTTCCTATTGTGTAAGTAGTTAATTAGATTATTGCTTGATAATTTAGGATATAATTAATGTTTAGTTCAGATTAATTCATCATATTTGGTTAGGCTAGTTGACTGAAGAATACACAAAATTCAGTCCTCCCTGTGGATATGACCCTCGCTTACCGCTAAATTACATAAACGATTTGTACGCTTGCGAGGTATAAAAGCCGATGTAACAAAAATTTCACATCAAGTTTTTGGCGCCGTTGCCGGGGAGGCACATATTAAGTGTATTTCTTTGTTCTCCAATGTCTTAGGTTAGATTTATTTTTATTTTTATTTTGCTTTCATAATTTTATCTTGATGATTTTGTATGGAGTTATTTTTATTTCTTCTAGTTAGTTCGTATTTTTAGTAGTGAGTTTGTTAGCATAATTTGATAGTTAGTTTTGTTTTTTTTTGTGTTTTTATGCACAGGCGCCGCTCCCTAGGTGAACCACTAGCTCCCTTTGTTGAAGAGGTAGAACATATTTGTAGGAAAACACCAGAAGTCAAGTTAGGAGCTACCATGGCCAATCAAGGTGAATCATTAAAGTTACCTGCAACAGGTGACCGTAGAGCCCCAAGGGATTATTCTATCCCATCCCACTTCACATCACCTTCTTTCATTATATTGCCACCCACTACTGCCGCCAGTTATAAGTTGAAACCAGGTGTGATCCAACTCCTCCCTACATTCTATGGGTTGGAGAAGGAGGACCCTTATTACCACATCAAGGAATCCTTAGATGACTCTATCTGGTTAAGACATTTTCCATTTTCACTTAAGGATAAGGCCAAGTCTTGGCTTAATTCCTTAGAGGTGGGCAGCATTACTTCATGGGACACATTAGTCACGAAATTTTTGTCCAAATACTTTCCCATTCAGAGAACTACAGCCCTCAGGAGAGAAATCTCTAACTTTATGCAGCAGGAGGGTGAACACTTTTATGAGGCTTGGGAGAAATGGAAGGTTTTGATCTGTAGGTGTCCACATCATGGGTTTGAGAAATGGCATTTAGTGCAATACTTTTACCAAGGTCTTACACCCCAGGTTAGATCCATGGTAGATGCAACGAGTGGTGGGAGTTTGATGGGTAAGAGTGCTAGTGAGGCGTGGGACTTCTTTGAAACGTTGAGTGATCAATCTCAGCAATGGGATTCGTCATTTAATGTTGATAGGAGATCCCACGAAGCCAAAAGAGGGGGTCTCCACGAGGTTAGTGAAACACCCATGCTCATGGCCAAGATTGAGGGGTTGACTAGAAAAATTGATGCCCTTATGGTGTCCAAGAGTTCACCTGCTCCTAACCCATCTATTGTCTGTGCCATATGCTCTAGTTTATCTCACACAAATGTGTCCATCTAGTTCATCATACCCAGAGCTCATTGAGGACTTGAATGCAGTCCAGAATTTTCATAGACCAAACCGGAATGATCCTTTTTTGGAAACATATAATCCGGGTTGGGCTAGGCACCCAAATTTCTCATAGTCCAAGGGCCCACAGGTTGGGGTCCTCCAGGGTTTACTCAACCCCAAGCTCCGCGCCCACACTTCACTCAACAACCATTGATTCCACAAAAACCTTCACTTAAGGATACACTTCAATTATTCATGCAGAATACACAGTCCTCCATTGCTAAACTTGAAATGTAAGTGAGTCAGTTGGCCAGCCACATGAGTGAACAGGCACAAAATAGACTCCCGAGTCAAACCATTCCTAACCCCAAAAGCACACATGAGAGTGGGTCGAGTTCCAATCCCCACCAAGAGCAAACCAAAGCCATAACCATCCTTAGGAGTGGTCGTGAGTTGAACAATGGCGTAGGGACCACTAAGTCTAAGGAGTCAAAGGATGACAATGGGGGCACGTCATTGAGTGAAGAACCTCCAAGTTCTCCACCAACAGCCAGGCAGATCCCTAACCATGTCCCACCAGCTCCTTATCCGCAGAGGTTATAAGGAGATAACATGCATGAAACATTGGAACTGTTTAGTAAGGTTCACATTAACATTCCACTTCTTGATGCTAATAGGCAAGTCCCTGCCTATGCCCGATTTTTGAAAGATCTTTGTACAAAAAAGAGAAAACAACATGTTAACAAAAAGGTCTTTCTTACTGAGAATGTAAGCTCAATTCAAAAGCACAACACTCCTCCTAAAGTTAAAGATCCTGGATGCCCCACAATTTCATGTGTCATTGGTGAACATACCATCCAGAGAGCTCTTCTTGACTTAGGGGCAAGTGTGAATTTGCTTCCTTTCTTTGTGTACCAACAATTAGGTTTGGGGGAATTGAAGCCTACCCCATCACACTTCAACTAGCTGATTGTTCTATCAAGATACCACGAGGAATAGTTGAAGATGTTTTGATAAAAGTGGACAAATTTTTGTTCCCGGTTAATTTCATTGTTCTTGATACACAACCAGTAGTCAATGTGACCAACCAAATTCCTGTCATCCTAGGACGTCCCTTCTTAGCCACATCTAATGTTGTCATTCATTGTAAAAGTGGTGAGTTGGAGTTGTCTTTTGGAAATTTTAAGGTCACGTTGAATGTGTTTAATGTCGGGCACCATCCACTTGAGTCTGATGATCTGAGTCCTGCATTTAAGATAGAGACTGTTATGCTTGATGAAGAATCCACTCTTGAATCTTTTGAGTCTTACATAACATCTTTAGACATGGACTATTTTGATGAGGAAACATATTTCCGAGAGGTTGACTCTTTACTCAGTTCTATACCTCTGTTGGAGGAAGCTTATGAGGTTGTCACAACTGATCATCCACAGGATCTTCATCTTGACTTGGACAAACCTCTTGAAACTTCCAAGCTAGATCTTAAGCCACCTCCTCCCACATTGAAGTATGCGTTCTTGGGGCCCATGAACTCATTGCCAGTCATTATTGCCTCTGATTTGAGTACGGAGCAGGAGGAACAATTGATTGAAGTTTTACAAGCACACAGAGAGGCATTGGGGTGGACTCTTGATGCTTTAAAAGGAATTAGCCCCTCCATATGCATGCATCGTATTCATTTGGAGGAGGGGACTAAAGCCTCACGTGAGATGCAATGTAGGTTAAATCCCCATATGTTGGAGGTTGTGAGAGAATAAGTCATCAGGTTGCTTGTGACAGGCATCATTTACCCTATTTCTGATAGCACCTAGGTGAGTCCAATTCAAGTTGTCCCTAAGAAAGGGGGGATAACGATAATGAAAAATGAGAGTGGTAAATTGATTCCCACAAGAACTACCACCAAGTGGCGTGTCTGCATTGACTATAGAAAACTTAATTCCGCCACTAGGAAGGATCACTTCCCACTACCTTTCATTGATTAGGTGCTAGAGCGATTGGCCGACCACAATTTTTATTGCTTCTTAGATGGATACTCCGGCTACAATCAAATTCCCATTGCTCCAGAAGACCAAGAAAAGACCACATTCACGTGTCCGTTTGGCACCTTTGCTTACAGACGCATGCCTTTTGGTTTATGCAATGCGCCTGCCACTTTCCAACGGTGCATGATAAGTATCTTTTCTGACATGATTGGTGACTTTTTAGAGGTCTTTATGGATGAATTTTTTGTGTTTGGCTCCAGCTTTGAGACATGTCTGCACAATCTTTCACTCGTATTGTCCCGTTGCATTAAGTCCAATTTAGTATTGAATTGGGAGAAATGCCACTTCATGGTAAAAGAAGGAATTGTTTTAGGACATGTAGTGTCTGAGCGGGGTATAGAAGTGGACAAAGCCAAGGTTGACTTAATTGCCAATCTTCCACCACCTACTTCTGTGAAGGGTGTGCATTCTTTCCTTGGCCATGTTGGGTTCTATAGGCGTTTCATTAAGGACTTTAGCAAAATTTCTCGCCCTTTGACGAATTTGCTTGCTCAAGATGTTGCTTTTGCTTTTGATGATGCATGTATTCATGCTTTTGAGACACTGACGAAATGTTTGTCCACTGCACCCATTGTCCAACCCCCTACTTGGTCTTTGCCATTTGAGTTGATGTGTGATGCCTCTGATTATGCATTGGAGGCTATTTTGGGGCAAAAGACTAATAAAATTCCTTGTGTCATTTGGTATGCTAGCCGCACTCTTCATGATGCTCAATTGAATTACACTACCATTGAGAAGGAGTTGCTAGCTGTTGTGTTTGTCTTGAACAACATATCTATTAGGGTCAAAGGTTATAGTGTTCACTGATCATTTTACTTTGAAGTACTTATTATCCATCAAGGACACTAAACCCCGCTTGATTAGATGGATCTTGCAATTGCAAGAATTTGACTTTGAGATTCGAGATAAGAAGGGTTGTGAGAAAGTTGTTGTTGATCATCTATCTAGGATCTGTGTAGCACCACAGGAAGGACCCCTTTCTTTAAATGATTCCTTCCCTGATGAACAACTTCTCCAAGTGTCTCAGTTGTCTTGGTTTGCTGACATAGTCAACTATCTTGTAACTCGTAAGATGCCTGATTATTGGAGTAAACAAGATCAATTGAAATTCTTTTCCCAAGTCAAACATTTTTTTGGGATGACCCTTATTTGTTCAAGGTGTGTCCTGACCAAGTCATTAGGCATTGTGTACCTGAGCAAGACTTTGCCAACATTCTTGAATTTTGTCACTCCCACGCATGTGGTGGACATTTTGGTGCTAGAAAGACCGCGGCTAAAGTCATGTAATGCGGTTTCTATTGGCCTTCATTATTTAGAGATGCCCATGAGTTTTGTCGTGTGTGTGATAGATGCCAACGGACTGGTTGTTTGTCTAGGAAGAACATGATGCCTCTTAACCCCATTCTTATTGTTGAATTGTTTGATATGTGGGGTATTGACTTCATGGGTCCTTTTCCTATCTCGTTCGGCTATCAATACATCCTTGTTGCTGTTGAATATGTCTCTAGATGGATTGAAGCTATTGCATGTAAGTGGTGGTAAAGTTTTTAAAAGAAAACATCTTTAATCGATTTGGTACCCCGAAAGCGATTATCAGTAATGGGGGATCTCATTTTTGTAACAGAGCATTTCAGACCTTATTGAATAAACACTCCATCACTCATCGGGTGTCCACTCAGTACCACCCGCAAACTTGTGGTCAAGTGGAAATCTCTAATAGGGAGATCAAACGGATTTTGGAGAAGTCGGTTCACTTTGATAGGAAAGATTGGTCCACTCGATTGGACGATGCTTCATGGGCCTATTGAACCGCTTATAAGACTCCTATTGGGATGTCTCCATTTCGCCTAGTGTTCGACAAAGCATGTCATCTACCTGTTGAGCTTGAGCATAGAGCTTATTGGGCCATTAAGGCTTTGAATTTTGATTTGACTCAAGCGGGTGAGGAGAGAAAATTGCAATTGAATGAGTTGGAGGAGATACGTCATGATGCTTATGAGAATGCCAAACTGTATAAGGAGCGAACAAAGCTTTTACATGATAAATCTATTTTTTGCAAGTCTTTTACTGTTGGGCAGAATGTTTTACTTTATAACTCACGATTGCATTGGTTTCTAGGGAAGCTGAGATCCAGGTGATCCGGTCCATTTGAGCTTACACAGGTGTTTCCTCATGGCGTTGTTGAGATTAGCAATCACGAAGACGGGTCGGTTTTCAAAGTTAACGGTCAGAGGCTCAAACCATATCGAGAGAATGTCCCCACACCAGAAGAGGTGATGGTGATTTTCTTGGAGAAACATGTCCTTTCATCTTGACTACGTCAGAGTCTTGCTTATGACTATAAACTTAGCACATTGTGGGCAATCCCCACGTTTCTATCCATTTGTACATTACAGTTTTTATTTTTGGTTTATTCATTCTTATTTTGGATAACCTTTGGTGTACTCTGGTCTTGATTGATTGGAGGTCCCTCGGCGATGCCGGCCCTGTCATGGACTCGGGGTACTCTCTTGCCGGCTGAGAGCGTAAATGGTTCCGGTAGTCAATGACCAGACTTTTGGTCCCTAGTTTGAGAGGTCTGTACTCAAACAACCGTTTTGGGATTGACCAGTTCGAACTTGAAGTGTTTAATAAAAACCTTGTGGTGAGTAACTCAAGGACTTGTGTTCAGTGTGTGATTCCTGCTGCCTTCAGTGGCCAGTCACACAGAGATTTCTTCAAAGTGTGATGTGGGATAGCGGTTTCATCTACGGATGATTACCTACGGGTACGGCTGATACGAGTAAACCTTCTTCGATGGAGACTATGTATCATTTCTAGGGGTCTTTATTGACTCTTCGGTATTATTGTTGATGACCAAACACATATGGTCCCACCTATGGATTTAGGAGCCCTGAGGGAGCTTAACCCTTACTCTGCTGGAGTATAACTAGCTAAGTTGTGAGTCAACTGGAGTAGTAGCTACTAGACGAGAAGACAGGCACCAGAACCGACGTTAAGGCCAGCAATAAATCGTCTAGTGAATCAGATATTTTAGTGATTGTTAGTTGGTTTGTTTGAGGATGTGTCATGCTCTAGGTTTGGCGGTGTTCGCTGATATCTCTTTTCCTTGCACTATTTTGGCTTTGCTTTACTTCTTGTGTGCCAATGGAGCATGTGGTTTCCATGAGTTTTATTATTCTTTAGCTGTTATTCCTTTTTGTAGTCGTTCTGGTGTTTTAACTTTTCCCCATTGAGGACAATGTCAGGTTTAGGTTTGGGGGGGGGAAACAACTTTTTTATGTCTTAGCAATGATTTTCTTTTGATTTTTGTTCGTGGCTTTCAAATTACTCCTCTTAGTATATGGTTAAATTTAGTAGAGTTAAAATAAGTTGCTCAAATGTGTTTCAAAATTCTTTGTAAAACTGTGTAAAATATGCCTATTAGAAATTTGATATCATTTGTTGTGATCCATGAGAATTCAGTGGGATAACTTACTATTGCATTAGACTTGGAACTTAGTTTCAAAAAAGAACAAGTGAATCTAGTGTTGATCTATGTTAGTCTGAATAGTCTTGTATGCCTATTTATTCTTATTCTTTTTTATATCTCAGTGAAATTCCTTGTTGTAATGTATGAATGCAAACGGAAATGCTCTTGCTTGCAAAAGACAGATAACCTCATAAACAGCCTGGGCAAACCAAGGGACATGCACCAGAACAGTCGGTTACTTAAAAATAAGTGCATGTGCAGTGAAGACGAATACAAAATGGTGGTAATACCAAACGTATTCAATGAAACAAAAATTACGCAGGTAATAGAGAAAATGCACTGGTAATAGCGAAAAATGGGTTTAAATCTAGAAGCAATGAGTTTCCTTAACTTTGATGATGAATTGTAAGTTGAAAGAAGTTGCAGGTCAAGATTGAAATTTATATACTTCTTTTGTGAGATTGTCAGACAACAGGCTTACTCTACTATTTTCTCTTAATTGTGATGTGACCAGGATTTTATTGCTATTTGTTGCCTCTTTGTTGTGTTGAAGTAATTGTTTATGGATCACATTGGTTCAGGTGGAGTAACAATGAGTGTATTTGGATTGATAATGTGCTATATTTTACAAGGGTTTTCAAATTGAGCAGGGTTTCCAATGATTTTCAGATATTTTACGATACTAAGTGTTAGTCATATGCTAATGAGGAGTAAATTTTCTTCAGTTTTCTTTTTACATTGTTGATTTAGATGAATTTGGTGGGTAAATTTCATGCAAACCCTCATGAGACACAACTCGTCCACTACCATCAAGTAGGGGTTTAACGGCTTGTTGCATACGCTAAATGCAATCGTGTTCCCTCCGAAAGTGGCATTTTGTTTTCCTAGGCTTAATTTTGGTTCTATTGTTGTTTTGCTAGGGACTAGCAAAATTTAGGTTCTGGGTGTGATAGATGCCAGATTCTGACATGAGAAGTAGGTTAATTATAATAGAATAACCCTTATAATTGTGTTATAGGTGGTTGTTTATCGGTTTTCAAATGAAACGTGCATTTATTGAATTTGGCATTAATCATTGTCTATATTGCATATTTTTCTCTCCTGAATTATATTTTTTTGCTTTTAGGGTTTATTTCTTCCTGAAATGATTTTTATGGATTTAATTATGGAATTTTAGGAGAATTTTGGTGGAGAAGGATATACTTACCAAAATGCCATTAGTGAAAGGGAGATAGATTTTTAGGGTAAAATCTTTTTGAAAGAGGGGGCGCTCGAGGGGGAGAAACAGAGAGGAGTCGTCGACCGAAAGCAGAGGAGAGCTCGAGAGAGTCTCCCTCCAGCCTCCGAACGTCGTTTGTCACCGTCGTCCACCACCATCCGGCAACCGAGAACAAACCTTAGGAGAGCTCAAGAGAGTCTCCGTCGCGGCGAGTTCAACGCTGCCATTTTCTGCTCGCCAAGCTGAGAGGTGACCTGAGAGGGCTCCTCCGACGCCGATTCCGCATTTCGACCATCCTCTGGCGTCAATTACCCATTTTCGACCATTTTTGGAGCTATTCCGACTCCGACCGATACTCAAGAGAGCCGTTTAGAGGATTTCGGCTCCATTCCATCATCCGCCGCACCACCTCCATCCATGGGTTTCTATCCTTCTTCGCCGGCGTAGTCTCTACCTCCGGCCACTCGCTCGTGCAACCCAAAGCCATCAATTTCTTTAAATTGTAGCACCCGTGAGAACGACCCTTTGCTGCCCGAGCAAGAGGAGGGAGAAGGGGAGTAATCCGTCATTTTTTAATTTAATTTTCCTATAGTTTGAA
Organism: Aristolochia californica; assembly: GCF_029961685.1. Taxonomy (NCBI): domain Eukaryota; kingdom Viridiplantae; phylum Streptophyta; class Magnoliopsida; order Piperales; family Aristolochiaceae; genus Aristolochia; species Aristolochia californica. The sequence continues at coordinate 27,126,298 of NW_027182290.1, read as the reverse complement.
CTTGGGTTTTGAATGTTTATTAAATTTGATTTGAGAATTAATGTTTATCATTTTTTTTCTGAATATTTGATTAAATTAGCTAGTTAGGGTAGGATTGTAATTTAGGTTGGATTCTGGTATTTTAATATGATTTCTGTCTTTAACTCTATGCGCCCGAGAGGGGCTAGACGGAAGGATTGAGAAACCGGATTCGTGATTACGTGGCGCTCGAGAGAGGCACGAATCACGGTAAAATCCAGAGTTGATGTTTCCTATTGTGCAAGTAGTTAATTAGATTATATCCTTAATAATTTAGGATATAATTAATGTTTAGTTCAGATTAATTCATCATATTTGGTTAGGCTAGTTGACTAAAGAATACACAAAATTCAGTCCTCCATGTGGATATGACCCTTGCTTACCGCTAGATTACATGAACGATTCATATGCTTGCATGGTATAAAAGTTGCTGTAACAAAAATTTCACATCAATATGCAATATGGATGTACCATCTCCACGGCTGAAGCGACATATAATGATCCAAATTAGAATTGATAGAAACCATTTATTTAGACCAATTGCTACAACTAAAACCAACGACCGAAACAACCCAACAATACATAAAATAATACTTATCTAGTGGATGAAATTCCTAAGAGGTAGAAGATTGATCCAAATTATGATAAATTGATGCAACACAACTACTAGCAAAGAGGAAGTTCAAGGATAATGACTTTGATATTGATAGAGAACCGAAGCTAAAGAGCGAGAGCTCTACCACTGTTGCAAAGTTTTTTTTACTTTTTTAATTCATAAGAAGAGCAAAAAGGGATGCAATGTCATCAATTTGTATGTCAAAGGGCCTAGTGGGAGGACCAGCCATGAAGACAGTGATGAGAAATTGGTTCCGCGTGAACCAAAAGGCATAGTGATGCGAAAGGTTGTTAAGATCATTGTGGTAGGCATGCTAGGTTAAAGGGCAAGGTGGTAGAAAATTTGAACAATGAGAGTAGTAAGTAGGCAATGATTTTGCTGGAATAAGAAAAATAAAGACTTGAAAGAAAATATAAATTAGGATTTCGTTGGAATAGACACTATTGTTTTTGTGGGTTGACCATATCTTTTAGAAAATAGAAATAATTCATTGATTTGATTATAACTGAGTACAATGAGCCTCTATTTATAATAAAGGAAAGAATTGAGTCAAATTATAATTAACATAGTCATGTCCTAGTTACACCCAAAGTCTAACATTTAAAGATAAGTCCTAACAGAATTAAACAACTAAACATAAATAGAATAATAACGTAACTAAAATTCTTTTAAACCAAGACTCTTTTGTGAGACCTTTTCATGAAATTTCTCTTAGACTCCACCATATTAATTCTAGCTTTGTGAAATTTCTTGTTGTGAGAGTCATATAAGACTCTTTCATATATATTCTTCGACAATTTTTTTGAGAAAATACTTAAATTCTCCAAATGAATTGCTATCACACAGATATGACACAAATTTTGGAGATCTATATTATCCAAATCAAACCTTTCAATCTTGTTTTGTAACTCTTCTAGAATGTATCATTCAACAATTATTAACCGATCAAATGGTCTTTATTAGACACTTCTTTCTTCTCTTATGAGCATTCAGTTTCATTGACTTAGCTAGTCAATAGTTTTTCTCTCTTGTCATTCCAATGGTCTTGGTGCTGTCATTGGCCTTCATAAATCACTCATTCTAATTTATTTAGTCTAATCAATTGGTTGGGAAAGTGGATACATGTAATACCTCTTTTCTCTCATGTTCAATTGGACGCAGGCAATCCAATAGAATGACTTTTTTTCTTAGCCTTCTTGTTTTGGCCAATTGAACATGTGGTTTCACTTCATTTGGTTGACAAGACTTACAAATGATGTGCTTTTTAGCATGAACTGCTTGTTTCCCTTTTGCATGTGTCATTTGGTCAAACCTTAACTAGTTGGACTAATTTTCTACCCAACATTTTCTTTAGGGATTTTTGAGCTGCGAGGTATTTGTTATTGATTTCCAGGATTCCATGGATTTAACTCATGGACAAAAAGAGAGATGAGGAGAAAACAAGAGGAAGAAAAGGGTTATGGACTTATGTCCTGACTCTTGCCCTGAAGCTTAATTTATAGATTAATAATCTTACAATATTTTAATTAGGCCCCTAAAACTTAAAGTAATTACATCAGTATCATCTTTATGAGATAACTCTTTATTTGCCATCATGTCATCACTTGTGGGCATGTGGGCCTTTCTCCTTGGTTTGTGTGCCTTTAGCCCGTTTTCCACCTTTCTTGGATATGTGAGCCTTCTTTGGTATGTGGGCTTGAACCCATCTTCAAACACACTTGGACGAGTGGGCCTTCCTTGCTCATGTCGATTTGGACCCATCTTCCAACACTCCCCCTCAAGTTAGGGGTGACAGAACATCATGAACACCTAATTTGCTACAAATGGTGTATATGATCTTCCCGTATAAAATGACAGTCCACTTTATCTTCCAACACTCCCCCTCAAACTGGTGGTCTCTTAGAGATCCAACTGGCATAATATAAGAAAGAGTAAAATTACTCACAACCGTAAGACATTGCTCCATACTCTAGTCAAATGGTTATAGTCAAAAATACCTTTCGCTCAATTTCACAGGCAAAAAAGTAGCCCTACTATGGGGCACATAGTCTACCTACTTTCTCGTTGTAGCTAAAAAAATACATCTTGGGTGAATAATAGACTTGACTCACGCTGGATGTTAAACACACTCATATCCTCTGTAGGTAGTGGGTCTATAGGCATTGCTAAAAAATGTAGTAATAAATTCCTCTATCTCGGTGTCCCTCCATTAGGCACCGACTCTCAAATAGGAGTACAAATGCCAAATAAGGGGGTAAAACGTAATCACCGGAAGATAATAACTTTGGGCCACCATATGCTTTCTTCTTCATGAGAATAGCCAATGTCGATAACAATCAACAACAAAAAAATCCTCCTTCAATAATAATGTCTCAATTAGAGAGATAATAGCAGAAGCTGAAATGGGCTTGGGCCCAAATAATGAAAAAAAATTATATGTTAACCAGGTAATAATAATTTGAGTTAATAAATGAGTCAAGCCGATTCAGGAGACCAAGATGAGATGGCCGAGTCAAACTGACCCGGACCAAGTTAACTCAGTCCGAGTTGGACCAAGTTGACTCAGTTTGAGTTGGACAAAGTTAACTTGGTCCTTGTCAGTTTGACTCAGGTTTGGTTGGTGGCTCAGCCCGAGTTGACTCGCAGATCGCTCAGCTTGTTGGGTCATTGGTGCGGCCAGATTAAATCAACAGAGACAATTTAATTTAAGGTCGTCTTCTTCCTCAAACAATGCGATGACCATGGAAAACCAGAGAGCGACTTCAACAATCTTCCTGTTTTTGCGGTGGAGAAAATAAGCAAGTGAATATTTTGGAATGACAGCAAGGTAGAAACAATTGACTTCCGAAACAACGTTTAAAACAAAGATCCCTATGGCGAAGAAACAGTAAAGGAACTTTCCAAAATAGATTGAACAAAAGATCTTCGGCAGATAAATTAGATTAAATTTAATAACTCATAATGACGACATAAATCACGGACCATCTCAGCGCTTGCTGGTTCGTCGCCGAACCTCCTGAGTGAATATGCCAGTGGAATAATCTTTCAGCTGAATACAATCAGCTTGAGATGGAAGACTTCCGAGCAATCAACAACAATATTCCTAGAAATAAATAGAGCCAACAGGAGGACGACTGTTGTATTATTTGTTGTTAATAGATTCAGAAAAACAGCTATTGGAACTAGAGATAGAAAATTTCCGCAGCAGTGCAATGCCGGTCTTCAAAGTGCGACTGCGCAAATCTTGCAGACCATCTCGGGCTTCGGATTGATTTGAATCTCGGGGGACGGTTTTGGAATGGGAGAATCAAGTTTAGCGGAGAGCCGGGAGGAAGGTGTTCAACCCGCTGCCAATTGTTGTCATTGATCACGATAGTACCGACGAGAGCGACAATGATGTGGAGGATGGGAAAGAGAATGGTGCAGCGCTGCGAAAAAGAGTAGAGGGTCTAATAGGTAGCGTGCAAATAAGAAGTAGAGGTTGGAGGATGTTGCGATGGTTCTGCTGCGTAGACTCTTGGATTCTCTACCACCGGAAGAGCGGTTGCCTTAGCCGGGGCCGGAACCAATTGTGGAGGCGCCTCCTCAGCTGCAGGTATGAGTGTGGCTGGATTTTGCTCGGTGGTAGGGAGATTATCAGGGCTGTGGAGCCCCTTTTCTCGTTTACACGGCTAGTCCTCAAGGTTTGCAGCTCGGTGCGTTGACAACGGTAGCTCATAAGAAACAGCAAGATAAACCTTTTTTTTCCATAAAAACTTGGTTGGACGGGGAAAAATTAAGGTGGACTTAAAATACTGGTAATTGGAAAAAGTAAACAAAATAATAATATGGGTAGGCAACTCTCAGCCGAGACAGCAAGGTAGATATTCTAAAAAACTAAAAATTAATGCTTTGGTATCATGTTGATTTTTAGGATTCCATGGATTTAGCTCGTGAAAAAAAAAAAACCGCATATGGGGAGAAAACAGGAGAAAAAAAAAACGTTATGGATTTATCCTGAAGCTCAATTTATAGATTAATAATCTTATAATATTATAATTATGCCCTTAAAACTTGAACTAATTACATCATTACCATATTTATGAGATGACTCTTTATTTACCATTATGTCATCATTTGTGAGCCAATGGGTTTTTTGCCTTGGTTTGTGGGCATTGAACCCATCTTCCGTCTCTTTTGGATATGTGAGTCTTCTTAGTATATGGGTTTGGGCCCATCTTCTAACATTTGTAATGTACATAATTGATAATTTAGTTATTTGTTATTTTCAAAATTACCTTAATGTTCTTCTTGAAAACCACAATATTTATATTAAGGAGAATCCGATTTCAGAAAAATATAGAAAGCTATAAGTTGTTCTTTGATAAATATGGTTTGGTCTATAAATCTTTGATAAATGAGTAAGTTTGGAACTAGAGGGGCTGATTTCATTCATTCCGTTTTTCCATCCCCCTAGACTAGTTAACTTTGAACCATGTAAAAACTCTTTATCTCCTTTTATTATATTATATTATATTATATTTTCTTATGCTCAATTCATCACACCCATAAATTATGAGTCTTCTCATTTGAAAATTATAATGCAACGTAGTTATTGGAAAATAGGCCTAAACCCACATATCCAAGAGTGTTAGAAGATGGGCCAAAGTCTATAAGATATGGACCCACCATGATCATACAAGCTAGTGGGATCCACCATGATCACGTGAGGTTGACATGAGAAGTCTAACAAAACTACAATTATTATGAAAGTAAGTCTTACTTAAGAGTTTCAGTTTAAAGGTGATTTAGTTACGTTAGTCTTTTATTTATTTTGGGTTATTTAATTATGTTAGGACTTATTTTAAGTATTGGAGTTTGGATGTAATTGGGACAAAGATAATTTAATTGTTATTTGACTCTATTATAAATAGAAATTTATGTACTCTAATTACAATAAGTAAGTATTTCTCATTTTTATAAAAAGAGAGCTTAATCCCTGGATTATTTGTTCAGTTGAGACTCGTTTGTTCTCCGCTTTAGTTGTAGATCTCATGGGAGAGCCGCCGGGATTCACCTCTAAAATATACGTGTACGTATACATACGTACATACTGTTCTATGACAAAAACAGCGTGTAATCATATAAGATTAGGCCTTTTTAAGTTTTACCCACCCTCAGAAAAGGAGGCCCGCGGAAAGCTAATGACAAGTCTTCGAGTAGGAGGGTACGAAGAAAGCATTTTTATCTTCCCTATCAGGCTTACTTATTTCTTTTCTGTTTTCGTTGAGCTCCCAGTCCCGTTCCTTCTCTCTCTTCCTGTAAAACCCTAGCAATCGCTTATTTTCTTACTTTATTATTTTTTTTAAAATTACTCGCTGTCTCCTTTACTGATTCCATTTCGACGAACGCATCTCATCCCCAAGTTCCAATCCAACTGTCTTTTCTCTACTTCCAGTTCGTCTATTTGTTGGAATCGTAGCCATCTTGGTTTTCAGCAAACGTCGAGGACGAGAGTCGAATCCGCCGATTTTGTTAGCCTTTTCCGAATTCCTTAACTGTTTATGTGGACTTGAAAGAGGTTTTGATTTTATAGGTTTAAGTTTAATTGATCAACGCTGGCGGATTTCGAGGGAAGGTGATGGCGGATCAGCCTGGTTCCTGCCTCCAAATCGGCATCGGAACGAAAAAGGAAGTTTCAGAAAAGCTTTGGTTTGGTTTAGAATTAGAGCACGAGTACGAATTTGGGTTGACATCGTTGTCTGAGAAAGCATGCTGAGCGTCCTCAGGGTGCATCTACCCTCCGACATTCCAATCGTAGGCTGTGAGCTTACGCCTTACGTGCTTTTACGGCGTCCAGATAGTTCCATCACCACCGAAGATGTTCCCGAGTCAGCTCCACTCGATGGCTACTATCTAAGATACAAGTGGTGAGCTTTAATCTTTATTATTTTGTTTCCTTTAAAATATTCTTTCTGGTCACTGGTATCAGACGCTGCTATTCGTGTTTTAGTTCTGCTCCGCATTGACTTGCTTGTTGCTGAAAGATTTAGCTTTTCCTATCTTCCACTTCTTTATGTTATATTTCGGAATTATTTTATTCCTAACCCACTCTCTCCTTATTTTTTGTTCATTTTTACTAAATGACTAGCTGTATTATCTCTTTATTTTTTATTTTCTAATCGATAATTTTCAGCGGTCATGAGGTTTTTTTCCTTTTTCGATGGTTAGTTATAGTTTAGTCAATTTATTAACTTATTTTCTTCATCAAACTTATTTTTCTACTAGTTCACATACTTTTTATTTCTTTTGGGTGATAATTGTTACCTCTGGTAGAGGTCTTGATGGAATTGCTGCGTTGTTTCTGTGAGGACGTCAAACTAGGTCTGCAAAATTTTGTTGTTGACCAAAGCTTGAGTTGGAAAAACAGCATTGAGTTTATAAACTTTATGTACTTTCTGAAAATTGATACGCGTGGAGACAGTTAAAAAAAATGCTATGTTGCTACTGATTACCTAGTGGACTTGTCAAAGAGGTTCATGTGGTGGCATTATTTGCTTGGACTTGAATGTTATCTGCCGCATGCTCTTGTTTTGTTCCTTTTATGGTTAGTTGTCTTGACGTTGCTCTTGAAAGATACTTACAACTATGAAAATGAGATTAGCAAGTCTCACTAAGCAAGGGCCCAGTAATCTATATTCAAAATTATCTTCATTTGTTATTTTTTCTGGGAGAACCACTTAGATGAGGAGTACAGTTAGTTATAATACTGGTGGCCTTTAAACTACTGGAATTTTCCATAGACATTCTTTATGTTGTAAGGTTTAGCCATGGACTGGATCCAGGGAGGCCTGGTAATTTTATGAAAACAATAAACTTGAGATGACAGGGGAAGTAAAGAAAAAAGTATAAAGTCGATCATAATATAATATCATGAATGGTGCAGCCAGGGAAAGTTTGAAGCCGTAGTTCACAACCAATTGTAGATGTTGCATCAGACCCAAGCAGCGTTGGTGTTCGTTCAATAATTTATGGTTACTGTTGGTGTGGCAGTATACCTACTGCTATGAGGTTTTCCTTAACCATTGCCAAAAAAATTGGGTTTCGAACTTTATTTTGCACAATATTTACTTCATGGGCATGGAAGGGCCTACTGGTGGCCAGGGATACTCAAAACCAATTGTAGATGTTGCTCCTATTTATTTATATTTTCTTTCTTTTTTTATACACAACCAGCCTTATCTTATTGTGAATCTAAAAAATTATTATAGTTTCCTAAAGGTATTTCTATAATACTCTAAACCAGGCTCCTATTTCTATATTTTCTTTCTTTTATACACAACCAGATTCATCTTATTGTTCATCTAAAAAATTATTATAGTTTCCTAAAGAGCTTCACTTCGTATGTGAGTGATTCGTGAAATACCTTTTGTTGTGTGATATACTTGTCAACTTCCCCCTAAAAGTGAGCAACTATTAAAGTTATATTGGATGTAACGATTATGTATTTACTGCCATTTGTTCTTTTCAGTGAAAATACTGTTGCTAATTCATTCTCATATTGATTACAGAGTGCTCTGTTACTTCACCCTCAGTCATGTTTAGGGCTGACAGTTGCAAGACGAAAGTTTCCAAAATCTAAAACTGTCTCAAAATGGTGTCTATGTTCTTTGTGTAAATTCATATGGATAGAGGTGTCTTTTTTGGTTATTGTCTTTTCTATTGTTTCTTTTTATTATTTCATTGGTGTTTTCTGCATTCTTGTGAATTTCCGTAACAGGCGAGTACTTTTCTGATGTGTCAGGCTTTGAGCAATTTGATTAAACCATGACTTTCTTTTCTTTCTCTCTTTTTTTTTGTCTTGAATGTTGATTACACTCACACACCACACCTGGATCCCCTAGTAAGACTTGAGCCCAAGACTTCACACTTGAAACCCCTGCCATGTGACCATTGAGCTAAAAACCCAAGTCACACAGCCATGACTTTTCTTGTAACTTTGTCTTTAGTATGTGATCTTCTAAGATTATTGATTGATCTACAATGAAAAGGTGCAAGTGCTGTGGTTAAAACGGGTGTCACCAAAAGTGCCTAAAAGAAAGGATAATTTTTTTTTTTTGAAACGAGGTGTATAAACTATAAAAAAAGAGTGAGGAGTACAAACAAACCTAGCTAGGAGGGCCTTCCTTCACAACAAGGTGTTGGAGTGAAATACCCGTCTTAGTCTAAATGTTTGCCAAATGATTGGCTGAGCAAGGAATATGCTTCCAATTACAATTTAAAGAAGAAATTAAATTACAAATTTCTTAATACATATCCCAATGGCGCCAAGGAGGTTTGATAGACTTTGCACACCAGTCAATGACAATCTTTGAATCTCCTTCGATGCAAAAGGGTTCCATGAACTGGCTAGTGAATACTTTGATTTCATTTAGCAATTCAGAGAGTTCTGCAGTTGTGGAGTCGAAGATACCAAGAGGGCCGCCCGCAAAGGAGAAAGGAGATAACTGTTTGCATCGTAAATGACTCCTCCATAACCTGTAGGACCGGGGCAGTCAAGATCGTTTCCATCAAAGTTTAGCTTGAAAAGCCCGTTGGGGGAGGGGCCCAGGTAGCCATGATTGGGGGCAGGAAGGCTGAGACAGCCCAACAACCAGCTGCAATTTCCTCCAATATTAGAGCTACTGAGGTTTCTGAATTCTTTTCGGGTCAGGAGCCAGATAGAAACTTGGCCCGTAATGTTATCAGACAAGATTTCAATGGGGGAAGATTTAAATTCGAATTTTCTCCTATTTCTTTCTTTCCATAATCCCCATATAATGTGCCCAATGCAGCATGAGAGAAGAATTTTTCCAAGGGTGACTAGCACCAGTGATCGAAAGGATAGTGGATGGGAGGTTTTGTGCAGTGCAGTATTGGAACCCAATTTTATTTAAAAGGTTGGTCCAAACAGAATGGGCATAGTGGTAGGATAAATGTACGTGATTGGCCGTTTCTGGGGCATTTTGGCAAAAAGGGCAATAATGATCGGGCATGGTAATTCCCCGCTGGATTAAGGAGTTTGATGTGAGGATTTTATTTCTACAGGCGCTCCAAATAAAGAATTTTGCGTGAGGTGGGGTAAAGAGGTTCCAGGCGGAGGCCGTTGGGTGGTTTGGCTGATTTGAGGTGGGGTTACTGAGGAAATTGTAGGCTGAAGCATAGGGGTGGCATCGAGCCAAGCTGAGCCTGAACCTGCCTATGTTCGAGCTGAGTTTGATTTAAATAATTTGAACTTGAGCTCGAGCCGAGCCCAGCCTCGAGCCTAAAATTGTTATCGAGCTCGAGCCCAATAATTTTAATCGAGCTCAAGCTCGAGTTTGAGCCGAGTTCGAGCTTCCACATATATTTAAAACTTTGCGTAAAATACATGTCAAATAAATTGTATATAAAAGTAATACAAGGGTTGATGCTCGTAACTCTACAAAATATTCTAGCAAGTAACCACCCAAACTCATATTCGGTGGCCACTTATTGACCGAAATCCAACTTCACTAACAAATGTTTCCCCAATTTTAGTTGTACAGGATAAAATGTACAGGATAAAATCCTCTGCGATGTAACTTGCAAAATTTTGGATCTATGGCTTTGACGAAATTCTCTCAACTATGATGGAAGAAAAAGTAATAAAACAAAACAGGCCCCGAGGTTTGTTCCAAACAAGCTGTTGTCTGTTCCTCCAAAGGTGAAAGACTAGGTAAAATGGTGGCTCAAAGCACCAAAAGAGATACCACATTAACGTTAACAATGGCCTTAACTACTCAAATAGTAACAGGAGCATCTCATCCTTACATGCCAAAAACCAAGAACCATCAATGGCATCCTAAGAACATAATTTAATTTTATAAACAAAAAAATCGATTAGTGGAGGAGGCTGCAATAAGCAAACAACTCACATAAAGTGCAACAATAGGGACAAACATCCAACTAAAGATCACCATGCATGCATATTAGCTAAGACACTCTTTAGATATGGAAAGACTTGGTTTAAGCAAGCATACCTCTCAAGGGGGAAGACGCTTTAGACTGCCAAGAGAAAGCCTCATGCTTAGGTAATTCGGAGTTCACTTTTTTAATGTAATTTCTCAAATTATGGGTGTTTCCATCTATCATTTCATTGGACATCGTGTCTTCAGCTAGTTTAACTGCCGCTAATTGAGAAACTTGGAAGCTGTGCCCTGCAAGTTGTAGCTTCCTTGCACTTTCCTCCTTGCCAAGCATTACGAGGACATGTCTTAAGGATTCAAGCTCACACTTTACTCCACTAGCGAAGGCCATACCCTTCAAGTGATCTATCAGATCCATCTCCTCGCCAGAGCTGCATCAATGTATAAAGGAAAAGAAAACCTGATCAATACAAAATAAAAGAGAAAAAAAGAAAGTGAAGGGGAGAAGCATCACAAATCATGTAAAAAACTTAGTACCTGCCAGCTCGGATTTTGCCTCCCTTCTTCCGCTGTTGTCTCCGATCCCTTGTCTTGCTGAGAGTACTTGAGCTGACAGAAGCTCCCTATCCTTTTATAGTCCAGTTTATGACTGGTATTAATTTCAGTTAGAGCTTTAACAGAACACAATACTGTCAATAGGTTGCTCCAAAATGTACAGCTCACAAGAATTCAGAGGGTTAGTGTCGGAGCAGTCAGAGGAGAAATTAGCTTGATGATGTGCTGAACATAAAACTGTATAAGATAAAGTTGTGCCATCAAAATTTTCATAGTTTTATTAAACAGTTTGTGAATCACTGGACTTTGAAATAGCCCTTCAATTTTTTATTTTTTTTTCAAAAGTTGATTACACACACACTACACCCTTTTCCCCTGGTAAGAGTTCCTCCCTCCTAACTAAAAAACCCATGTCGCTATAAAGCCCAAGGTCCAATCCACAAATAGCCCTTCATAATTATTTTAACTGTTTGCAACATCTTTGGGTTTGTCAATCTTTTGATGCAGCAAACATCAACCATTGAGCTTTATTTTCAAGAGAATGTTTGAGTTCTCCTATTTGACAAACTTTGATGACTAAAAATTATGAAGGTCACACTTTTAGCCTAGCTGCAAGAAAAGAGGATCCATTACAGGTTGTCCTGTCTAGGTAAGACATCTTATGTCTTGGCCAATTCATTTTGGATTTGGGTGGGTGCAAGACAAGTAAAGAGTAATTCTGATCAAACAATATGCAGACAAGATAAAAAAACCCATGCTCTTGTCAGTTATCCTTTTTCACATTTAGAATTGTTTACTATAAGGCTTCAAAAAACATACCCTGTGGTGTATGCACTCATTCCACTGAAATTGCTGCTTGTTTCTGAAGCATTATCATCGTCAATGTCATTTAAAGATCTCTCTTCCAATTCAAGCTTTGCCTTCAGGAGTAACCTTCTCTGACGAACAGCTAAATAACGGGCTAAATACTTCCCTACTTTCTCTTTACCTTCCTCAAATTCAGATACTAGAGTACTCATACATTCTAATGATGCAGCCTTCACTTCATAGATCAAATTTTTTTCCATGCAGAAGCCCAACCCTTAATGTTTCTTCCCATTTTCTTGCAGTCACAAATTACCCTACTACACCAGTGACATCTCCACAATACTCAAGAGCAACTCTTGCAGCCTCCGTTGGCTTGCCAAGGGCTTTAAGCTCTTCACAAATCTCATTTGCAAGTTGTAAAACTTCTTTCCCCTCAAGGTCTAGTCCAGGAACAGAAAAAACACTTTTCCAGTTACCAGAGGCTTGATATGCCTTCATAGCTTCTGGCAAAGAGGAACAATGCAAATAATTTATAGCGCGGGGAACATCTCCAACAAAGGAAAAAAAAAAAACAGATAAATCTCTAAAAAACAAGCGGTTTCAATGAAATGGCGAAATGTGTAAATAGAAATCCAAATTTAGCTGCATATCAAGGGACTGATCATCAGAAAAAGAAAAAAGAAAAAAGATTATCGATAGCAGGAAAGAAAATTCTTAAAATAAACACCACGAGATTCAAGCTCACATCAACGCATTACGTTTCCTCAACTACTGCTCTGAATTCCGGAACTTCAAAATCGCATAAAATGCCCCTGATCTAGTTTTAAACATGGAAATGAAGGTGTCCGTCACTCCTGTTCGGAGGAAGATCGAAGTGGAAAACGAAGAATAAGAAGATGAAATCGAATAAAAAACCAAAACTTACCTAATGGAGTAGATTGAAGTTGACTTCCCCATTTTTGCTCAATCTTCGCTGCCGAATCAGGAATTCCGACTCCCCCCGGTTTCGATTTCCGGGAAATGAAAATCCTCTTTCTGCGCTTGGCCCTCGTCAAGTTCGAGCCGGCTTGTGAGCTTTTGAACCGAACCATGGTTCGGTTGAGCTTGACTCGTTAACTCAAATGAGCTTTATCTGGATCTCGAACTCGGTTTGAGATCTAGATAAATCGAATCGAACCGAGCTGGAACTAAGCCGAACTCGAGTCGCTCGCGAACCGGTTCGGTTCGATGCCACCCCTACTGAAGCAGTTGAGAAAGTACCTTTTGTACAAGGTGTCCAGATTAGAGTGTCAAGATGAAATCTGGGTTTGGTTGTGGAGATGCTCGAAAGGAGATTAGATGCCAGAATGGCTTCAGAATCCGAGAGGTCTCTTTTAAGGTTCAAATTTCAGCCCTCTGTTTCAAACCAGGGATCTGAGATAGAGGCATCAATATTTCTAGCCAGGATAGAGATAGATTCATAGCTAATGTTGAGGCTGGATTGGCTAGTCTACCAATCAGACCAAAATTTTGTGGAGGTCCCATTGGCAACGTAGCACTTAGCAGCGTTCTTGAAATCTGGGAGTAGCAAGGCTATTTTTTTCTAGGCTGGCGACAAACGGTAGTATCTTCCGTCCTCGGTCCACCAACCTAAAAGCTTGTTGGCTTTGGCAGCAACTACGATTCTCCAAATTAGATCAGGGACAAGATTGAATATCCAGATCCATTTAAGGAGAAGAGCGGAATTTGTAGTGGCAGTGTCTCGGATACCCAGTCCGCCAAGGAATTTTGGCTTGCGTACAAATCCCATTTTACTAAGTGATACTTTTTCTCACCATTTGGTCCTTCCCAAAGATATCTTCTTTTGATGTGATCAATTCTGTCTCTAAGAGAGGTGGGGCACCGGAACATAGACAAAAAATAACCAGGGACTCCATGAAAGCAAAATTTTATGAGAACGAACTTACCAACTTTAGAGAGGAATTTTCCTTTCCATGACGCCAAGCGGCCCTCCAGTCGTTCAATAATAGGGTGTCAGAAGCACTTGGAGGGTAATCCAGAGGCTAAGGGAAGGCCCAAATAAGTGACTTTCTGACCGGATGAGATTTTCAAATAGATTGAGCAAGGCTTTAATATGATGAATTTGTTTCAAAGAGCCTTCACAGAAGAAGATGGTGTCATCCGCATATTGTAGGAGGGTGATGTCCCGAGTAGGATCTGGGGATATGAGGCTGAGCCATCCTGATCTTTTAGCTAGTCAAACCATGGCCGACAAGTGTTCGCCAATAATGGTGAAGATGAAAGGTGACAAAGGGTCTCCCTGTTTGATTCCCCTAGTTCCATTGAAGTACCCAAAGGTCCTACTGTTGACAAGAACAAAATTAGATGCAGTGGAAATGCAATCTCTCATCCAGAATCTCCATCGGGTGCCGGAACTCATTTCACTAAAAAGGTGGTCCATCGACTTCCAATTAACCTGGTCAAAAGCTTTTTCGAAATCGAGTTTGAGAACAACTTTTGGTTGACTTGATTTTTTGAAGGAGTCAAGTAATTTGTGGGCTGGCATTGCTGATTGTAGGATATTGTGGCCTCGGATAAAGGCACTTTGATTAATAACACGGGGGAAGACGACTCTTAGTCGATTGGAAAGAATACATGCTAAGATTTTGTATGCGCTAGTGGTAAGACTGATGGGTCTGAAATCTTGGGGGAGGGCTGAGTTGGCTTTTTTTGGGATTAGGGCAATGAAGGAAGCCCCAATGGATTATGGGTGATGCCAACTTGGTGGAAGTTATTAACAAAAGCATGGACATTATATCTAATTGTCCCCCAAGAGTTGTGATAAAATTCACCATTGAACCCGTCTGGGCCCGGGGCTCGGTCCTTAGGCAAGCCAAGAGCAGTGTTAAGCACCTAGCCAATACTACCCAAAAGACCGGCCTGATAGGTAGCGGAAAGCCAAATATTTAACCCCAGGACCATAACATCACACCCACCTTCATGAGCCGACGTCCACGGCGGCCCACACTAGCGGCGGCCCACTCACACGACGACCCACTCTAGTTTATGCTAGGTCGCCCCCTCCACGCAGGACTCTCGCCGGGATTCGAACTCGCGACGTAGCACCTGTTCTGATACCAAATGTTAAGCACCTAGCCAATACTACCCAAAAGACCGGCCTGGTAGGTAGCGGAAAACCAAGTACTTAACCCCATGACCATAATAAGTAGCCGCATCAATTTCCTCAGGAGAGAAAGGGCGCTCCAGAACTTCAGCTTCTAAGGCAGAGATACGTTTAAACTTGAGCTGATGAAGAACAAGACGGTTGAAAGACTCCTCTGTATATAGATCTGAGAAAAACTTCACAAGAGCATTAGCAATGGAGATGCTATTCGTGATCTCCTCGTCTTCATTGTGAATAGAGGAAATACGATTAGCTCTCCGACGGGTTGAGGCAATGGCATGGAAGAATTTTGTATTTCCATCCCCATTGGTCAGCCAGTGGAATCTAGCCTGCTGTTTCCAGTGAGTGGTTTTATTCTTTAGGAGATTTGTAAGATCACAATTTAAATGATTTCGGAGAATAAGTTTAGGGGACGAAAGTGGCCTTTGCTCTTTGAGGAGATCAAGCTTAGAGATGCGCCGCCAGATAGAATCTTTCCCAGTTGCAATAGCAACACGGAGGCTTTGAGCCCATGTACAAATCTTACTCTTTAAGGCTTGAGCTTGAGAGGGAAGGACCATCTTGGATTTAGGTGGTGGTTAAGATCTTGCCACCAGTCTTTCAGTTGGGGAGCAAAAGAATCATGAAGGGGGCACGAGTTTTCGAAGCGGAAAGGAGAAGTGTCCCCAATTTGGGGGGGTGAGTGTTGATTTGGATTGGCCAGTGGTTAGAGCCAACTTTGTTGACGACTTGACCCGAACTGTTGGGGGAAGAGATGGAGCCAATCAATATTTGTCGGTCTAACATGGATAGGGTGGGGGGGGGGGGGGGGGGGGGGTTTCGGAGCATCGGAGGGTGGCATTGAAACCCTTGGCGAGCAGCCAGGGCACATCCCAATATTGGACTTGTTGGAGTAATCATCCTAGAAATCGGCTCGGTCGCCGTGACGTGTTGGACCGTATATACCCGCGAGGACCTAGTGTCCTATCACGAAACTGGATACAAAGAGAGAAGAGGCCGGAATTTGTGGAGATGACTCAATTGAGTTGGGGTTCCAAATGAAAAGAATGCCATCGGAGTGACCAACCGCATCTATCGTTGCCCATTTAGGGTCCGAGTTATACCAGAGACTCCAAGCAACAAATAAATCAAAATTTTGTAGCTTAGTTTCAGTAAGGATTACAATGTTGGATTTAAAATTTTGAAGTTTTTTTTGGGAGGATAACCTGGGGGAATTCCGAGGGACTGGTTGTTATTGGGTTGAGTCTGCATTGACTCATTCCGGCCTTAACTCAGTGTTGGCTTGGTCCCATATTGACTCATTTTTCGGAGCTAATCTAGATCGAGTTTGACTCAGTGCAAGAGCTTGCAAGTCAAGAAACTTGGAGTGGAGAGTGACCATCTCCTCGAACTCTAGAAAAAAGTTGAATTAGGTGAGATCCACTTACTGGAGATTTAGGTTAGAGGAAGAGTCTTTCCCGGAGGAGATTTATCAGTAGGTCTTAGGCCCAAACGAGCTCGCCAGACATTCCAGGGTATGTGATAGACCCCAAATTAGTATTACCTACTCCAGAAGGAGTAAACAAAAGAATAATTAGAGGGAGATTAATGGGTCAGGGGCATTTTGGGAATTGATTAATATTACGTGATTTCGGGAGGAATTTAGGGGGGAAAGGAAGGGAGAGGAAGGCGTTGATTTGTATTCAGAGCGTAGCTCAGGGGAGAGTACTGGTCTCTTGAATACCAGTGGTTACTTGTTGATTTGGTTGGAGTTTGATCGTGAGTTTGATTTCAGAGTTTCCGTTTTGCCATTTCTATTGTATTCACACGTTTTGGTTTTCTGTACGTGGATGTATTTCAGCGGTATCACAAGGTGTCGTCTGTGCGAGGTGGTGATTTATTTCAATTTCAGAAGCGAAGGTTCGTGATTTATTTCTTTGTGGTTTGAAACTTTTATTTTGGGTTGTCGGGGTGTATTAGTATTTCGACGCAGGAGCTCCGCGGGGATGCCCCGAACAGTCACCCAGTGGTCAGTGATTGTGAGGTCGAGAGCCCAGTTTTCCATGTGCAGAACTGGGGAGTCCATTTTGCTCCAGATACTTTGTAGAACACTTCAATCTTCCTTAGATCCGAAAACAATGAGCCATTTGTTCCCTTGAATGTGGGTGATGGCCTGTAGTTTGAGAGCTTCAGTTTTACTTCAAATCCAGTCTCCGATTTACTTGGTTGAGTTGTGGCCGGGGTTGACAGAGATTATTGCTGCCGTGGATAGACGCTTAGTTCCTTTGATTAGGGCTTGGTCCGGGAGTGTCAAGGAGGTATGACTCTCGTGGTGGCTAATTTGTGGTGTGGGTAGAGGCAGAAGTGTGGGGTTTGATTCTTGGGTTTGTGGAGGGGAATGAGTGGCGGTTGAGGTGTGTTTTTTTTTTCTGGAGGGAGATGATGGGGGGGTGAAGGGTCGGCTTTTTCTTGTCGCGAGGCGTTGGTGGTTCTTGCTGGGTTTTTTTTTGTAAGATTTGAAGGAGCGAGAGGCAGAATTTTTTCCATCCCAGGTTGGAGGTGGGGGCTTTGGGGAAGAAATAACATACCCATGATCATTTACCCTCACCGCTGCTAGATGGAGCACTCAAGTTTCCTACCGTGGTACTGCGTGTGGATTTGAAACTTCAAATCTCCAGTGAGGAGAGATCTTCCCGAGCCTCTTCCTGTCATGTCGACCAAGACCTTGTCCAGGACGAAAGCATCTGCAGCTGCTATAGGAATGGAGATGAAAGACGTGTTTGCTCCGAATCGAGATAGGATTCGGATTTGCTTCTCCATTTCTTCCTTGGTTTGTTGAAGGGAGACGAAGGTGTTTCCGTTTTGAAAGTTGAGGGCCACGGGGTCCTCAACCCTAATCCTTCTCCTCGATGAGTGGCTGATTACCGTTTGCCAGCTAAGTTCCTTTGCTTGTCGTTGTGTTCTGGATTCCTCTTCAATTGGGCCGTGTTGTTCCACTTGGTGGTGCTGCTACTGCCACAGTGGTTCGATTCGGGCAGTTCCAATGTCTGAAGCTGGTCCCACACAGAGAGGTGGGGCAGAGATGGGGACCGTTGCGGAGGGGGAGTGACGGATGGCGCCAAAGGGGGTCGAGGTCAATGTTTTCCCATGGCGGGCCATCTTCCTCGAAGAAAAGAAAGGATAACTACTAGAGCTTTTGGATGAAACATTTATTAACATAATCGTCTCAACTGCAAAGAAAAAATGAATGCCTGAAAGCTCTCTCTCGCTCTCTCGTTCTCACTCTCTGTTTCTCATTCTCTTTGATTTATATACATAAACTGTATATATGATCAGCTTATGGTGATCTTAGGAAGGCCATCCTCTTTGGAGCTCCACCATTCTGTAGCTTTTTTGTTATTTTTTTCTAGATGATGAAGTTTTTACACAGGTTCTCTCAATTATTTGCTTACTTTTCAACTTTACTGACAATTACACTTAGGGGGGTTAGTGCACATGACTCAGGACATGATCTTTATGCGCATTACGCAGTTCATGTCCTGATGTCGTTAGGGGGCGCCGAAATTCATGTCATGTACATGAATATACATGAATCACGAGTTCATGTCTCAAGAGTAACGGGCGGAAAGTGCTTTCCGCCCGATTTTGAGAATCATCTACATGACTCTCGCGCAGGCTCTCTCTCGGCGAGCGGGGCTGTCTCTCGGGGGGCTCTATGCCGCACACCCTCTCTGCCGTTTCATTTCCACAGCCCTCTCTCGGTGTTGCCGCAACCCTCTCTCGTTCCGGAGCCTTCTCTCGGTGTTGCCGGAGCCCTCTTTCGTTCCGCAACCGTCTCTCGTTCCCGCAGCCCTCTCTCGGTGTTGCCGCAGCCCTCTCTCGTTCCGTCGCCGGCCGTCGCCGTTGCCTACTAGCCCGTCCCCGTCGCCATCGTCGTTGCCTGCCGTCGTCGCTGGTAGTCGCCGTCGCCGTCGCCATCGTCGTTGCCCTTTGGCTCGTAGCTGAGGAAGACGACGATGGTTTAATTATTTTTATTTATAATTAATTATTTTTATTTATTTAATTTATTTATTTAATATATTTATTTTACAGTTACTATATTAAAATAGTGATTTAATAGTCATAATTAAAATATTGTTAAAATAAATATTTGATAAATTATTTTTGGCATAATTATCCGATTGCTATAGTTAATTAAACCAATAGTTTTAAATTTTGTGATAATATATTAATAATTAATAATACATAAAATATATTATGTACAAATATATAGTGTGTTAAAGTTATGATTAGATCATTTTTTTCTCTTAAATTATTCGTGTAGTAATAATGGTTGTTTTACCTAATTTGGGGTTTAAGGATTATGTTGTAATTAAGTGCACTGTAAAAGTTTAGAAATTCTCTTGTTTTTTATGTTTTTCTCATGTTGGGGCACTAACACTGGAAACTGTTTTCCAGTGCACATGAAGTCGTCAACACTAACACAAATTCTTACCTGATCTTCATGTACATGACATGACATGATCTTCATGTTGGACATGACTTGATCTTCAAGAATCCACTTTGGGGCACTAACCCCCCCTTAGAGATGACAAAGTTACTTTCACTTCAACTGAATTTTTTTCCTTCATAAAGTAGAGAATGTAATTGATATGAAAGAGGAGGATTTAATCCATATACCAGAAAAAAGTATATGGTTGCAAATATGTGAGATTAAGTTGTCATTTTCCTTATTATTTTCTGAACTTCTTTATTTTTTATTTTTGAAAAAGAACATCTTTAATTATTCTATCATCATTTCATTATCATTGTTATCATCATCCTCATTGTTGTCATTAAGTTGGAATCAGCATTCTTGAAGGATTGAGCAATGTGAGGTCCAGACTTCAAGCAAATTGATTATCTCTACAAGTGATATGACTTACAATCCCTGAAGCATGCCACACAACCTGCTAACCCCCTTGTCAGCCACTGCCAGTCTCCCAAACCTGCCTCGAACATCGCAAGCTCAGCTTCCTCCCACTGCTTATGTCGACCTCCCCAATCCCCAATGTGACGACTCGTCAGGCATTAATTGGGATTCAAACCCTCCACATTGTCAGCTTGATAGCTGACACCCACCCTACTCGAACTCCCAACAGTTAGCTGCCCATCCAACGGCCTTTTCACATGCTACTCAAGAACCGTCTGTGTAACCAATCTCCCAACACTGTTTCAGACTCCCTCACTCACCGCCCCGGTCAATATCTCTTTAGACATGTGGCACACCCTCTATAGGCCTGCAATCAATGACTTTTCACTCTTTACTCCCCTTTGTAATACCGAAAATGGTAAAACTCTTGATCATAGCATTCCCTAGCTTGCCATGTCAAGCATAGACGACCTCCCTCTCTCGCCTCCAAACCCCAGCCACCTTCTTGACTCTCCTTTTGACCCTCCTTCTGATCCTAAATTCGGCACCCCCATCAAAACCCAGACCCCCAACAAAACCACTTGAACAACCACTCATTTTGTCTATCCCGAAAATGCCTCCCCTCCTCTCCTTGCTACCTATTGGAGGAAAGAAGTAGTGCCAAGGCAAATTCTACATGGGGAGTCTAGCACTTCCAATCACCTCCAAGTTGACTCCACGTCTGGTCGGATCCTCTTCCTGCCATCTGATGAAAGGTTTATATGCTCGTTGTTGAACTCCAGTCTGAGCATCACAAATACGTTGACGACTCTTGGCGCCAAATGATGGACCTGGCGACACTCTTGGGGGTTGTTTACAATGGCCCTCTACCTGGCGAGGTCGCGGAATCAAGAGCCACCAAAGACAAGCCCAAGAAGCAATGGTTATTTTCTCTTGGAGAGTCCGAGGAGTTAGTTCCCAATGGAAGAGAGCCACAATCGAGAGCCTCCTTAGCTCGAACAAATCCTCCATCATTATCTTTCAGAAGACTAAGGTTCAATCTATGTCTAACTCAATTGCTTGTGAGCTTTGGAATTGCTCCTCCCTCAAAAGGACTGCTTAGAACACGATGGGCCACTCCTATGGCATCCTAATTCTTTGAGATTCAAATATGGTGGATGTCCTCACCACACACCTTGGGTCCTTTTCCCTCGGCCTCACCCTTTGCAATCGGTGCTCTAGAAATACTTGGTTTCTCGTGGGAGTTATGGCCCCACTCAATATCAGGAGAGACAAGCGTTTTGGGACGATATCTCCTCCCTTAATTAGCTATGGAATCATCCCCGACTACTCGAAGGGGACTTCAACGCCATTCAGAGTTGTAATAAGAGATCTCCTCCTCTATGCGCGGTTTTACTGATTTCATCTGAGGATGTGAGCTGGGTGAAGTCAATACCTCAGGCAAATTATTCACGTGGTCCAATGGGCGACCTCCTCCCATCCTCTCAAAGCTTGATCTATTTCTTGGAGAGAATCGGGCAATGGGAGCATCTTTCATTGCCCTTGTTCCCAAAAAATCTGCAGTTAAGAACTCCCTTGACTTCTGGCCCATCAACCTTGTTTCTAGCCCATACAAAATCATCACCTTGGATCCTTGATCGTTGTCTCAAAGTAGTCCTCTCTACCATAATCCACCATGGGCAAAGTGCATTTATCAAAGTCTGATCCATTTATGGTTGTTCAAGAACTTGTGGATCACTTCGAGCGCTCATTGAAGCCTAAAATAATCATCAAACTCGATCTTTGAGAAGGCTTTTGATTGGTCAATTGGCAATTACTGGATGATAGCCTTGAGCTGATTGGCTTGGGCAGGCGTGAGTTGCATCTCCTTTGCCTCCTCCTTTGTTCGCTTAAACGGTACTGTTTGTGGCTATTTTCGAGGCACTAGAGGTATACGTCAAGGCGACCCGCTCTCATCACTATTCTTCAACCTCGTGGCGGAGTCTTTCCTCCCATGTTTGCTCTTCCAGGACTGTTGGCTGGCTCTCCTTGGTTGACGAAAATCAGGAATATGACGTCTCCATCCTCTAGTTTGCTATGACACACTTTGGTTTGGAGACGACATCTTTGATCAGGTTAGACGGTTCAAGGTCCCTCCTTGGGCTATTTGAGATCACATTTGGGCATAAGACCAATTGGAGTAAAACCACCATTATGGGTTTCCATGTATCCCTTGAGGTTCTTCAATCCATGGCTGATCCTTGGCAGCATCACGACCACCCTGCTGACCGCATACCTAGGGCTCCCCCTCTTCGATTGTAGGCTACACAAAAGCTTGTGGGCTCCTCTAGTTGAGAAATTGGAGCATATACTTGCCACTTGGTGGGGAAGAATACTATCCAAAGTAAGCTAGCTTACTCTTCTCAACTCTTGCATAATTGGGTTCCAAACTATTATTTCTCCTTCTTCCCCTGTCTGATGTCCATTTGCCACCACATCGATCACATCAAAAGAAGATTTCTTTGGAGTGGAGTTGATGGTGGTTTTTAAGTACCATCTTGTTAGTTGGAAGGAAGTATGTCAACCAAAGGCTCTTGGTGCAACAGGCATCTGTTCCACCAAGACCATCAACTCAGCCCTCCTCATCACGTGGCTTTGGAAATTCAACACCTCCTAGCATGCAATTTGGAGGCCTATGGTTGTTGCTAGACTTAACTTGAGAACCCAATGGTGGATTCGAGGGGGCGTGTGCCATCGACTCTCTTCTATATGTCACTCTATTTTTCTTCTTCTACCTACTTTTGAAGTGGTCGTCCAAGATTTTGTTGGGAATGGTAGGATGGTCCACTTTTGGAGCAATTGGTGGAGAGGTGATGGTTTGCTCATGGACTTGTACCCTTCATTGCTTAGTCTCTGTTGCAACCCGGATGTTTCTGTGGCAGACTCTTGGGTGGTAGGCTCTAGCTGGAATCTCAACATTAGGCGTGGCCTCAACAAAGCTGAAATTGGAGAAATTTGTTCTCTCCTATCTAACCTTGGCTCAATTACTATTTGAAGCGACTTGGATGACAAACTCATCTGGAGGCATGCCGTAGTAGTAAATTTTTTATGGCCTCAACTTATTTTCATCTTACCAATTGGACATCAAATCTTGGGCATCACCGTGCTGCTTTGGCACTTGTCGTCAACTCCTCCAGATCTCTCTCCCTTGCCTTGGCAAAGATCTTATCTCGGCTTGTCTTGGTGACATCCCTTCCGGACTATGGAAGGAAAGCTGCCACTTTTACCTTAAATTTGCTAGTGTTGATGAAGTTGCCACTAGCATAATTGGCCAGGTCTCTACCTGGATCCACACCACAAAAGAGTTCAACCATCTTGGCAACATCCCCCTCTACAACAACTGGCGGTGCATTGCCCAGATGTCTGCCTTGGACACATGCTGGCCTACGTATGATTGGAAACCTCCTCCTACGGGCTTCATCAAGCTTAATTTCAATGGGAGCTCCTTTGGCAACCCGGGGCCATCGGGAATCGGTGGGACCATTCACAATTCTAATGGTGTCATGCTCCTCTCCTACATCGAACCTCTAGGGATTTTTTACTCCACCTTTGGTGGAGCTCATGTCCATCTTGCAAGGACTCACTTTATATTGGGATCATATGTTGGGCCCCCTTTTTATTGAGGGTCTCTGAAGTGGTGATCACTTGGTGCTCTTTCTTTCTCCTGATCCTCCTTGGCATCATTGGAGCACTTTTTTTGATATCCAAGAATTTCCTCTCTTTTTCCATGTAATTGGGCTCATGTGCCTCGCTCAGCCAATTCCTTGGCTGATTTCTTGCTAGGGATGGGGTCTCCTTTCGATCTCATATTGTAATGGGACTCCATCCTTGATGTTGTTGGTTCTCTTGCTTGTGCTTTAATAATTGCTTAAAGATGTTTTCCATGGCTGCTAGGAGGTTGGTCCTATGCTGAACGCCCACATCCCTCCAGCTCTACTTGGTCCCTCTCGACACCTCCAAAACTCAAATTCTATTTTTGGTGTGCCATTAGGAACAACATTCTCACTACCGATATCTTAAGACGACGGGGCAATCAACATACCTCCCTATTGTGGCCCCTATGCGGCTCTGAAAGCAAAACCAACTCTCATCTCTTACTTCACTGCCGATACGCTTGCTGCATCTAGTCCAGCTTCCTAAATGAGATCAACCTCAGCATCTGCATACTGAACAACATCACCTCCATGTGCCACTCCAATTTGGGGACTCGTCTTCCAAAACTTGGATGAATCCTTCTCTCTTCATGTCTCGTCCATATTCCTTGGGCCCTATGGAAGGAGCGGAACCAGAGAATCTTTGCGCACAAATCTAAATCTGCCACTGAGCTTCGCATTTCTCTCATTGTCAAATTGCGACTTGGCTCCATACCAGGAGTGAATTCGCCACATTCAAGGGTACCTCTTTGTGCCACAACTGGAGCACTATTGCCGGTCTTTCAGTGCCCTCTTGTGTGCCTCCCAACCATGCCTGGCTTCCTCCCCCTCTTGGGCTCATAAAATTTTGATGGATGTGCTTAAGGCTGTCCGGGCATTGCTGGGGGTGGCGAAGGAGCATTCAGAGACTCTCAAGGAACCACCCTTCTCTCCTTTGCTGGCCCCCTTGGCCTCGTTGATGCTACTGAAGCGGAGCTAGCTGCCCTTTTCCATTGTCTCCAGCTCTACACCTCTCACCTTAGTGGCCCTCTCATCATTGAAGGAGACTCTAAGAATGTGAGCCGCTGGTGCTCCACAGCCACTGAACCTCCTTGGCATCAATTGGACAATCTACCACTCGATTATGGACATTGTATCTTCTATTTTTTGTTCTTGGTCTCATGAATTTCAATTAGCCAACTCTTTGGCTGATTCTTTGGCTGATTCTTTAGTTAATTGAGGCAGGTCTCTTCAATCTCTCATTGTTGAGGGCGTACCTCCTTTGTTGTAATTGTAGCTTCCTCTTCTTTCAATAAATTTCTCATTTTCATAAAAAAAAAAAAGATGTTTTCCATGCATTCACCAAATGTTAATGTAATAAAAAATTTGGTGTTTGGGTTAATAACGGGGGGAAGAATAACATTAGCTTCAAAATGTGTGGGTTTGATGGCTTTCTCAATTTATTACTTTCTAAATTGTGTCATCATATATTTTTTATAATGCACTGTATACGTAATCTAGCATTTATTAATTACATAATGACATGGATGAAAGTGCTGTGGAAATACTTGCATAAGATCAACTTGATGGAGTAGGACTGTTGAAAAAAAACTTGATGGAGTAGGAGATGATAGATTGGAATGAAAGAAAAAGATCCACTCAATTGCTATAAACCATTAATTATGAAAATGATGATGATGACAATGATATTTTTTTGTTGTTTTCATTGTCATTGGTGATGATGACAAGCATGAGATGTGTTTGTTGTTGTTTGTGATGATAATGAGGGTGAGGTGAGGTTGGCGGTGAGGGTGATGATGATGATGATGATGTTGATGGGATGAGGGTGATGGTGATGGTGATGGTGATGGTGATGGTGATGATGATGATAATGATATTGATGTTGATGTGGTGAGGGTGAGGATGATGTTGATGATACTATTGATGATTTTAAGAAGATGATGATGAATTAATAGAAACAGAAAAATGAATGCGCTTACTGTTTGACTCCATTAAGAAATTTGAGCTATCAAAAATACTTATGTAGTAACTGTTTAGATAAGCTATTTGGATCTAGTAGTCATTGTATGTTTTGTTTCTCTCACCTTTTCGCTTTGAAATGAAATATTACCTTCCTCAAATAAAATAAAAAAATCAAACACAATGTGAAGATCAGCTGATGTTAGTGGCATATTAGGCGTCTTTAACTTTGTTTATGTTAGATAGAAAATATATATGAATTACCATACAAACTCTCCTCTATATTTTTAAATATAATATCCAATATGATGCAGATGTGTGCTAGCAACTTGACAAACTGTCATAATAATAAAAGTAATAGCAAATACATGCTCTTTATATTTTTAAGTCAAATGGTGTTATTGTTATGTTGTTAAATGTTGGTTCTCTCTTAGGCATCTCTTTGTCTCTTCATCTTTTCAGTTCATCATCATTAATTTACCTGCCTTCTTTTCCCGCCTCTGGTTTCCTTTTTCATTTTGCCTTCCGTTTACCATTCTTCTTTTGTTTTATTCAGACTGGAAGATTTCTAATTTATGATTTCGGGCTGCTGTAACAAACATGCACTTGGTTCAGTTGAAGTTAGGTTCCAGATTAGTGGAGTATTTGATTTTGCATTAGCTTGTGCATTTGTTGGGTATGCTTGTTTAATTGGATGAAGTTGGTTTTTTTTTTTTTTTTTATTTTGGTTTTCAACTGTCTTCATTTATTTCTCATTGCTGGAGAATGAGAGCAACCCAGAGTCTAGAAACTATGTGCGAGTAGAAAGTCTCACTTCCAGTTGAACTTGTGTGTGCTTTGTGGGTGTATTGATGTGAGTATTGGGTTTTAGAAAGGTAAAAATTGAGTGATTGCAAGTATACAATACAGGACCAAATGCTTCACTTGTTAATGGACTCTCTTTTCAGGATAACTGGATGTGTCTACCTCTTTGGTAGATCCCGTTGTTCATTCTATTTTTGTACATGTCTGGCATGCATATACCACTCCTTTGTTTACTTCTTCTACACCAATCTTCTCAATCTGTAAGTGCAAAAACTTGTTTCCTCATTCACACCTATTTCTCCTTTTACTTTTTGTTGTAGGTACCGTATTCAAAGTGACAGAAAAGTTGCTGTATGCAGTGTACACCCATCTGAACAAGCAACCTTACAGTGTCTAGGATGTGTAAAGGCCAAAATACCGGTTGCCAAGAGTTATCACTGCTCTCCTAGATGTTTCTCAGATGCATGGCAGCATCACAGGGTTCTACATGATCGTGCTGCCAGTGCTGTAAATGAAAATGGGGCTGAGGAAGAAGAGTTATTTGGCCGTTTTGGGAGTTCTGGATCTGGAAGTCTAAATTCTAGTTCTGTTCCAGCTGTAGGGCAGAGCCCGAGTTTGAATAATGGCTCTGCTACTCCTTTGTATCCAACAGCAGTTACTGAGAGGAGCAGCAGTGGTGAAACCTGGTTTGAAGTTGGCCGGTCTAAAACATATACTCCTACTGCTGATGATATTGGTCATGTTTTAAAGTTTGAGTGTGTGGCAGTGGATGCTGAAACACGAATTCCCGTGGGAACCCCAAACACGATTTTTACATCCCGAGTTATTCCGGCGCCCTCTCCCACTCCAAGGCGTATGATTCCAGTAAATGGAGTTGATTTGATAGGGCATTTGGATTCAGATGGTCGGGCTGCTTCATCAGGGACCTTCAGTGTGCTCTCATACAATATTCTATCTGATGCTTATGCATCAAGTGAATTATACAGTTACTGTCCATCTTGGGCTCTTTCATGGCCTTACCGTAGACAGAATTTATTGAGAGAAATTGTTGGGTATCATGCCGACATTCTTTGTTTTCAAGAGGTACATGATTGCTCTTTTGTTTTGCTCTTTTGAGCTTTTGTCTTAATAAAAATCAGCATTATTTCAAAAAAAAAAAAAAGAGATGCAGGATTGCAATTTGTGCTTAACGCTATCAACAACCTTCTAAATGGTTAAGATAGAAGTGCATATTTTTTGATATAGAATGCTGGAGTAGTTTGTCATATCTTAGTAGCTGAAACTAATAGAGCATCACAATGTTCGGAATTATATTTTTAGGTTATTGTTCACCAACTGTGAGCCCCTAATTTGGACTTATGTATAGGACATCTGTACATGCTTCAAGGCTTTACATATTAGTATGGGTGTGTGTTCATTGGTTGAACTATTCGAACTGGAATCTAGACTTTGTGATTTGTTTGAGAATGCCGATTTTTTTCCTTATTTCATATTGCATTTTCAAACTAAAATAGGTAATTGTGCATCCATTCAGATTCAAAATGATCACTTTGAAGAATTTTTAGCTCCTGAATTGGATAAACATGGTTATCAAGCTCTCTACAAGAAAAAGACTGCTGAGGTTGTGTATATTCTTTGAACTTCTGGCTTCCTCAGTTATTTTTGTTTCATGTCTCAAAGCTAAAGTTATTTCATGCTATAAAGGTTTGCTAAAGTCATTTCATGATGTACAGGTTTACAGTGGAAATGCTCATACAATTGATGGTTGTGCAACTTTCTTTCGCAGAGACAGGTTTTCCCATGTCAAAAAATATGAGGTGTGGGCCGATTAACTACACTCTATATGATTATTATTTTCTTATTTCTTAACCTTGTCATAGAATTGTCTTGAAATTTTGCATTATTTACTTGAGTGTAAAGAGAAATTAAAAACGAATGTGCTATTCAAAAGGATTTAAAAGGACTGATGGTACATATGTCTGGGTTACTTATTGGAGTATAAATAGAACTAACAACAGTATATGCTATAGGGTTGAAAGGAATTGGGATTGTAGGTATCTATGAAATTCTTTGGTCAATTTGAAATTCTTTTTAAACAGTGCTCAAATCCATATAAATTGTGACACACAATTTTGATATCAATGCAAAGTGTGGAAATGAATAAATCAGCTCAATCACTAAAAGGACACATGGGTTTTTATGGTGGTTCACAGTTTAAAGTTAAACTGCTAATCCACTCCCACGATCTTTCCAAATCTTGGAGTTCGATTCACTTATTCAAATTTCCCTACGAAACTTACAACTTGAGGCCACACAAGCCAAATTACAATAACTTGGCTACAAAAGCCAATTATATGACAACAAAGGTTATATGAATGCTGCCAAATCACAAAAATGAAGTTGATAGAGAAGGCTGGAATTTTGGTAACTCAACCTTTTTCTTTTTAACTTTAGTTTATTCCTGGTTTCCAAGTCCAAGAGAAGAACTTGTATTTTCATGTAGTGTTTAGTGGCTAGCAGTAGCTAACATAAGAGAAAGTTCTTCCAAGAAACTACTCTTTGTAAAAAGAAAGTGGAATACTGGTGCTCCAACAACCAAAAAGAAAAACTTGTATTAATCTTCGAACTTATGAAGTTGTAGCATATCTTCCTATTTATAGACTCTAAACTACCATGTCCTTGTCAAAATAGGCTATGTTACTTGGATAGAATTTTCCTTGGACTAGACTTCCTAATTACACTTGAATTGTGAATTTGAAAACCACTTGTGGGAAGAATTCCTTCAATTAACTAAAATAGAATCTACCAATAATGAATACTTTATGGCTTCCTAAATTGACAACTAATAAAGGACACTACTAATTAAATTCTTTCTTAAATAAAACTCTCCTATTTAGGAATTATTAACAAGCTTGGAAAAAGTAGAAATATGTTGACTTTCCCTATAAAAAAAGTACCAAAATAGAGTACTTCCTAAAATAGTAACTTTCCAGAAAAAGAAACAACTGTATATTTGTCTTTTATTTTCTTCTCTTCTTCTTTCTTATATATATATATATATATATATATATATGTATGTATGTATGTATTTATATATTCAATCTTTTTGGATGACTTTCTTCTTCTACAAATGACCATGTATTACATCTTTCACTCTCTTGGAAATTATTTGACCTCAAGTTTCTAGTTTCAGCTTCATGATTGATAAAATAGGTTGATAGATGTGTGTATAATTGTTCTGTAAGTCCACTTTAGTTTGCTGCTCTTTGTGTTGGATGGTAGAAACAAGAGCAAAACCTTTCTTTTCTTTATTATTTTCCTTCTCAAAGCCTTTTCGAGAGAGGCATAGAACTGGTTTAGACTTTTCATGATCCTTTGGCCCATTAGTAGGCAATAGAGTAAGTTTCTCCCCGTTAACAAGGAAGAAGTAAGAGTTTCTCTTGCTATTATGTATGACCTCTCTATGATACTGCCATGGTCTTCCAAGAAAAAAGTTGCATGCATCCATGCAAACAACATCACATCATATGCTGTCCTTATACTTGTCTTCAATGCCAAAAGGAGCAAAACAACTTTTTGGGACTGGTATCTCTCTAGAAGTATTCAACCCTGCAAGCTTGTAAGGTTTAGGATGAACTTTTGTTTTCAAATTGAGCTTGGTAACCACACTTTGAGAGATAATATTGTTATAACTCTCTGAATCAATAATCAATTTGGTTGTGTGACCTTGGAGAGAACAAGTAGTGGTAAAGATGGAGTGGAGTAACCAATTCTCTTCTTCCTTCTTACTAGTAAGAAAAAACCTTCTATTCACTAAGGATAGTTGAGGCCCGTGGTCGTCAGCCGCAGGGATAATACCATCAGTAGCCTCTACCTCTTCATTTCTATCTTCATGGGGGATGACTTACCTTTGCTCATTTAAAACATGCATTGGTAGGCTTATCATGGATCGGTCTAGGGGCTGAAGTTGAAGAGGATGAGATGGGCTTTGAGGATGAGAATGAAAGATGGAGTGGTAGATCAAGAGGTGTGAGTGAGAATATTCACTATTGTAGAGCATGAATTTGTTTGGAAAGTCTGCTTAGAACATAAAGCTTATAGTTATTTTGAATTGTTTGTTATCTTCAAAATTAGGCGGAATGAAGATCCTGAGACCAACAGTAATAAGAGAATTTCTCAAAAAAAAAAAAAACAGTAATAAGAGAATTTCTCAAAAAAAAAAAAAACAGTAATAAGAGATTTCCCTCAGGGTATTGGAAATATAATGAGATTTGTCCTTCTCTTACTTCCATATACCTCATGTATTTATTTGTTCGTGTAAGACTAGTATCAACACCCCTTAACTGAAAGTAAATCTATTTTCTGTTAGTTATATTTTGTCTTTATGGGCTTCAGTAAGCTACCGTTTGCAGTTTTGGGGAATGCATTCCGCTGTTTCTTCTTTTATTGCTAAGAAACCTTTTCTGATAATACAGGTAGAATTCAATAAAGCTGCACAGTCTTTAACTGAGGCAGTAGTTCCAACTGCTCAAAAGAAAACTGCACTAAATCGGTTACTTAAGGTGAAGTTACCTTCATTTGTTCATGTAAAAAAATCTTGATATTTCTAACTGCAATTTTTTTTTTTATTACTATTTTATTTTTATCTATTAATTTGTATTATCTTTTTTGCTAATGGTTCTTTAGGATAATGTTGCTCTCATTGCTGTCTTAGAAGCAAAATTCAGTAACCATGGAGCTGATATTCCTGGAAAGCGCCAACTTTTGTGTGTGGTAAGACCTTTGTTACTCTTTCCACAGCATTTTAAAGAATTTAGAGAATTAGATCTCCAAAGTGGATATATGCCAGTGTATGTTTTAAAAAAGAAATGACTGTATGACTGCATGTGCATTCTGTCTACCAATAAAATATTGTTAAAGGATAAACATGGGCAATGGCAAAAGGTGTATGCAGGGATTGCCGCACTGAAAAGTGATATATGTTAAAGAAAGCCTTTTAAGAGTGCTGGGCACATGTAAGCTTGCCCAATTGTTGAATTTAATACTTTCTCTGATGAATTGCTGCATGTTGGGATCTGTTAATTTGTCTGCATTGACCTGTAATGATTTGAATTTTTCCTTTACACCACCCCTACTTCATGGTGTAGCATGCAGATTTGGTTTTCATTTATGTGCCATTAGAAAGGGATCTATCAATTATTAGGATTGAACTTCTTAATGGCCACAATGGTCTATCAAGTTTTTCCCTTTAGCCCCATGATCACATGAGATTTTTTGATGTCTAGTCTTTGTTCAAGTCCTACTGGTACTTTGGAGTATTTGGGTGGGGTGTTGTGTGTAACCAATATTCAAGGCGTAGTAAGGTTTAAGCAAGACTAAGTCATAGTGAACAAGATTTCCAGAGCAATTTTTTTTTCTTTTGTTTAGGTTGAAATTTACTCTTTTAGCTACCTAGTGTAAAATTGGTTCTTAGGGAAGTCTTCACTTGCTGTTGAAGTTTATGTCTATATGTATTTTGCAAGTGATAACTTATCAATAATATGTATGGATCTTTTTCTAATAAGAGTCTTACTAGGAAGCTCTCTTGGATTTTATAAACACATCTATGTAAAAAAATTACTGCAGAACTTTTAATAATTTACTAAAAAAAAGACTTCTAAAATTCTTTTTCTTCTGATACTGCTGCTGCTTTCTTCTTTCCTTGTTTCCCTTTTTGTTTGTTGCATGCTTGATTGCCTTTGTGTGCTAGCTAAACTTGTGCTAAATTGTCTCATTCACATGCCTGTGGGAACACATTGTCATTTGTCATCCAGGCCTCTGTGTGTATGTATAATAAGCGTGGGAACATTGATCTTGAGATCTTGTTCGTGGATTATCCCCTGGCTTTATGATGATTCTTCAATTTGCAGCCATTTCTGGAGTGAATCCTTGGAATGATCCTGTTTCATGGCCTTTTGTATAAATATTGATGTCTAGATGCAGATTGATCGCTTGCAGAGTTACAATCTAATACATGAAATACTCCATTAGAGGATGAGAGCTATTTTTTACAATGGTGAAATACTTTGATTGTGAAGAGGCTCCTGATACTGGCTGCTTTCTTTCACCTATTTTTCTGTTTTCAGTTCTTTTTGTTGAGATGTATTATCCAGGGGTTTGACTTAAGGGTAGTTTGCTAATATGCTCTCATGCCTAGGCTGTTTTTGCAACTTCTTATGTCATTAGCTTTCTTCTAATGTACTTAGAAATAAGATAATTGATGTACTAGAGAGATGCAGTTCTGTAGTTTACTCATATTTCCTTATGTGAAATGGGATGTTGAAACTGACGTAACTTGATTCTCTCTCAATCCACAGTAACTCTCATTCTCTCTCTCTCTCTCTCTCTCTCTCTCTCTCTCTTTCTATATCTATCTGTCCATCTTTGTAGTTTACTCATATTTCCTCATGTGAAAAGGGATGTTGAAACTGACGTCTAACTTGATTCTCTCTCAATCCACAGTAACTCTCATTCTCTCTCTCTCCTTTTCCCTCTCCTTCTCTTTCTCTCTCTCTCTCTCTCTTTCTATATCTATCTGTCCATCTTTGTTCCCATTTCTTCTCCACTTCATGCCCTATGCTCACTATTTTACCTGAGCGGGATCAGCGATTCTGTTAAGATTTTTCTAATCATCCATTCCTTGCCTCTTCCTGCTATCAGCGTTCAAGTAACAAAAATGAGCTCTGGTCTGAGAGGACTTTAAGGGTAGTTTTCTTTCTTTCTCATGTTTCAACCTACTGTTTGGTGGTTTACTGTGGATTCTAGCCCATGTTTGATGTCATTGTCCCTCATGTTGGGTTGAACTCTGTTCCTACCTGCTGATTTATGCTTGCACAAATCTTCCGATTTTAATTTTTTGAATATCTTGATGGATTGCATGTTATTGAATAATTTTTTTTATTGAATAAATAAATCTGTTCTGAAGTGCTTAGAGGTTGTTTTGGGTGATATTACTGGTCGATTGATGGTGGTTAACTGCTGAAAGTGTTGGTGTGTGTAAAAGAGGGTATATCTGCGCTGGCTGAGTTGTAGGTTGTGTGTGCTGGCTGGTTGGTTGGTTAATGTGAGATACTTGAGTAAGAAATTTGAAGTTTATTGTGCTGCATTGGATTGGATAGCAATCCCTTCGCTTAACGTAGGTGGAACAGAGTGATCTCTCTTATTGTCAATGCTGTCAAATAACCACCTTTAAACGTAAGGGATAATTATCCACCATTAAGCAGTAAAAAAAATTTTGGAGGCAAAAATTAAGAACTGTTTTATCCAATTTCTCTATATCCTCTTCCTACTGTATCCATGGCTTAATAACATGGAGTTGTCTATTAGTAGTGAAGTCTTTTTTCTTGGGACTGTTAATGATATTTGGGGCACCTTCTTGAAGAGGTTTGTGCAAGATAGAAAACTCTCTAGTGTTTATGACTTGTATTTCAAGTTTTCCTCTATGCAAAGACGGACAAGTCTATCATTAAGTTTACAGGTAACTGGATGTTATCATGCAGGAACTTAGTTTTGATCATCCATTCACTTTGGATGAAATGGAGGCTCTTAGGCAAAGAGAAGAGATAAAGAGTAGCTACATGCCTTGTGCCAAACTATGAGTCTTGTTAAATTGGGTCTAAGGTCCTCCCAAAATGACTAGCCACTTAGGAAACCTCTTCTACCAACTAATAAACTCAAGATATTTGATCTCACTAATCCATGTGGGACTATTCCTTAACACCCTCCCTCACGTGTAGACACATGGATAATTTAGGTGGAGGCTCTCACGTGTAGGCACGTGGATAATTTGGGTGGAATGCCCACATACGAGTACTTGCTCTGATACCATGTTAAATTGGGTCTAAGGCCCATCCAAAAATGACTAGCCACTTAGGAAACCTCTTTTGCCAACTAATAAATTCAAGATCTTTGATCTCACTAATCCATGTGGAACTATTCTTTAACAAGTCTATTAGTAGATAGGTGATTGCACGTTGGGAGGAGCCATCTTTTGAAGATACTTGCACTTGACTGTTTTAGGCTGAGCTAGCAGTGACTTTTTTTATAGAGTCTGGATACAAGGTAGACTTGTCGTAGTTGAATTCAAATTATAAGAAAGACTCAAGACAACATGGTATTGGCTAGATAGGTGAAGGTAGATATGGGAGAGGTTGTGGTTGTGGCTAGGTTACTAAAAAGTGTGTTGACAGATTTATAAAACTAGTGTCGTAGTGGTGTTTGCGGTGGGGTGACTGAATATGCATTAAAGATGAGAAAAGAAGTTGATGCAATGGTTCAGGCATCTATGTCATTCTCCAAAATGCAGTTTACTCCCTTCGAATGCAACTTGGGCCCAAACTGGTACAATAGTTTTTCAGGCTTCTCCTATTGGTAAATGGGTGATTAATGGTAGTGCCCTTGCTTGGTAGGTAATCCTTCTCATTTTTCTTCTATAACATAGTCTTCCACATTTGGCACAAATACATCTGGTGGTGGTTGTGGTGATGCAGTAGTCTGTGCCACTTTATGTCCCTGTCATCCGTTTAATGTGTTTCACCTATTAGTTTTGTTTTAGTTAGTCTAATTCTTTATCGTCTAAATTGCTCAGTCACCTTTTCCTTTTCTCTTGGTTATCTGAGGATTTCTGGATGTAGACGATGATTAGTGGGGGATGTGAGGGACACAAATTTGTTTACTAGAAGATATTGCTGATTGATGTTTAAAGGTGCTGAAGTCACCTTGTCTTTGTGATCTATCTTGTATTTGAGTTTCATAAACTCTTTCCTTGTGTGAGTTTTTGGTTATCATTTAAGTGTGACTTGTTGACTTGTAAAGCATTCACCAAGCAATATTTTTGTCTCGTACCTTGAAGAGTTCTGCGCCCTTTGGTTTAGTTCTCTTAGATATATAAGGCCTTTGTTGGATACCTAGTTCATTTTGTTATGAGTATTTGTGTTGTTTGTTGATGACTGTAGTAGGTTGAGCTGTTCCATCTTATGCCAGACAGGCCTGAAGTGTTTAAAAGTTTTTATATGAAATAAAGACGCAATTGGTCTCTATTCATATTTTGCAATTTGACAATGGGCTTCAATATGTGCTTAATCGGTTGATTGAATTTTGTGTGTCCAATTGACTACAGATCTCATGTGTTTATTCTGACCACTTAGCAGGCAGCTGAACGAAAAACTAGTCACTTGACGTGATGAGTACCCTTTTCTTAAGAATGTTCCCAAAGGTTTTTGGGGTGGGGAGGCCTTATTAACGGCTTGCTATGTGACTGATTGTATATTCTCATATGTTTGAACAATCAAATCCTTCTTCATATTCTCAACCTGACATTCGGTTGTTTATAATGCTTCAGTCATGTGTTTTCTTAGGGTACTCATGACTTAGACAAGGTCACAAGTGTTATGATCCTCTTGTGACAAAGATGTGTCTCGGTTGATGTGACGTTATACTCCATTTATTCCCCTTGTGAGTTCTCTCATCTTTGGTTAATCCTCATTGTCAATCCGTTCCTCTTCAAGTTTTTGTTGGTGATGTGTCATTATCAAAGTTTGTATGTTTTGATCATTTTTTATTTCTTCAATAAATCACTTGCTTCTTCAATTATTATTTCTGTTCCTAAGTCTCTATAGGAGGCTATGATGTGCCTAAATTGAAAACAAACAACAGACGAGGAGATGTGGACCTTGATATTAAGGCAGACATGGATACTATGTGATGTACTAGATGGTTCAAAAGTTGTTGGATGTCGACGGGTCTACGTTATATAAAGTATGACCTTGATTGGGGGGGAGGGGGGTTGTTTAAATTTTGTCAAAATCTTAACTTATGTTAGTGTGCCTCTATTATAATAAGATGAAGAATACCTTGTTATATGGTTATATAGAAGAGGAGGTATACATAGAGCAACCTTATGAATATGTTGGTTAGAGGGGAGTCAAAAAAAGTAGGCGAGGTTAAAAAGGTTATTTATGGCTTGAAACAAATCCCTAGAGCTTGGTTTCATAAATTCAAAGTAGTGATATTGTTTGGATTTTTATCCCGGTCATTCTTACCATTTAGTATTTTTTCTTTAAGAAGGACAGAAGTGTCTTCGTTTTGATTGTGTAAATCGATAATATTGTCACTTTTGGCGGTGACTTGTAGAATATCAAGGCTATAAGGAAGCACTTGAAACTCACGTCTAGACCAAGGATCTAAGGTATCTGTAGTACTTTCTGGGTATAGAGATGGCAAAAAGTCAAGAAATTGTTTTATCTAAAAGGAAATATGTTACTGATTAGCTTTGTGAAACAAGATTATTTGGAGTTAAACTGACTAAGACACTAATTGAAGACCATTCTAACCTTCATGATGATCTGATTTTGAAAGACTTAGTATGTAGGTTGATTGATAATTGATTTATGTTACAATGACAATGACAGCCTTTTTTATACTGTGAGTGTTAATTTATGGAGTGTGCTATGCAGATAAATTTAGAAGCTGTCTATAGAGTGTTAAGGTACTTGAGTGGTTTTCAGTTGAAGAGCCTATCGTGATGTCATGTCATAAACAAACTGTTATCCTCAGTGCAAGCGATCAGTGTTCCACAAAAGAACCAAACACATTGAAGTAGACTGCCACTTTTTTTTTTTTTTTGAAATGAGACTGCCACTTCATCATAGATGTTCTCATGAATTCAACCATCTTTCTGTCAATAGATCAACTTGGTGATTTTTTTTCTGGAATGCTGAGGTGTTCATTTAATAGTAGGAAATGGGGGAGCATTGAGAAGTAATGTCCAGGCATATTTTTGGTCATTTTTAATTAAGAGTTTTTTTTGGTAGTTTGCTCTTGTTCATATCTAGGGTCATTATATTTCTTCTTATATTATTATTATTTTTGTTTATGTACTTAAAATAAGATAATTCGGATGTATTAGGGAGAGGGCAATTCTATACTTTATCACATGAGTGAGTTACATACAAGAAAGAGGAGGGGTCAATGGCAGGTCATAATTCTGATGTATTAGAGGGGTAATTTTTTACTTAAATGAGTTATATGTTAGAGAAAATAAGTTGGTGGGGATTCTCTCTCAACCTGCACCCAACTCTCCTTTTCTTCAGCATTATGTCATTTTCAGAATTATTTTAGTTTCTTTGTCTTGAGTTATGTTCAGGGCATTGCCATTGACTCTCTTTATCTTCTTAATTCTTCTCCACTTCACGTGCTAATCTTACTGTTCCTCCTCATTCTCCATTGCCATCATGTTAGAGAAATATCCTTACTTATTTAGACATGGTTGTAAATGTTTATGCTAGTTTAGCTAACACTTGAAGGGGAATATTGACATGAAAGAATCATGAGAAATGCTTGGAAAATAGCTCCAAGGTATTAAATGCAAAGTGGGGATAAGGTTGCGAAACTCTTCATGGTGTTCTTGCTCTTAAATATCTTACCATAAGACTGTTGCAGTACTTTTTTGTGACAAGCATTTGTTTCTCAGGCTAAATGAAGGCTATGTTAGAAAATTGGCTGTTTGATAAATGAAGACACTAGGGGTAGTTTTGTCATTTAGAATTATTTTAGTTCTCTCTATTGAGTTATGTTCAGGCTGTGGCCATTGACAAAAAAAAGTTACGTTTGAGTGTATGCTCCATTTTGATTGTTAAGTGATCTGAATTTTTGAAGAATTTAAGCTGTTATTACTACTGCTCACTTGTTTTTCTCCATCTTGGTCATCTCTTGCATTGGTTTGTTGCATGATCAAGGATTTCTATGCAACTCTTGATATGCAAGTGCTACACTTTCGGTCCCTCAATCTGTGTTCTTGCATCTAGTTCATTATGATAATCATATATTTCCTTTGTTTTTCTCCTTCTTCTCTTTTCTCTCTTACCTTCTTGTGTTTTGTCACTTTTTTAATATAAGACTTCAATGAAATTGAAGCTTATGCCTCTTCATCAGAAAATTACCGCTTCCACCCCCAAGAAAAATGGTATTGTTCGTTAATAATGGTACACTCCCTGTTTTCTTTGAAATTTCATGACACTACCCATTAATCTAGTGGTTCACTTGTGCCGCCGTAGGAAACAAAATGACAGTTGAATTATTTTTCCTTTTGACTAATTTTTCTATTGGGAAAAATTCGCTTTGACCGATTTTCTTGTATTTGTACCACCGTAGGAAACAATGAAAAAATCAATTGTTGTGTTTGTGTTTACACTAGAACCAAAGGAAGGGTTTTATACGTAATAAAAACAAGGTGGAGGTAAAAGGTGAGTGTCAAGGACTACTTAAATTGCTTCTTAGTTTATTTTTCCCATGCTTTCGTATTGGAGCAATGGGAAACTCATTTTCCTATACAACATTTTGAAGGGCTAGAGGAGTCAAGCTGAAATCTTTCCATCTTTGAAAATGAGTACAACACAGAAAATTTTGGTCAAGCATATTTTCTTTGAGTCATTCTTTAATATAGTTTCCTGCTGAGAAAAGAAAGCTGATGAGAAAGGTCTAACTAGGACATGGGAAAAGAAAACTGATGAGAAAGTCATTCTCTTTCATACTATTGGCTTTTGGGGCTACTTGTCTAGGATGCGATTGTGCATCTAGAGCTGCCTAACAAGCCTCATATAAAGTAGTAGGTTCCTCCTTTTGACCTTGACTGCTTGTTTTGGGGTGTGTTAGGTGGTCGAAAATCATATGTATGGTCAGGCCTTAACAGTTGAGGATCACACTTCAATGTGGTGCTTATTATCTAGGTCCTATATTAAAACATGAATAACCTTTTTAATAAGTGGGTTTGCAGTTTTAAGGCGGAATGGATTAGTTGGGTTTCATGTCAGGTACATTTATCTTCCTTTTTTAAACTAGTGGACCCATTGGCTTATATTATAGAAGTAATGTATGACTTTTTTTTAATTGTATTCTTTCATTTTATAGCTTTTTGTTTGAGGGGGAGGGGGTGATGTTCATTTCATACACCACAGACCCCAAACCCTGGTAATACTTGACACTAGACCACAGATTCGAAACCCCTCATATTAGAGAGGACGGAGTTTGCTATGATACAGAGTTGACTGGTGGGGAAAGATGTGCCACTTCATTTGTAGATTGAATTTGTGGTTCGATGGTCAAGTGGAATATTTGATAATTGAAATCTTCGGGTTAAGTCTCACAGAGGTATGGGGTATTGGGATATGTATATCATCAAATACTCAATAAACATTCCACAATATTTGTGTTGCACGTTGGATTAATCATTTTAATGGATTTGAATTTCCATTAGTGATGTTGTGTACAATTTGAAATGTGTCTATTTCCTTGTACATAGGAATGTTTGTTAAGGAATAGTCTCACATGGATTAGTGAGTACAAAGATCTTGAGTTTATTAGTTGGGAAAGAGACTTCCTAAGTTGACTAGTCATTTTAGGATGGGCCTCGGACCCAACTTAACATGATATCAGAGCAGGTACTTATATGTGAGCCTACACCAAAGTTATCCACTTGTAGAGCCACAAAAAGAGGGCCTACACCTAAATTATCCACTTGTAGAACCACAAAAGAGGGTCTACACCTAAATTATCCACATGTAGAGCCACAAAAAGAGGGCCTACACCTAAATTATCCACTTGTAGAGCCACAAAAAGAGGGCCTACATGTGGGGGGGAGTGTTAAGGAATAGTCCCACATGGATTAGTGAGTATAAAAATCTTGAGTTTATTAGTTGGGAAAAAGGTTTTCTAAGTTGACTAGTCATTTTGGGATGGGCTTTGGACCCAATTTAACAGTGCTGGTTCCATTTTTAAATTTTTTTGTTATTGGTTTATTTCAGTTATTTTAGATTCTCTCATGAATGCACCTTTATGTTCGTTTATGTGCAGCACTCTATGTGAACAGTCTTGAAATAGCTGCCTGACAACATGTTTCTTGTGATATTTCTTTGCAGGCAAA
Organism: Aristolochia californica; assembly: GCF_029961685.1. NCBI lineage: Eukaryota > Viridiplantae > Streptophyta > Magnoliopsida > Piperales > Aristolochiaceae > Aristolochia > Aristolochia californica. The sequence goes on along the minus strand of NW_027182290.1, from coordinate 27,085,931 downwards.
CACACATGTAAATGTCCACCATGAGCTGAAGGATGTTAAACTCTGGCAGGTATTAGCATTCTTCTTCTGCTTGCCACAATAATGTAAGTGTCCTCTATATTCATGTGGAGCTCTCTGTTGAATGATGTGCATATTGTTTTAGGTGCATACTCTTTTAAAAGGATTAGAGAAAATAGCTGCTAGTGCGGACATTCCCATGTTGGTATGTGGGGATTTTAATTCAGTTCCTGGAAGGTATGCCTCATATTTCTTTTTGTTTTAGTACTTTTTTTTGTTAAGTGATCTCTTCTCTATGCTAAGTGAATTGGTGTCCACAGTGCTCCTCATGCACTTCTTGCAATGGGCAAGGTTGATCAAATGCATTCAGACCTTGTAGTGGACCCACTAGGTATTTTACGTCCTGCGAACAAGTTGATGCATCAGCTCCCACTGGTAATATATCTGTACATAATTCTTGTCTTGAATCTTCTGATAACTTTCTGCATTCATTACATGATTCGTTTAAAAAATTACAGGTTAGTGCTTACTCATCCTTTGCAAGGACTGTTGGAGGTGGAATTAATCTGGAGCAACAAAGGAGGAGAATGGACCCCACGACTAATGAACCATTATTTACTCATTGTACACGAGATTTTATTGGCACTTTAGACTACATCTTTTACACTGGTAAAAATTTTTCTTAGAGAATAATCCCTGCCCAGTATGCTTATCTCTCTTTGATTGTTTAAAAGCCTTCTGCTTGTTGTTGGAATGTATTAACGTGTTGTATGTTTGAGAGCTGTATCAGCGGATTCATTGACTGTGGAGGCATTACTAGAGCTCTTGGATGAAGATAGCTTACGAAAAGATACTGCACTTCCATCTCCGGAGTGGTCATCTGATCATATTGCTCTTCTGGCAGAGTTTCGGTGTAAACCAAGAACAAGACGTTAACAAGAAGGGTACATATCAGGCATTTTCTGGACTTATTAAAAAAAAAAAAAACATATCAGGCATTTCTGGTGTTTTATGCTGTATATTAGGGGCTATCTTTACCAATGAGTTTTATGAAATTTATGGAATGAGAGTAGCATTCCTCTTTGTGGAAATTTAGTATTGCTGATCTAACATTGCATTTCTTTTCATTTTCAAAGCAAAATCTGGATACAAAAGCTGCTTATCAGTATGGATTCCAGAAATTTGATATTTAACATATATTGGTCATATGAAGCATTTTATTGATGTGTTGGCCTTCTGAAATTGTCCATATGACAATTTTTTCTACTAATTGTTGCTTAAACATTGAATCTTTTAGACAACTGGGATATAGGTGTTTTTGGAACTACAAAACTTTTAATTAGCTATTGAAGCTTTTAACTACCGAAGATCGTTTCATCTGTAATAGTTTTGACTTTGGTCATTGTGGGATTTATCATGCTAATTTTTTCAACCTCAATAATGTATTTTTGCTGCTATCTGAGTACTGGAGGTTAGCTAATATGATTTCATGATTCCGTTACTTTATTTGTATATATTTCTCTTGTCACTCATGAATTGAAGTATAACCTGAAAACTTCTTAGTTTTGAATTAGTGTCTCAGGATCCTGTTTTTAATGCCACTTTAGAGCTAGTCGAAAAATATTTGATGTCTGTTATCATTTTCATGGTACCTAATGTTTTAACTTTATTACAGCATTGTTAATTCTTTTACTGCTCTGATTATGTACTCTGGTTTTTTTCCATCCTTTTGGCAGGTCTCCAGTTGGAGTTGGTCAGCCGTGTGAGGGAATCTGATGGATGAAGACAAGCCCATCGAACTGGGAAGGAGGAGATCTTACTTCCTGTATATTCTTCCCAGATATCCCATTCAGGTCTTCTTGTATTATGCTACGTCTATCTTATAGATAATTTATGGAAAAATGGCTTTTAAAATTTTTCGAGCTTATTCATGCATCATTGGGCACGTTGAATGGGTTTATCCAGAAAAGAAAAAGAAAAACTGGCCTACCTATTATTTTGTATTTTAACTTGGTTTCTGAAAGGGAGGTGGCCATGAATGCTGGATTATAATCCTTAGCAAAATCTATAAGGCAGATTCGGCTGGTGTGGATTAACTAAGTAGATGTTGTTCCGATTAACCATTTTTCAGTAATGCCCTTTCAGAATTTCTGGCACTTTTACAAGCACGAGAGCACATTTACAAACGGTTTGCACCCTTATGAATAGAAGCAATAACTCTAGGCACGTTTCCTTTTCTGCTGAGGCATGCCTTCGATCCAGGTTCTTCTCTTTTTAGTCGACAATTTTACTTTTCTCTAAGTTGAACTTCTTAATAATTATTAATTTTATCTTACTTCTTAATAATTATTAATGTTTGTCTTTAATGCTGTTTATAAGTTTTACTCTTTGTTAGGTTAGCGTTGAAATGGAGAATCTGCTGTTAGTTGATTAATGCTGTAAATGCATTAGAGTTTGACTAAATTGATGTAATGAGATTTTAATTTATGTTATACATTCATGTAAGACCTAAGTTAATTAAGTGATGCATGTTTTAACTATGTTAATAATGATAGATAAAAATGCTTAGTTATAGTCACTAATTATTATGTTATTATGTTATTATCAATTAGGGAGTCTAATTGTTTCAGGAGTTTCCATAAATATGTAATGCAAAACGTATAAATAGATGTTTTGGTTGAAGGGATTTTAATGAAGCTTTCTTCTTCTCACAATTTGTAAAAGAATCTCCCGTGTCTCTTTTCTCTTCTCTCCTCTCTAGTGGAAATCTCTTTTTGCTATTTTCTTTTCTATTCTCTTCTCCCTATCTCATCTTACATGAGGTTCTAAGCATGATGTTTTAAATTGAACATGGTATCAGAGCATTGAATTTAGGATATCCACAATAAGAGGATATTCTAAAAAGTTTATAATCAAAGTTATTTATAGAAAGTACGTTGTGAAGTAAGAATAAAGTTGGTTGAGATAAATTTTTTATTTTTGTTATTATAACTTCATGCCCTTGGTTTTCTTACCTATGGAAAATGGTTCAGAGGGGTTTTTCTTGTTCCCATATTATATGAAAGTATTAGGATATATGTATCTTGGATTTGAAGAAATTTGTCAAAATAGTTTTTGTCGTTTGAGATTTTTTGCGTAAAGGTTATTATTTCGTGAGAACAAGATTTTATGATGAAGAACAATGTCTTGAGCCTATTATGAGCGATTTTTTTTTATTCATTGGATTTCAAAAATCTTATTACTTAGCTACTATGCCAAACTTATCTAATAAGTGAGTTGTTTGAATAAAAAATATGAGCATTACATGGGTATGCTCATTTCTCATGCTAAGGTTCATCAGTTTTTGAATAAAAATAAATAAAGAAAAAGTTGAAAGAAGAAGGTCGTTTTTTGTGCAAATAGTTGTGCAAAGTTTTTTCAATAAAGGAGACTGAACTTTGTTTGATTCAAAGCTACAAATTGGCTTCTTGTTCTTGCTTCAATCTTCATGAGAAATAAAGATTAGAAGATTATGTTTTACATAAAAAGAAACAAACTTAAGAGAACTGAGGAAGTGGTTTTTTGGAAAACTTAGTTGGTGCCAATCTATTTGAAGCAAGATTGTTGATTTTTTTAGATCGTACATTGATGTCATATCTTCTTGATTAAGTCTGATTTATTTAATTTTTAATCAATCTTATCTTGCCTAACTCATGAGGGATTGAATCTAGACTGGTTTATTCCAAGTTGGCATCAAAACTATTTTTGGAATGATCTTAGAAAGATCTTACTCAACATGACATAATACCTTACTTGATTTCATGTTTGTTGATTGATTTTTACTATTCTCTACAAGGAAGACTAGAGAATTGATTATAATTTTTTTGGCCAGCAAGCTACTTGGCTAAGTGGGTTCCCTCCTTGCCTAAAAAGATTGTTAAGCTCGGGTTCTCCTCCCATATACCCAAGTTAGTTTTAGGCTTCACTTGGTTCTCCAAGCCTATTACTTAGGCTACTTCATATTTGAGTAAACTATTACCTTTGAATTGTCACTTATGGCCGGAGAAAACATGGGTAGTAAGAATGATATTCTCAAGATTACCACTATACCCTTGCAAGGGATATCAAATTACATGAACTGGTCCAAATCGGTTCGACGATTTCATTACAAGGGATCTACTGAGTCACCTAACCAAACTTGGCTCATCCATTGATGAAGAAGATGTTGTTTATGCTAAGTGGTTAAAAAATGACATTTTGGTGATTAGTTGGCTCATCATCAGCATGGAATAGCTTGTCTCCAACATTGTGGTTCATCTAGACACCGCTAAGAAAATTTGGGAGATATGTACAAAGGTCATATGATATTATCCAAAGTATGTTTAATACTAAACAAGGAGAAACTATCTATGAGTTTTTGGCTAGATTCAAATGCCTTATTCAAGAATGTAAACTAGCTCAACCTAACTCCACTGATGCCTCTATTTAAAAAAAACATGTTGATTTTCAGGACTCCATTAATTTAGCTCATGGAGAAAAAAAGGAGAGAAACCCATTGGGAGAAAACTTGGGTAAGAAGGGTTATGGAGTTGATTATTCCTTACCCTCCCCTGAAGTTTTATTTATAGATTTATGAAACTACTATATTATAATAATACCCATGAACTTAGGATTTAAGGTTTAGGGTTTTAACCTTAGAACTTTAGCTTAATTACATCAATGCCATCTCTATGAGATGATCCTTTATTTACCATCATGCCATCAATGTATGTAGGCCTATAGGACTTCTCCTTGATCTGTGGGCATTGAGCCCATCTTCTATATCTCTTGGATCCATGGGTCTTCCTTGGTCTTATGGGCTTGGGCCCATCTTCTAATACACTTTGATATGTGGGCCTTCCTTGGTTGTGTGGGTTTGGGCCGTGTCTTCCAACACTCCCCCTCAAGCTGGGGGTGAGAGAATAGTATGAACTCCCAGCTTGCTGCAAATGATGTATAAATTTTTTTTTTGTATAATATGCCTTTATCTTCCAACACTCCCCCTCACGTTGGTGCTCTCGTTCCTAAGGCCCAGCTGGTATTATATCAGTGAGAGTAAATCACTACTAGCCGCTAAGACATTGCTTTGAAGTGTCCACCTCCACCATTGTGTCCCTCCACAGGACAACGACTCTCAAGTGTTAGAGTAATATATGATATTAATGGGGGGAAGTAACATAAATATAATAATAAGTTCCTCTGTCATGGACTTCCAACTACAAAATTTTGACATTTTTTACGGGGATGAAGTTCCTCCGTCATAGACTTCCAACCACAAAAACTTGATATTTTTTACGGGGATGAAGTTCCTCCGTCATTGACTCCCAACCACAAATAAATTTGATATTTTTTACGGGGATGAAGTTCCTCCGTCATGGACTCCCAACCACAAAAAAATGATATTTTTTACGGGGAAGAAGTTCCATAGTGATGCTCCCAACTACAAATAAATTTGATATTTTTGACAGGGTGAAGTTCCTCCGTCATGGAGTCTCAACCACAAAATTTTGATATTTTTGTTGGAAGATGAAAGCATATTATACAAAAAAGATGTTAAACACCTAGCCAATACTACCCAAAAGACCGACCTCTTAGGAGCGGAAGGCATAGATACTTAACCCAGGACCATTACATCACACCCACCTTCACGAGCCGACGACCACACTCTAGCGACGACCCACTCTAGTTTTGCTAGGTCGCCCCCTCCGCTCAGGACTCACGCCGCTGGGATTCGAACTCGTAACATTGCGCCTGCTCTGATACCAAATGTTAAACACCTAGCCAATACTACCCAAAAGATCGGCATGTTAGGTAGCGAAAAGTCAAGTACTTAACCCAGGACCATAACAAATGTTGAACACCTAGCCAATACTACCCAAAAGACCAGCATGTTAAGAGCGGAAGGCATACGTACTTAGCTCCGGACCACGACATCACACACACCTTCACAAGCCGACGACCACGGCGGCCACACTTTAGCGACGCCCCACTCTAGTTTCTCCTAAGTCGCCCCCTCTGCTCAGGACTCACGTTGCGGGGATTCGAACTCGTGACGTAGTGCCTACTCTGATACCAAATATTAAGCACCTAGCCAATACTACCCAAAAGACCGGTCTTTTAGGAGGGAAGACATAGGTACTAACCCAGGACCATAACAAAAGATTTTATACATTATTTGCAGCAAGCTGGGAGTTCATCCTATTCTCTCACCCCCAGCTTGAGGGGTGTGTTGGAAGACAGGATCCAAGCCCACACGACCAAGGAAGACCCACATATCAAAGTGTATTAGAAGATGGGCCCAAGCCCATAAGACCAAAGAAGACCCATGGATCCAAGAGATATAGAAGATGGACACAAGGCCCACAGATCAAGGAGAAGTCCCATAGGCCTACATACATTGATGGTAGGATAGTAAATAAAGGATTATCTCATAGAGATGGCATTGATGTAATTAAGCTAAAGTTCCAAGGTTAAAACCCTAAACCCTAAACCCTAAGTTTAGGCGTATTATTGTCATATAGTAGTTTCATAAATCTATAAATAGAGCTTCAGGGGAGGGTAAGGAATAATCAAGTCCATAACCCTTCTTCCTCCTGTTTTCTCCCAAAAAAAAAAAACTTATTATTATATTTATGTTACTTCCCCCATTAATATCATATATTACTCTACCACTTGAGAGTCGTTGTCCTATGGAGGGACACGGTGGTGGAGGTGGACACTTCAGAGCAATGTCTTAGTTGTTAGGAGTGATTTACTCTCACTGATATTATACCAGTTGGGCGTCATGAACAAGAGCACCAGCGTGAGGGGGAGTGTTCGAAGATGAATGCATATTATACAAAAAATATTTTATACATCATTTACAGCAAGCTGGGAGTTCATCCTATTATCCCACCCATATCTTGAGGGGGAGTGTTGGAAGATAGGGCACAAGCCCACACGACCAAGGAAGGTCCACATATCAAAGTGTATTAGAAGATTGACCCAACCCCATAAGACCAAGGAAGACCTATACTGGAAAGACTATAACCCTTGAGGTGGAGAGCAAAAAATACCAATGACAGATTAATGAGAAAAAAATTGACCTCAATCTCATCAGGCTCTAGCAGAAAAATAACTAGAAGAAAGAAAAAAGTACCATTAAGATAAACCACGAATTTCACCAACTAAAAAAAAACAACAATATGAGAAAAGAAAAATAATTTGTTTATTAATCTTGAAAAATTATACTTCGAGTCCTGAAAATCAAAGCTCTGATACCATTTTGATTTTCAGGATTCCATGAATTTAGCTCATGGAGAAAAAAATGAGAGAAACCCATTGGGAGAAAACTGGGGGGGAAGAAGGGTTATAGACTTGATTATTCTTTACCCTCCCCTGAAGCTCTATTTATAAATTTATAAAACTACTATATTACAATAATACCCCTGAACTTAGGGTTTAGGGTTTAGGGTTTTAACCCTGGAACTTTAGCTTAATTAAATCAATGTCATCTCTATGAGATGGTCCTTTATTTACTATCCTGCCATCAATGTATGTGGGCCTATGGGACTTCTCCTTGATATGTGGGCCTTGAGCCCATCTTCTAATACACTTTGATATGTGGGCCTTCCTTAGTCGTGTGGGCTTGGGCCCTGTCTTCCAACAAAACAGAAGGAAGCCTTAGCCATTGCCATGTATATAGCAAATATTAAGCTGTATCTCGAGGTTGCTAAAACTCGAATCCTTAGCGCCTCTCCTATTCCCACCTTTGATGATCTATGTGCCACATTACTCTGCATTCTAGACCCCTCTTCCCCTTCTCCCACTGAAGTATCCTCCGCTATGTACTTTGGTAATAGGGGAACATTAACCGACTATAGCCGAGGCCATGGAAGAAATTATAGAGGAGGACAAGGAAGAAGTAGAAGGAATGATTCCTTCATAACAGAAGGCAAGTAATGCACCCACTATGGGAAATATGGCCACACAATCGAGTAGTGTTGAAAAATCCATGGCACGCCAGAATGGGCCAATGCTAATCAAGCCTCGGTAAGTGATGCAAAGGAGGACAAGTCTAACCCACCAAGAGAAAAGAAGACCCTTACCAATGATGAGTATTGACTTATCTCAGAAAATGAAAACTTTAATGGTCTTTCTTCCAAGTTCCTCCTCCATTGTTGCTGCCACTTCCTCCTCTTCATCCTGGATAATTGACTCAGAGGCCTCCGAACATCTCACAGGTAAAAAAAGTGTACTCCTCTCTATCTCTCCTTGTCTCTCGAATAAATTTATTACCCTATTGATGGATCCTAGACTAAATTTCTCGGGAATGGATCCACCTCTATTACGCCATCATATCCTCTCAAAAAAATTCTTTTTGTTCCTACCTTTCCCTTGAATCTTTTATCTATTAGTCAACTTACACAACATTTCAGTTGCTCCATCACCTTCTCACCTCTTCTTGTGTGTTTAAGGATCTTATAATGAAACATGTGATTGATAGTGGTCGTGAACAAGGGGGACTCTACTAACTAGACGTGCCTCAAATTAATGTCATCTCAACCAAGTACACTGAGGCAAATCTATGACACAATATGTTGGGACATCCATCCACAAAAACTCTTCATCTTCTTTTTCCTACTTTTAATGATATGTCCAATTTAAATTGTGAAGTTTATTAACTGAGGAAACACTCAAGGACCACATATTCTCCTCGACCTAAAGTTAAAGATGTTGCTCTCTTTTCGTTGATTCACAATGATGCATGGGGACCCTTGAGTGTTTCAAATATTTCCCGAGTTAAGTACTTTTATTACCTTCATTGATGATTTTACTCGTACAATATGACTATTTCTCTTTAAAGAGCGATCTGGATTATCATCAATGTTTAAATCCTTTCATGCTATGGTGGTCTCTCAATTTGGTCAGAAAATTAAAGTACTTAGGTCCGATAATGCCAAAGAATATATCTCTAGTGACCTTGACTCTTTTTGTCAAGAAAATGGCATTATCCATATGACATCTTGTGTCTACACCCCTCAACAAAATTGTGTAGTGGAGTGGAAGAATTGTCATCTTCTCGAGATAGCTCATGGCTTATTTATACCATGAAAGTACCATACTTTTACTAGACGCATGTCATCCTTACTACGTGCTTTCTTATAAATAGGCTTATTCTTTCGTTCTCTGACAAAAATCCTCATATTCCTTATTGTTTCAACATGGTGATTTTTTTTCACTTCCTTGAAAGTCTTCAGGTGCACATGCTTTGTTCATATTACATCACCTCAACATAGTAAACTCGATCCAAAATTTGTCCACTATATATTCTTAGGATACTCTCGCACATAGAAGTGTTATGTTTGTTATAATCCTACTCTCCAAAGGTTACTTGTGGCTAGGGATGTAACCTATTTTGAAGACTCTTCATACTACTTAGAAAATGTCCTTCCATGCCTCTCCTCTGTCCTAGCCTCTCGTCGACCTGTTATGCCCCATGGTGCAAAAACTAGTCGAACCCCTAAAGCATTAACTAACACCACAACTGCGGAGTTTGTGAATCCCATTGAGGTAAGTTCATCTTTTCTTATTCCTTTTGGATCACAATATGATACTCGGCCGATCGCTTTAAGTAAAGAACCCAAAACTTGCACTAGACCCTCTACTTCTCATCCCATATCCAATTTTATGTCTCACCATCATTTATCTTCTTCATGTTGTCAATTTTTTGTTCCTATCTCTTCCACCTTTGTGCTATTGTCCTATCAGGAGGCCTTAAGACATCTAGGGTGGAAGTCAACATAGAAGAAGAAATGTAGGCACTCTATGAAAATCAGACATGGACTCGAGTTCCTCTTCCTTCAGGCAAGAAACATGTCGGCTATAAGTGGGTCTATACGGTTAAGAATAATCTAGATGGGTCAGTTGTTCGCCTTAAGGCCCACCTCGTTGCCAAAGGTTATACTCAATGTTATGGGATCAATTATGAGGAAACTTTTTCTTCAGTGGCCAAATTGAACTCAGTATCTTATTATCCCTTGCTACTAATTCTTCTTGGTCAGTATATCAACTTGATGTGAAGAATATTTTCCTCAATGGGGACATAAAGGAAGAAATTTATATGCAACAACCACCTAGATTTGTGGTTGAGGGGGAGTCGATATGTTGATTACAGAAATCCCTCTATAGTCTAAAACAATCTCCTTGTGCATGGTTTGATAAATTTAGCCAAACATTGATACGGGCCGGATTTCATAAATGTTCCGTAGATCACTCTGTGTTTCTTAAAAACACCATTAAATGGAAAGTAATTTTGGTAGTCTATGTTGATAATATTATCTTAACCGGTAGTGATCTCAAGGGCATTTAGAAAGCCAAGGAAAAGATAGGTGAAGAGTTCGAAACAAAAAATCTTGGACTACTTAAATACTTTCTAGGTATTGAAGTCTTACAATCCAAACATAAAATTATACTGTCTCAAAGAAAATATGTCCTGCATGATGGGGTGCAAACCAGCGGAAACTCCTATGGATTCAAAGAAAAAATTATCTACAGGCACTCGAGAAGATGTGGATATCAGAAAATATCAAAGACTTGTGGGAAAACTTATTTATCTTTGTGTAACAAGACTAAATATTTCTTATGCAGTAAGTGTGGTGAGTCAATATATGCACAAATCACAACTTACTCATTGGCAATCACTAGAAAGAATATTATGATACTTGAAAGGTGCTCCAGGAAGAGGGCTTCTCTATAAGAACCATGGTTACTTCAACTTAGAAGGGTTCTTAGATGCAAACTGGATCGGATCCGCGGATGACAAAAAATCTACTTCAGGATATTGTACAAAAGTTGGAAGAAACTTGGTTACATGGAGAGGGAAGAAGCAGAATATAGTTGCAAGTTCTAGTGCATAAGCAGAATACAAGGTTATGGCACACACAATCAGTGAGCTTCTTTGGATCAGGTCCCTTCTCACTGAATTAGGGTTCTATAAAGAAGATCATATGAATCCATATTGCAATAATCAAGCGGTGATTCGTATCGCCTCAAAACTTGTCTTCCATGAAAGAACAAAACACATTGAGGTGGACTACCACTTTATACGAAAGAAATTTCAAGCCGGCATGTTATCTCTCAAACATATCTCCTCACAAGAACAAGTTGCAAACATTTATGAAACCAGTCACTCATAAAATCTTGTCCACCATTTGCAGCAAGTTGGGCATATACGATGTTTTCTCACCCCCATCTTGAGGGGGAGTGTTAGAAGGTGGGACCAAGCCCATCATGCCCACACCACCAAGAGAGGTAGCATGAGGTATCACATGGTGGTATCTTTCTTGATTAATGAGGTAGAAGATTTGTAATCTTCCTTGATTAATGTAACTTTGTCTTCCCTTGATTGATGTAATTAGGGATCCTAATTACTTGAAGAGTTTTCCTAAGTAATGGAAAAAGTATAAATATGGGTCTTGGTTGAAGGGTTTCAATCAATCTCTCCTTTTCTCAATTTGTGGAAGAATCTCTCTCCAAGCCTAAAGTCTTGCTTCTCTTTTTCTCTTCTCTCTGCTCTACCTGAGCTCTCTCTCTTTGCTCTTTTCTTCTCTTCTCTCTTCTCTCTCTTCTCCCTCTTTCATCTTGCTCGAGGTTCCAAGCATGGGGTCCTAAATTCAACAATGACTTGGCATAGCAAGAAGCTAAATGTTGTGGTCACATTGAGTGTGAAAGTAGAATATAGAGCCATGACACATGTAGTGCGTGAGATGCTTTGATTGAGGTCTTTACTCACAAAATTTGGGTTTCAAGCCAACATTCTTATGCAACTACACCCTGACAACCAAGCAGCCATTCACATAGCTACAAATTCAGATCCATGAGAGAGCAAAGCACATCAAAATTGACTGTGACTTCATTAAGGAAAAACTCAGAGTTGGAATTATTTGCATGACCTACATTCCTTCAAAGAGTTAATTAGCATAAATTTTCACCAAAGAAATTCCAATTGGTCTTCTTCAATAGTCTTGGTCCGAGCTTGATGTGTTTAATGTATTTGTAATTCTAATTTGGAGGGGAGTGTTAAAAACATAATGTATTACCTTGAGTTAGTTACTTTAGTTCTCTTGTAATCTTCATAAGAAACACTAAGGGCACAGTTAAAATTTGTAACTAATTTCGTAATATAACTATATGGTAGAAAGAAGTTCATCCCCATTCTAGACCTCAGGAGGAGCTCCTGAATGTGCCCTTAAGTTTTCCTTCTCCACTAGTTTTCACTCTCCCAATCTAATGCCCTAGCTTGCTCTCTTTTATCTTCTTTTTTTCTTTCCTTCTCTCTTCTTCTTCTTCTTCTCCTTTTAGCACCTTAATAGTATGAAACTTTGAATTCAACAAACACGTATGTTGTAGAGAAGATATGGAAGAGTCTTACATGATTCTCACAATAAGAAGTTTTACAAAAAGAATTATTATGCAAGGAGGTCTCATAGAAGAGTTTCAATTAAAATGTGTTTTAGTTATATTAGTCTTATATTTATGTTAGTTGTTTAATTATGCTAGGACTTATCTTTAAGTGGTAGACTTTGGGTGTTAATGGGACAATGGTAGTTTAATTATAATTGTTGTACTATTTTTCTCTATTATAAATAAGGGCTCATGTACTCAGTTTACAACAAGTTAGTAAAGTTTTTCTCTTTTCCAAAAATTCAACATGGTATTAGAGCAGGTTCTATGATTTGATTTGGTCAATCATCAAAGATAATGTGATCTATTTTCTAATCTATTTTCTCTAGTAGTTTAGGTATGTATTCTCTCTCTTTTCACTTTTTCTTGTCCCAATACACATTTTTTCTTGGTGTTTGCATCTCCATAATGAGCTTTTAATATTTTAAATTATAAATTTATGAAAATATTTTTGAGTCTACTTTCCAACACAGAATAAATTTTGGCAATCAGAGTTTTTAACAAAGAGAAATTGATATTTGAAGTAGCAAAGGTCAGATTGCAAGAGAGGTTCGAGCAACAGTAGAAAACTTCAACTATCGAGCCATTTTATGCCATTAAGAATGAGACTTTATATGGAGAATTATATATCAAAAGAAATATCTGTAAGTTTATTTTCTTACCTATTCAATCAATTCTCAATCTGAGTTTTATAGAGTGAGATATCTATCTTGGAAGAGTCAATGGTCTTGTTGGCCAAAGAAGAAAAAGTACTCAGTTCAGCCAGATTACATAGTCCAAAATCAATCAGATTATTTTTCTCAAAATAAGTATATTTAATGAAGATAAGTTATACTTCAATGAAAGGTATTAAATTATAGTTTCAGAAGGAGAAAATTTCATGTCAATTTGATCTATATTTAAAGAGATATTCTCATTGAAGTCGGCAAAGGTCATGCTATAGAATGAAGAGAATCAAGAGATCATAAAAAGTTCAAGAAATATGTTTTTAAGTAAAAAAGGTATCGAATTAAATCTCTTCGAGTCGAGTTTCTTAATAAACAAATTTTTTGTGATTCTGAACTATATTTTTGGAGATATTGATATCAAAAGTACCAAAGGTCAGTTTTGCTGAAATCTCTTTTTTTTTCCTATTTTCTCTCCTGTTATCTCTCCAGGCGTTTACATGAATTGAGTTTCTTTTTCTCCTAAAATCTGAGTTTTTTAGCCAAATTTGTCTTCTAATCGAAGAGTTTTGGTTTGACTTCAACACTATCTATTTTTTAAGCCTCTTTATCCCAAAAATCTCTTATATTTGGAAAGTCTAATTTAGGAAAGTGTTGTTAATTCAGAAAAGTCTATCATTAGAACTTTTTGTTTTAATTATGTAGAATATGGAAAGTATTCTAAATAGGAATTCATTGAGTATTTGATTAGAAACTTTCCTCGTATGGGCTTATCAATTTGGAAATATAAACTTTTACTTTAAGTTTTGCAATCATCAGAGTTTCCATAGTCAATGTTGTTTTTTTTTGTGTTTTTGTTACTTGGTTGTATATCTTCTGCATAGTCAACTCCAAAAAATTTTACTCACCCTCATGAAATTATCTTAGATCATACTTGGTAAAAAAATTTAAGTTATTTTTCAATCATTATAGTCTCCTTATTATCGAGGAGGTTATTTTTCCTTTGTTACATTCCCCACATACCCCTTTTTTACTGGTTACCTTTCTCCTGCCATCCTTTTTTTACTCTCACACACCTCTTTGGGCCAATCTCTTGTGCATTGCTTATGTTGATTTTTCTTTTTATATACATATGGGTGTTTTAAGTTCATTGAGATTTTTTTATGAGTACCTGTAAGTGGGTTTTTATCATCGTTCTTTGAGTGACAGGCGTTATCCTTTTTAGTGATTATTATCACTACTTTTGTTTGAAATCGTATGAGGTTGGTCTCAACCTTTTTTATACACATCACCCATCTTATTTTTTTGAAAGTTTGTGTATGATTGAATTCTTATCCTCGGGACACCTTGAAGGAGAAGATAATAAATACAATTATGTTTTTTTTTTCAAACTGAGATTACACAGATACCTTCTAGCTTGAGGGGGAGAATAGAAGAAGAACAACAACAACAAGTAAAAAAATTTACTCCACATGTTGTGGTAATTTTTATGTGACCAAAATATTCAAGAAAGGGGGAACACAAAAGATGAGTTTTTAAATCTATGAAGAATTGCATATGGGGGGGTTAGTCAACAAACTGAAAATTTGATCTTGATCTT